>NC_062232.1:110271002-110637059 GCF_902686445.1 Sciurus carolinensis | reverse complement strand
TGAGGATGAATTAGTCAACATTTTAAAAACACTCATGATAATTTCTGGCACTTTCTAGCACTTTTTTTTTGTATTGTGAATTGAACCAGGGGTGCTTAACCACTGAGCCACATTTCCAGCCCTTTTTTAATGTTCTATTTTGAGATAGGGTCTTGCTAAGTTGCTTAGGGCCTTGCTAAGTTACTGAGGGTGGCCTTCAACTTGCACAGGACAGTGAGGGAAAATACTGTCCTCTGTTCTTCAGACAAGCTTCCACCAGGAGATCCTGTGTCCAGTGAAGTATAAGGTGCTGCTTGAGAATGACTTGTGATAGGCCCCAAGGTTCCTCAAAGACTGATGGATTCCAGGGAATTGTGTACCAGTTTCAGCTTGGCTCAGAATTTCCTTTCTCTCTCCTTTCTTATATTTTATTAAAATTCAGATAGAATTCCCATATCATATAGTTTATCCTTCTAGGTTGCATAATTCAGTGGGTTTTACTATATCCTCCAGGGTTTGCAACCATTACCCCTATCAAATTACAGAACTTTTTCATGCCCCCCCCCAAAAAGCACATACCCATTACACAGTCATTCCTCATTCCTCCCCCTTCCCCTAAGTTCCTGACAATGATTAATCTGCTTCCTGTCTCTATGGATTTATCTATTCTGGATATGACATATAAATGGAATCATACAATATATGGTCTTTTGTGTCTAAGTTCTTTCAGTTAATACTGTTTTCAAGGTTCATCTATGAACTAGCATATATTAATATTTTTCTGTATTCCTTTTTATGCCTAATGAATGGATAAACAAAATGTGGTTTGTCATCCTTGTCTTTTTGAAGCAATTCTAACATTCTGGGATTAATGAACAATTCCTATGTAGTGGATCCCTCTGTTTCAGGACCAGGACCATATATTCTCTCAATCTTCCCTTTTTTTCAGATCTGAGTCTTCCTTTTGTTTTCCCTCAGCTGTGATATGAGGGATCTATTCCTCACTTCTACCCCAATTATGAGCAGCTTCTCCATCCCACAGCCCTATTTTTTTCTCCGAAGGGACAAACTAGAGAAACTTAGCTCTCTACTGTGAACATCGTAAGATGCCCTGAGCACACCTGGATTACTTTTCTTTTCCTTAACCTTATCCTCTCCCTACAAAACCACATTGCCATTGGAAAGATATGGCAGACAATTTCCTGGACTCTGTTCTCTCAGTTCTGGAAGACCTTGAAATAAGTCACTTTTCCAGTCCAGCTCCAGCCCAGAGGTGTACCTTTCTAAACAGAAAATAGATTGTACTGTAGTTTGGACCTGGAATGTCCTCAAAAGGCCTATACATTAAAGTCTTTGTTCTTTGTTGGAAATTTTATTGGCATTATTGGGAGGTAGTGGGAAGTTTAAGAGGTGAGGCCTAGTGGACAGTCTTTAGGTCTTTGAGGACATTCCTTGAAGAGTACAGTGGGACCCCAGGCCCTTCAGTTTTTCTTTCCCTTCTCAGCCATGAGGTAAGTATCTTCATTCCACTATATGTTCCCACCATTACATGTCACCTCACTACAAGCCCAGACCAATAGACCAAGAGATCATGGACTGAAATAGCTAAAACTGTGAGCCAAAATAAACCTTTTCTCTTTATTAGCTGACTGGCTCAGGTATTTGTTATAGTGATGGGAAGCTAACAGATTTCTAAATTGCTTGCGTGGAACAAAGACATCAAAGTGAGAGATAGTCCTTCACTTAGAAAACATTTACCCCCACTTCAAGTAATAAGCCTCTTCTTCTCTCGCCCGTCTGTAAAACTGAGTTGTTCTTCCTGAGTTCTGGGTACAATGATGTACAATGATGACCACAAGATGCCCATAGAGTTGCACTGGAAGTTTCCCGTTAGCATCCTAAGGCCAAGGGCAGTCATTTTGTCAGACCCAATTCCATACATTCCACTATTCTCCGTAAGCACCTACTATGTCATGGCCCTGTGCTAGGATCTCCATCTGGGTCACAGAGGTCACAGAATGACTCATGCTACAACATGTAAGATCTGAATTCTACAAATGAGCAGCTTCTCCATCCCACAGCCCTATTTTTTTCTCCGAAGGGACAAACTAGAGAAACTTAGCTCTCTACTGTGAACATCGTAAGATGCCCTGAGCACACCTGGATTACTTTTCTTTTCCTTAACCTTATCCTCTCCCTACAAAGCCACATATGGTGACAGTGTTCTGCCTGTCAAATCATACTAAGTTAGTTACCCTGGGTTGACCTTGCAGCCCACAGTTGCTCATGTATAATTGTGGAGCTTGAACTTGCCCATGAACTCATGATAGGATCTTGTATAGTTCAAATACAGTATGTTGCAATATTGTCAAGAGCAGAGGTCATTAATTTTAAATATTTTATTCATTCATCCTGTCAATAATTTTTAGTACCTAATACTTGTCAAGCACTGTGCTGATTTATGTATATACAATAGTGAGTTAAAACAGCATCCTCAGCCTCATGGAATTTATTTTGTTTCCATTTGTAATAAGCACAATCCCTAGAATATATTACAAGTTTAATCAATGTTTACATGACCATTCGTTTATATGAAATATTGCAATTATTTTCAATATGTGACAATGATTTAAATCTTGGCCCATGCTTCTTAGTTGTCTGAGTGGAAAAATACATTAATAACACTTTCAATGAACTTCAAAGAACCAACTAAGGCAATTAATTTAATAGATCTAAATGTTAGCCAGTCCTGCTAAGAGGATTGTCTAGGGCACTTTCAAAAGATTCTGATGTAGGGTTACTGAGGGAGGGGAAGAATTCTTTTTTCTTTTCTTTCTTTTTTTTACATGACAATAGACTCTATTTTGATATATTTATATAAGCATGAAATATATTTTATTCTAATTAGGATTCCAGTCTGATGGATATACATGTGGAGATTCACTATGGTGTATGCATATATGTACAAAGGAAAGTTATGTCCGATTCATTCCACTGTCTTTCCTATTCCCATCCCCTCCCTTTCCTTCATTCCCCTTTGTCTAATCCAATGAACTTCTATTCTTCCCTCCTCCCTTATCCTGTGTTAGCATCCACATATTAGAGAGAACTTTTGACTTTTGGTTTTGGGGGATTGACTTATTTCACTTACCATGATAGTCGCCAGATTCATCATTTTACTGGTAAATGTCATAAAGTCATTCTTCTTTGTGGCTGAGTAATATTCCATTGTGTGTATATACCACGATTTCTTTATTGGTTCATCTGTTGATGGACATCTAGGTTGATTCCATAGCTTAGCTATTGTGAATTGTGCTGCTACAAACATTGATGTGATGTGTCACTGTAGTATGCTGATTTTAACTCCTTTGGATAGAAATCAAGGCATGATATAACTGAGTCAGGGAAGTAATTTTTAACATTGAAGACAAGGATACTTGCAAAGCTTAATATTTTTCTCTTTAATATACTGGAGTCCTAATACATTGGCAAATATAGCATATAATTTTTCTTTAAATTAGATGACTTGCCTTAGCCTGGGCAACTTAGTGACATCCTGTCTCAAAAATAAAAAGGAATGGTCAAACACTTCTAGGTTCAATCCCCAATACTGAACAACAACAAAAAAATTAGTTGTCTTGCTAAATCTCATTTACTGTTAGAATGATCTTCTCTGATAAAGTAAAACATACTTTAGTTTTTATTTTGTTTTTAATTACATAATAGTTTACAATTTGTGAGGTGCAGTATGATTTTCCAATACGTGTATAAATTCTGTAGTGATAAAATCAGGATATTTGGCATATCTGTCAGGTCAAACATTTATCACTTTTTTATGGTGAAAAATTCAAAGTCCTCTCTTCTAGTTATTTTGAAATACATAATATAATATTGTTGACTATAGTCTCTTTACTGTGCAATGGAACATCAAACTTATTCCTGTTATTAACTAATTTTCTGTTTACCAATATCTTCCCCCTCCTCCCCTTTCCTCTTTCCCTTTATATCCTCTGGCAACACTATTGTATTCTTTATTTCTATGAGATCAACTTTCTTCGATCCCATAAGTTAATGACAACATGCAGTATTTGTCTTTCTGTGCCTGACTTATTTCACATAGCATAATGTCTTCCAGGTTCATTCCTGTTGCCACAAATGACAGGATTTCATTCTTTTTATGACTGAATAGTATTCCACAGTATGTGTGTGTGTGTGTGTGTGTGTGTGTGTGTGGTGTGTATCACATTTTCTTTGCTCATTCATTTGTTGATGGACTAAATTTCAACTTTGAATCTATAAAACTCTGCTTAACCCAGGTCATCTTTCTAAAGATGAGGATGCTTGACCTAGTCCCTGAGACAGAATGAAAAAAATTCAAAATTATTGCTATGTTTAGTTTTACGCTACAAAGAAACCACTTGATGAGCCAATACATACACCCAGGAAGAGCATAGGATTTTTGTATAATAATGTATGAGTTCATGCTTCACTTTCATTAACTCAACATGTAACCATGCTAAGAATAAATATTTTACTAAAATTAGGAAAATCCAAATGTGGTAATTCATGGGAAAGTGTTGGTCTTGGATCTGTCATTCTCAAGAATAGTACCAGATTAATTCCTTAATTCAGAAAATGTTTACCAAATACCTACTGTATACCAGTTCCTGTACTCCTTGTTGGGCACACAGTAATGATTTCAACAACTGATTCTTTGCAGGGATGCACAAATGAACAAAGAAGGGATTCAAACCTTGCCAATGTTCTGACGGAAGGACATAGAGAAGACTGTATGCTGGCCAGTCTTATGGTTTGGATATGAGGTGTCTCCCCAAAATTCATGTATTGAGGGGTTGATCCCCAGTGCAGCAATGTTCAGAGGTGGGAATTTTGGGAAGTAATTGGGTCACAAGGACTCTGACCTCATCAGCACATTATTGCACTGATAACTGAGTGGACTATAGGGAAGTGAAGGAACCTATAGGCACGTGGGGCATGGTTGGAACTAGTAGGTCACTGGGAGTGTGTCCTGGAAGGATTGATCCCCCTCTCTGTGTTTCCTGGCTTCCATGAAGTGCAACTTTCTCTGCCACGCTCTTCTGTCACAATGTTTTGACTTACTTCCAGTCTAAAGCAATGGAGCCAGCTGTCTGTCCATGGACTGAAACCTCCGTAACTGTGAGCCAAAATAGACCTTTCCTCTAAGTTCTTTATGTCTGGTATTTTGACCACAGTGACATAAAGCTGGCTAACACAGTCAGGAAAGCTCGTGTGATAGCCAGGCAGGAGAGGATAATTGTGAAAAATATAGATGTTCATTGAAATACCGGACTACCTGTGTGATCTAAGTTCTCTGTATCTCAGTTTTCTTATCTGTGAAGTGGTAATAATAATGGTACCAAGTTTATGGCATTGTTGTGAGGTCTAAATGAATGCACTGCATGCGAAGTACCCAGGACAGTAACTGACACAGAGTAGTGACTATGTAATTGCTTGCAGTGTTTTTATCTTATCTGACTAGAAGCAGAAGCAGTGTCAGGTACAACTTCACAGAGAATATGATCCACAAGCTTCATCTTGAGTGATGAGTAGGTCTTTATTTTAACCAGGTGGACAGAGGAAGTAAGGGGTAATACTGTGAGCAAAGGTATATTTGGGGAGATCATGAGAAAGTGTATAGAAGGAGGCATACAGCATCCTACATGATCCTTAACTATATTTTAAAGTCTTGCATTGTGACAAATAGCTGTCTTTGCTTTCAGGGCATGAATCTCCTTGGAGAATATGCTCCCATTTATTTTCTACGTGGTGCTGCTCTCTTTGAAATTGTCTATCATTTGATAGTCACCAACATGAACATTCCCCATTAGGTTTTCCCATTTTCTGTGCTATGCTTCTATCTCGTTTGGGTATGTGAAAATCCATTCTGCATACACTTATATGCAGACTACAGATTTGACAGAGATGATACTGGTGATTGAACAGCACCACTGTTGTGTGTCTTCTTATCATACTGTGCACGTAATTATTTTTTAACCTGTCAGTAACTTCTCTGGTTTCTTCAAGCAAATGTGGCTTTAATTTATTAAAAAGCTCCTGGATTTTCATCGGTTGGAAGGAATGCCAATGCAGACAAATGGCAAGTTTTTAAACTGAAATTTTTATTACAACCATATTTCATGGCCAGTCCACTCATCAGACATTTTCGCCAAAGGTATTGGGCTTAATGGAAAAAACAAGCTTTATTGGTAACACCTTGAAATTCACTTTTAAAAGCCTTGGTGGCACCTAATGTCATTATGGTTTGGAATTCATTTGAAATCCTTTTTTTTTCCTGCAAATTCACCAAATCTTAAGTATAAGGTGCTTCGACCGGGTTTCAACATTTGGGATTTTGACATTTGAGATGTCCTTAATAGATAAACGAACAGATAAATTCAGAATTTTTTGATTCAATGAGGACATAAAAAAAATATATATATATAATACACACACACACACATATATATATATATATATAAGTGTATATATATATTTGATTAAAAAATGGTGGAGACAGTTTCAGAAGTACCATTCATTAGCCAAAGTGAAGTGCATGCTGGTTTTTTAAAATGGTAGATTTAGTGGCAAATACAAATCTTTTTTGGCAGTCAAATCCCTAACCAAGAAAAGTTCATCATTTAATGTTTTTTTCAGATGTATTTTATTTAAAATATTTTTATTTAAATTAACAATAATTGTGTGTATTTATGGGATACAGTATGGCATTTCATACATGTATACAATGTGTAATGATCAAATCAGGGTAATTGGCATATCCACTGCTTCATTCATCATCTTTTTGTACTGGGAACATTCAAAATCGTCTCTACAAGCTATTTTGAAATATACAATTAATTGTTGTCAACCATACTTATCCCACTATTCCATAGAACGCTAGAAGTTATTCTTCCTATCTGACTGCACCCCTGGGTTTTATAATACTGAAGGAACCTATTTAATCTCTAACTAAATATTTTGTGGGTTTGGATGATTGCCATAGACCGAGACAAAGGATAGGTGATTGATTATCAAAGAAAAGGAAATGGGTGGTGCTAACACCTCCAGGGGAGGGAAGAATCACACTTTCCAACACACTTTCCACACTTACCCTCTGGGGTTGCTCTTTCCTGCCTTTTGGTAGGCAAGATAGGAAGCACCAGCTCTGGGTTGGGGCTTCTTTCCGGAGAAGTCTATCTCTGTCTCTCTGTCTGTTCTGTCTCTTAAATGAAACTTGCTTTCTATGCTTACCTCCATGTTTCTCGGGTGTTTAATCTTCAACACGGGGTCGGGGGGAAAGGGGAATGAGGACCCCGTCCTAATTTTCCAAGACCAGTATCACTGAGTTAGTCGAATTCTTTTTATTGTCTGATGAAGGGCATTTTTCGTTGTTGTTGTTTTTGTTTGTGTTTTGAAAGAGCTTAGGCAGGGGAAGAAGTGGTGTATGATTGAAAAATTTGGCAACTATCCTGCATATCACTGAAAATGCACTAAGCCCTTCCCAGAATTTGGCTTTATATCCCTCTTATACAAGCTTTTACTTATTTTTTTTAAATGTGACATGTAGTTTTCAGAATTTGGGCTTTTAAGATTTCAGTATTTGGGATTTTAATATTTTGGGATTATAATTTTTGGAATTTTTATCTTTAAGGAATTTAAACATTGGAAATTTCAGACTTTAAGGATTTTGATCTTTCAGGGTTTCAACATTTGGGATTATGACATTTGAGATTGTGTCTTTCAAGATTATGATAAGCACTGTATATTTGCTTGTCACATCTCTCTAATACTCTTTTTTTAAAAAAAAATTTAAATGTTTTTAGAACAAGGGTCACTTAACCACTAAGCTACACCCTGACCCACATTACACTTTCATTCTCTATCCCAGACAAGTAAATTTTTATTTTTTGTTACCAGGGATTGAACCCCGGGGTGCTTTACCACTGAGCTACATCCCAGTCCTTTTTATGTTTTACTTTGAGACATTTGCTGAGGCTGACTTTGAACTTGTGATCCTCCTACCTCAGCCTCCCAAATCGCTGGGATTACAGGTGGGTGCCACCAGGCCCTGCTTCTAATACTCTTTTAATTTGAAATACTGATAAGATTTACCTCATGCAGTTGTTGAGAAGTTAAATAAATTAATTCAGGCATAGAATTTAACATAGTGTCTGATACATAGTAAAGAATAAATGAAAATACTGTTATTTAAACACAACAAAATTTTAAGATTTCTGAAGATAAAAGATTTTGTTTGTTCTTTTCTACTTCACCTCCCTTTCCCCCACCCTAGTCCCAATCAGATCATCCCACAGTCTGCCCCATTATGTTAAATGGTAACCCTACCCTTCTAATTGTTCAGCCCCCAAAAAGCAGTGAGGAGCAAAGGGGGATTGGAAAATAAAGACTCACAGGCAAAGATTTTGAAGATTAAGCTGGAATCAGGTGGAGTTCTGCTCTCTGATGGAGATGCAAGTCTAAAGAATTACACCAGCAATCTTTATTTATATATGTCTCATTATCAGGTTAAAGACTATGCAACCATTATTCTTTGTATTCAGGAAAGTTACAAAAACTAGGACATCCTATGTAGCTTTTCCATAGTTGCAATCCACGGTTGCAAAGAGCAGTGTTAGGAGATTTGTGTAGCTCTCAAGAAAATCCATTGTTAAAAGTTGTTATAAGGCAGGCAGGAATCGGAGAAGCGGAGTTGGTGAAACATTGTGGTTGTCTAGCATAAGAGTTCCTTCCTTTGGGTATAAACCAAGGAGTGGGATAACTGGGTCAAAAGGTGGGTTCATTCCAAGTTTTCTGAGAATTCTCCACATTGCATTCCAGAGTGGTTGCACCAATTTGCAACTCCACCAGCAATGTAAAAGTGTGCCTTTTTCCCCACATCCACGCCAACATCTATTATTGTTTGTGTTCTTGATAATAGCCATTCTAATTGGAGTAAGATGAAATCTTAGAGTTGTTTTAATTTGTATTTCTCTAATTACTAGAGATGTTGAACACTTTTTCATATATTCAACAGATGAATGGATAAACTGTGGAATATATACACAATGGAATATTATTCAGCCATAAAGAAGAATAATATTATGGCATTTGCAAATAAATGGATGGAATTGGAGAATATCATGCCAAGTGAAATAAGCCAATCTCAAAAAACCAAATGCTGAATGATTTCTCTGACAAGCGGATGATGATATATAATGGGGGTGGGGGAGTGGGGAGTGAGAGAAGAATGGAGGAACTTTAGATTATGTAGAAGGAAATGGGGGGGGATGAAAAATGGTGGAATGAGACAGACATCATTACCCTATGGACATGTATGATCACATGAATGGTATGACTCTACATTGTGTACAATCATAGAAATGAAATGATGTGCCCCATTTGTGTACAATGAATCAAAACGCAGTCTGTAAAAAATAATAAAAATAAATAAATATTTTTTTAAAATAATAGAGTTTTAAAAAAAAGTTCCTTTCTTCCCTGGAGCTGTGTGCCTGAGATCAAGGTCGGAGCTGATAGGACTCTTGCACAGAACTTCCTCATATAGGACATTGCCACAGCAGCTGAACATCCTGTGCCCTTGCACAGAAACATTCCCAGGCCCCGGGCATGCCATAGCCATGAGGGCAGCAGAGACCCCCAATCTCAGTCACTGCTCTCCCATCCCATCCTCTGTCACTGCTCTCCACAGCCATCTTGACTTTTTCTTTCACACTACATATTCAATCTTTAATAAAACCCTGTGAGCCCTATCTTCAAAATGTATCCTGATTTCTGCTACCAGTTCAGGTGCAGAAAGTCTCATGAGATTGTCAGTTTTATTCTGAACCCAAAATAAACCAAATGAAGTATAAAACACGTGAGCGAGCTGAGGACTCAAAATGAACTAAAATCAAGAAAGTGAAAAGGCTTGTATAGGAGGAAGAGACTGCTGTTCTCATCTGTGGTGGAGCTGCAGGTAGAATTCTCCATAGACATTTTAGGAAGAAAATGCTGTACTCAATAAGCTTAACTAACAGCTGCCCCATAAAACGATAAAGAGGCAGAGGGACGGAGAAGACCAGAAATGTTATCAGTGTCTAAAGAGTATCTGCTTGCTGGATATTTTCTATGTGTGCTTCCAGATTAATTTTCTTTTCTCTTTGATTTTATTTATCTATAAAATTACAAGTAAAATTGGTGTATAGTTAAGGCATACCACTTGATTTTTTTGAGGGGAGGGTTACTGGGGATAGAACCCAGGGGTACTTTACTGAGTTACATTCCCAGTCCTTTTATAATTTTCCTTTTAAATTTTAAGACAGAGTCTCACTAAGTTGCTGAGGCTGTCCTTGAATGGGCAATCCTCTTGCCTCAGCCTCCCAAGTCACTAGGATTATAGGGATGTGACACTGTTCCAGGTCCAAGTGATGTTTTGATATATGTATGAGTTGTACAATGGCCAAATCAAGCTACTCAACAAATGCATGATGTCACATACTTATTTTTTTGTGGTGAGAACACTTGTCTCCGCAATTTTCAGGTATTACATCATTATTTACTATAGTCACCATGATACACAACAGATGTCTTGAAATTATTCCTCCTATTTAAATGAAATTTTGGTTTTTACTAACATCCCTCCTGACCATTCTACTCTCTGTTTCTGAGTTTGACATTTTCATATTCCACATATAAGTGAGATCATGTGGTATTTATCATTAGATGTCTGGCTTATTTTACTTAACATAATATCCTCCAGCTTTATCCATGTTGTAAAACGTGACAATTTTTAATGAGAAGTAGTATTCTATTGTGTATTTGTACAATATTTTCTTTATCCATTCATCTGTTGGTAGATATTTAGGTTGATTTTATATCCTATCTATTGTAAATAATGCTGCAATGAGCCTGAGAATGCAGATGTCACTTTATCTCACTCATATCATATGACATGGTCATCTCATTATTTTGAATATAGACCCAGTAGTAGAATTGCTGAATCATATGGTATTTCTAGTTCTAACTTTAATTATTTTAGGATACTTCATACTGTTTTCCATAGTGGTTGTACTAATTTACATTCTGATTAACAAAGTGCAAGGTTTCCCTTTTCTCCACATCCTCACCAGCACTTGTTCTCTTTAGTTTTTGTTTTGTTTGGTTGTTGGTTTTTTTTTTTTTTTTTTTTTTAGTACTGGAAACTGAAACCAGAGGTGCTTAACCACTAAGCCACATTCCCAGTTTTTTTTATGTTTTATTTATATTTTACATTTTATTTAGACACAGAGTCTTGCTGAGTTGCTTAGGGCCTTGCTAAGTTGCTGAGGCTGGTTTTGAATTTGTGATCCTCTTGCTTCAGCTACCTGAGACCCTGGGATTACAGGCATGTGCTACCACACCTGGCTCTCTTTAGTTTTTTTGACAAGAGTAATTCTAACAAGTGAGGGGTGATATCTCATTGTGATTTTAATTGACATTTCATGATAAGTAGTGATCAGCATTTTTTCATATACCTGTGGGCCATTTGTCTGTCTTCTTTTGAGAACTATCTGTATATGTCTTTTGCCCATTTAAAAAAATCAGTCTTTTTTTTTTTTTTTACTATGGAATTGTTTGTCTCTTACATATTTTGGATATTAACCCTTTATCAGTTGTACATTTGGTAAATATATTCTCTGATTCTGTATGTTCTCTCTTCATTCTGTTGATTGTTTCAGTCCTGTGCAGAAGCTTTTTAGTTTGAGGTAATCTCGTTCATCTATTTTTGTAGACCACTCAGAGTCTCTGTATATCACTGTTACAATTTGGCTATGGGGTGAGACAATGCAAGAAGGTTTAAAGGAGAAATGATTGGGTTATGAAAACCTTAACCCATTAAGTGAATTAATCCTCTGATGGGGATTAACTGAGTGGTAATTGGAGGCAGGTGGGGTGTGGCTGGAGGAGGTGGGCATTGGGGGGCGTGGCTTTGTGGTATATATTTGGTATCTGATGAGTAGAGCCTCTATGTCATGTGAGCCCCTTCCCTACACCACACTCTTCTGCCATGATGTTCTGCCTTACCTTGATCCCTGAGGAATGGAGCTGGCTATCTATGGATTGAGACCTCTGAAACTGTGAGTCCTCAAATAAACTTTTCCTCCCCTAAAATTGTTCTGGTTGAGTCTTTCAGTTACAGTAGTGAAAAAGTTGACTACAACCATCACTTTGAGCATTTTGAAATGCCCTACAGGTATGTCCCTATAGGTAATGAATTTGAAATGTCCCTATAGATAACGAATTTTTTTCATAGCTTCTGAGTGACTCAGTTCCAAGGATATTTACATATGCGAGGGGAAAATACAACATAACAGTTCACCATTGTGCTGATTCTTTTGGCACAAAATCATTTCAATTTTTTTTTTTTTTTGTGGTGCTGGGGATTGAACCCAGGGCCTTGTGCTTGTGAGGCAAGCACTCTACCAACTGAGCCTACTCCCTAGCCCTCATTTCATTTTGAATGAAGGAATGGCCCTAAGGTTCAGGGCATTTTTTATTTGAATGATGGAGAAAAATGATCATCAGTTCTCTAAACCTGCTCTTCCTATTTGGGAAGTGAGCTAGTTGAGCTTTGTTATGGTTTGAATGTGTTCTCCAAAGTTCATGTGTTGGAAACTTAATCCCGAATGCAACAGTATTGATAGAATAACCTTTAATAAGTGGTTAGATCATAAGAACTCTGTGCTCATGAATGAAATAATGCTGTTGTTATGGGAGGGGTTATTTATCAAGGGAAGACTTCCTGATAAGAGGATGACTTCAGCTCCCCTCTCCCCTCTTGTGTGCATGCGTATTCCCGCTCCATGGTGCTTTCCACCATGATATAATGTGCCATGAAGACCCTCACCAGATGTGGTCCCTCAATCTTAGAATTTTCCAACCTCCAGAAATGGAAGAAATAAACCTCTATTGTTTATAAATCACCCAGTGTGTTGTCTTCTATTGTACCAGCACAAAACAGACTAAAACAGGCAGTTTTAGTCTAAGAAAGTTTGTGATAACTCTGTCAGTGGATAATAGTGTGGCAAGTTGGAAAACCCTTGATGACCTTCAATGGTTAGCTGAGAAGAAGCAGGTCCATCTAGGACTTAGCCTGTATCACTTTTACTTGAGCTGCTTTCACCTGTGTCATTCAGTGTGGAAAAAATATGTGCCAAAGGGACTTGACCTTGCACTGTTCAAAATGCATATTTTTTCTGGTTTCCATGGAGATGGTTGCAGTGAGGCCAGCACGGGTCTTGTACATGGCAGTGTCTGGGGAGTGTATTAGAATTGTGTCTATGACCAATTCCACCCCACTTCCAGGAGAGCACACATACATAGTACTGTTCTTTGGTATAGAATAGTTGGGGGCATAGAAGAGGCCAAAGGGCCTTTGAAATGGCCAAACCTCCTCTGAATTGAGAACGCTAGGCAGAATACAGAAATAAAGCAGGAAGACTCAGAGCTGGAAAGCAGAGTAAACTTTGTTATAAACTGGAAAAGCTAAACAAGAGAGGAGCCACCAACTGTGAGGAGCAGTACAAGCAATAAAGTATCCTTAGTGAGCAAGGGGTCACCTATCTGGATCACTTCAGGTGCACTTGTTATTCATTGGAGAAAGGGACATTTAGGATTTCTTGTTCAAAAATATTCAAGATGAGAAAAGTTTTCAAGAGTCACAGAATATACTCCCAGGCAGCAATCATAACATTGAGGTGGAAGGAAATCGGGGAGCGCCACCTACTGGGAGCAAAGGCCAAATCTAGAAAGGAGTTTGCAAAGCTGGAAAATGAGATGGTGAGAACCCTTGTGTTCCAAAATTCACAAACGGTCCACCCCATTTATACATTTGTATTACATTTGATGCCTTCTATTTTCAGCATGATCTTCAGTAAACACCTTAAAGTTGGAAGATTCTGCATTAGAAGAAGGGAGAAACTGCATCATCTGTGTTTGCACTTGGGGGCACAGCTCAGTTCATGAACTTGGTGATAACAGTAGTGGGTGAATTTGCCTTTCCTTTGCCTTTTTGTTCTATTCAGGCCCTTGGATTGGATGTTGCCATCTACACTGGGGAGGGAAATCTACTTTAGGGAGTTCACATATTCAAATGCTAATCTCATCCAGAATACAGCCTCACAAACATCTCACCTGATCTCCTCTGAGGAGGTGTACTAGGCCAGTATTCCCCTCATGCCTATCTATAGTCTCACCCACCTACCTACTTCTTAGATTCCCTTACCCTAGTAGTGCTGGAAATCTCACTAGTATTCCAGAGTCCCACCCCCTCTGCCCCTCCTTAATACAAGAGCACAGCAGGGACAGTTATGACAGTCGTTTGGGGACCCTGATCTTTGCAGTGGTTGATGTTTCTTTCCTATGTCACAGGACACCAGTCACAACCCAAAATGGTTACAGGCTGTTACATCATTATCTACTTTATGGATTAAATTTTTGCTATTTTTTTCTAGTATTCCATATACTGCTTGCTAATGTTTTTCCTTTTCATGTGTATTATTATTATTATTATTATTGCAGTGCTGGGGATTGAACCCAGGGCCTTGTGCTTATGAGGCAAGCACTCTACCAGCTGAGCTATCTCCCCAGCCCCATGTTTTTCCTTTTCTTGACTTCTTTTGAAATGATTCTTTTTAGTATTTTATTTTATATTCAATTGGTTTATTGCCTATACCTCTTTGTTTTATTTCTTTCTTTCTTTTTTGCTGTGCTGGGGATGGAACCCAGGGTCTCACACATGCTAGGCAAGCACTTTATCCTTGAGCCACATCCCCAGCCTGTCCTCTTTGTTTTATTTTTAATGATAGTTTTAGGGTTTAAAATATACATCCTATCATAGTCACTTCCAAATACCATACCACTTCATATATAAAGTGAGAAACCTGAAATAGTATATTGTCATTTTCTTCTTTACATCTTTGTGCTATTGTTGTGAATTTTAAAGTTACATATATTATAAATTTAGTAATATGTTGCTTTTGTTTTTGGTGTAAACAGTGAACAAAATGAAAAAAATGCTCTTTTTAAAATTAACCTAAATATTTACTAAATCTGGTGCTTTTCATTCCTTTGTATAGAACAGAGTTTTGAATCTGCAATCATTTCCTTCAGATGAAAAGACTTCCTTTTATTATTCTTATAGGTCAGCTCTATGGGATCAAATTGATTCAGCATTTGTTCATCTGAAACTCTCTTTTGCCCTCACTTTAAAATCAATTGTATTGATGTATAATTTTTTAAATATTTATTTTTACTTGGCAATGGACTTTATTTTATTTATTTGTATGTGGTGCTGAGGATGGAACCCAGTCCCTCACACATGATAGGCAAGCGATCTGCCACTGAGCCACAACCCCCACCCCTGTATTGATGTATAATTTACATGGCACAAAATACACCCATTTAAGGAGTTTAAAAACTTTGATGAATGTATATGCTTGTGTAACCAGTACTGCAGCCAACATATTTCCAAAACCCCCAAAAGTACCTTTCTGCCCATTTTCTATCAATAATATCTCCCAACCCCAGGAACAAACAATAGGTATTGTTTCTGCCACTAGAGATTATTCTTGCCTTTTCTTATTTTGACTGGTTTTTTGTTACTTGACATTATATTTTTAGATGTACCCATTGAGTTGAAATGAACACCAAGATTGCTGTCTCCCTGTATACACATAACTTCTCCAAGTTATTCAATCATGCACTGATCTAGGTGCTACTGTGCAAGGCTTCTGCAGATGTAATTAATGTCCCAAATCAATTGACTTTAAGATGAAGAGATTATCCCAGGTGAGGCTATATTTCATTTAAATTTTACCTTCATATTATTGCTGGTATATAAAAATAGAATTTAATGTAGTATTTGTATTGTGTGTTTTTAGTAAATTAATTTATTAGTTCTAGGAGGATTTTGGGGGTAGATTCCACAGGAATTTTATAGACAAAATCATGGTGTTTCAAGTGAAGACAGTTTGCTTCTTTTACAATTCAGATTACTTATTTTTCCTCCCTTATTGTATTGGTTGGGGAATCCTGTTGAATATCGAAAAGAAGCAGTCAGTAGACATTCTTGGCTTTTTGTGAAATTAGATAGAGAGCATCAAATCTTTCACACTTAAGCATGATGTTAGAAATAGGGTTTCTTAAAAAACTTTAGATTTTGAAATAAAATGTTTCTCCTTTTCCAAACCCCATGCTTTGAAAAGTATTTATAAACCCAAATCTCACATTTTGTACTCTAGCCCTGCTGTTAAGACATGACATACAACCCGTTTCCTAGTTCATATAATCCCTCTTCATATATGCATACATATACATATATACACATGCATATGTATATGTATCTTTTTTTTGCATGTGTATCTTATATAGAGAGACAAACACATACATACACACAAATATACCTGATGAAATCTTTTTCATAAACACTCCATCTACTGTAAATATCTTTTCCTCAGAATTTAATTGTTTTAGAAAATTAGCTCAATGTATTAAAGTCAATGTTAGGAAAGTTCATGGTTTCACATATAATAACTTTATTTTGGAATTGAACTATTATTAAATTGTATCTAAACCTGGAAAACAAAAGTAGTAGATTTTTCATTGGTCCCCTTTATAAAGCTTAAGAAGTCTTTTTTTATTCCTAGCTTGCTGAGAGCTTTTGTCAGAAACAGATTTTGAATTTTGTTAATTGAATTTTTGATCTTTGGAGATAATAGTCTTTCTCTGTTGATATGGTTAATTACAGATTGATTTTTTTGTGCGTGGTACTGCGGAATGAACCCTGGAGTGCTCTAACACTGAGCTGAATCCTCAGACCTTTTTTTTTTTTTATTTCGAGACAGGGTCTTGCTAAGTTGTCCAACATGGCCTCAAACTTGTGGTCTTCCTGCCTCAGCCTCCCAAGTACCTGGGATGATAGGTATGCAACACCATGCCTAGCTGACTGATTTTTTATTGAGATAAAACTCCCTTACCATAAAATTAGCTTTTTTAACATAGGAAATTCAGTGTATTTAGTATATTAGGACCAAATGAAATTCAGTGTGTGGATATAGCACATGTTTGTTTATTCATTCATCAGTTCATGGACAATTGGGTTGTTCCTATTTTTTTGAATTAAAATAGTGCTGCTATAAACATTTGCATGCAAGTTTTCATCTGGAGATATATATTTATATTTTTTTCATTTCTCTTGTATATATTCTTAGGACTGGAATTGCTGGCATCATATAGGAACTTTTGAAGAACTTTCAGTGTTTTCCAAAGCAGTCACACCATTTTACATTCCCCTCAGCAGTGTGTGTTTCAATTTCTTTTCAAACATTTGTTATTTTTCATTTTTTAATATAGTCATCTGAGTGAGAATGTGAAATGATATCTTCTTGTGGTTTTGATTTGCATTTCCCTAATGGTTATTGATGTTGAGCATCTTTTTATGTGAGTATTGGTCATTTGCATATCTTATTTGTCTATTTGAATTCTTTGCCCATTTTCAAGGGCAGTTATCTGTCTTTTTATTGTTGAGTTGTAAGAATGCTTTAAATGTTTTGGATACTAGACCCTTATCAAATATATGCTTTGCAAATATTTTCTCTAATCTCTGTGTTGTCCTTTAATTATTATTTTTTTGTGTGTAGGTAGTAGTGAGGATTGACTCTAGTAGCATGCTACCACTGAGCTACATCCCCAGACATTTTTATTTTTATTTTTTTGCGTGTGGATGAACTTTTAAAATTTTTTTGGTTCTTTTTAGTTATACCTGACAGTAGAATCCACTTTGATGTAATTATAAAAGCATGGAATATATGTTGTTCTAAGGAAGGAGAGGATCCCAGTACCTCTCCTTCCCCTTCCCTCATCATTTTTATTTAGAAACAGGATCTTACTAAATTGTCAAGGCTGACCTTGAACTTATGATTTCTCTACCTTAGACTCTCAAGTCACTGGGATTACAGGCATGCACCACCTCACCCAAACTTTTAATTTTTTGATAGTGTATTTTTATGCACAAAAGTTTTAAATTTTGGTGAAGTAAAATGTATCCACTTTTTATTTTGTTTGCTTGTATTTTAGATATTATACCTAAGAACATAGCCTATCCTGAGTCACAAAGATTTACACCTATGTTTTATTATTTGAATTGATTTTTTTAGTGTTAAACGAGTCTTGCATTCCTTGGATGAACTCCATTTTCTAATTTATCTTTCTTTTCCATGTTTGATATGCTAGTATTTAAAAAGTATTGTGCATATTGGTATACATACAAAATGGTCCAGATTTGTTTTTGGTACCAGGGATTGAACCCAGAGGTACTTACCACTGAGCCACATCCCCAGTCTGTTTTATTTATTCATTTATTTATTTGAGACAGGGTCTCACTAAGTTGCTGAGGCTGGCTTTGAACTAATGATCCTCCTGCCTCAGCCTCCCTAGCCACTGGGATTATAGGTGTGCACTATCACACCCAGCTGGTCCAGATTTTGTTATTTTAAAAATACTTCCTTTCTGATTTTAGTTTCAGGTTAATATTGCACTCATAAAATTATTTTAAAGCACACGTTCCTTAATTTTCTGAAATATTTTGTGTGGGATTATTATTATTCATCAAAAGTTTAAGGGGCACGGCACGATCCAAGATGGCGGACTAGAGGGTGACTGCATCTCCCATCACTCCAGAACCCAGGATTCAAGAAGGGGAGGGATTGAGAGACTCAGACTAACATAGAGCCATGGGGTGAGTCTCCCCCACCAGGTGAAGCTTGGCCTGGGCGGCAGGCCTGGACAGGGCCGGCTTCCCAGAGCAGGGCAGGGCAGTGAGAGTCTTCCCCGGGCAGCCCTGCTCCCTCTGGCGGCGGACGCCTTCCACGGCCAGCTTCTCGGAGCAGGCTGCCCAGTGAGAGCCTTTCTGCACAGAGCCAGCTCCAAGTCCCAGAGCCAGCGGTGAGCTCCGGCCCACAGGCAGCCTCTGGGACCAGGGCAGGGCAGCCAGAGATTTCTCCAAGCAGCCCTACTCCCTCCAGTGGCAGGCTCCTTCTACGGTCAGCTTCTTGGAGCAGACAGCCCAGTGAGAGCCTTTCTGCACAGAGTCAGCTCCAAGCCCTGGAACCAGTAGCACGCTAGGGGCAGCTTTCTTCGGAAACACTGCATTATCAAGTTCCTCCAAGACTTCAGGCTACTGAGGGCTGGGAGGTGATATACTGGAAATCTACCGGGACACTATAAGCCAAAGAGGAAATCTGCAATATCTCAGAGTCCCACTGATATCTGACCAATATGAGAAAACAAGGGAAGAAAATGTCCCAAACAAACCTAGACACTATATCAATAAAACCCAATGACAGTACAGCAGAAGAAATGTCAGAAAGGGAGTTCAGAATGTACATAATTAAAACAATCAGGGAAGCAAACGAGGAGATGAAAGAGCAAATACAGGCATTGAAGGAGGAGATGAAAGAGCAAATGCAGGCATTAAATGATCGCACCAATCAACAGTTAAAAGAGCAAATACAGGAAGCAAGAGATCATTTCAATAAAGAGTTAGAGATACTGAAAAAAAAACAAACAGAAATCCTTGAAATGAAGGAAACAATAAACCAAGTTTAGAACTCCATAGAAAGCATAACCAATAGGATAGAACACCTGGAAGACAGAACCTCAGACATTGAAGACAAAATATTTAACCTTGAAAACAAAGTTGAACAAACAGAGAAGATGATAAGAAATCATAAACAGAATCTACAAGAATTATGGGATATCATGAAAAGGCCAAATTTAAGAATTATTGGGATTGAGGGAAGGCTTACAGAAACAAACCAAAGGAATGAACAATCTATTCAATGAAAGAATATCAGAAAATTTCCCAAATCTGAAAAATGAAATGGAAAACCAAGTACAAGAGGCTTATAGAACTCCAAATATACAAAATTACAACAGACCCACATCAAGGCACATTCTAATGAAAATACCTAACATACAAAATAAAGACAGAATTTTAAAGGCCACGAGAGAAAATAATCAAATTACATTCAGGGGGAAACCAATAAGGATATCAGCAGATTCTTCAACCCAGACCCTAAAAGCTAGAAGGGCCTGGAACAACGTTTACCAAGCCCTGAAAGAAAACGGATGCCAACCAAGAATCTTATACCCAGCAAAACTTACCTTCAGATTTGACGACGAAATAAGATCCTTCCATGATAAACCAAAGCTAAAGGAATTTACAAAAAGAAAGCCAGCATTACAGAACATTCTCAGCAAAATATTCCATGAGGAAGAGATGAAAAACAATGATGCAAATCAGCAAAGGGAGGAACTACCATAAAGGAATAGCCAAATAAAGGAGAAACCAAATCATGTCAAAAAACAAAAATGAGCCAAATGACTGGGAATACAAATCATATCGCAATAATAACCCTGAATGTTAATGGCCTGAACTCATCAATCAAAAGACATAGACTGACAGATTGGATTAAAATGAAAAATCCAATAATATGCTGCCTGCAAGAGACTCATCTCATAGAAAGAGATACCCATAGACTAAAGGTGAAAGGATGGGAAAAAAATATACCATGCACATGGACTCAGCAAAAAAGCTGGAGTATCCATCATTTCAGATAATGTGGACTTCAAGCCAAAACTAGTCAGAAGGGATAAAGAAGGACATTACATACTGCTTAAGGGAAGCATAAATCAGCAAGACATAACAATCATGAACATCTATGCCCCAAACAGTGGCTCATCCATGTACATCAAACAAATCCTTCTCAATTCCAGGAATCAAATAGACCAGAACACAATAATACTAGGCAATTTTAACACACCTCTCTCACCAATGGATAGATCTTCCAAACAAAAATTGAATAAAGAAACCATAGATCTCAATAACACAATCAACAATTTAGACTTAACAGACATATATAGAATATACCATCCAACAAAGAACGAATACACTTTTTTCTCAGCAGCACATGGATCCTTCTCTAAAATAGACCATATTTTATGCCACAAAGCTACTGTTAGCAAATACAAGAAGATAGAGACACTACCTTGTATTCTGTCAGATCATAATGGATTGAAATTAGAAATAAATGACAGAATAAAAAACAGAAACTTCTCCAATACCTGGAGATTAAATAATAAACTATTATATGATGAATGGATAACAGAAGACATCAGGAGGGAAATAAAAAAATTCTTCGAAGAAAACGAGAACAAGGACATATCATATCAAAATCACTGGGACACTATGAAAGCAGTACTTAGAGGAAGATTTATTTCATGGGGTGCATTCAACAAAAGAAGGAGAAATCAACAAATAAACGATTTAACACTACAGCTCAAAGCCCTAGAAAAAGAAGAGTAGACCAACACCAAAAGTAGTAGAAGACAGGAAATAGTTAAAATCAGAGCCGAAATCAATGAAATTGAAACAAAAGAAACAATTGGAAAAATTAACAAAATAGTTGGTTCTTTGAAAAAATAAACAAAATTGATAAACCCTTAGCCACAATAACAAAGAGAAAGAGGGAGAAAACTCAAATTACTAAAATTTGGAATGAACAAGGAAATATCACAGCAGACACAAGTGAAATAAAAAACATAATTAGAAGCTATTTTGAAAATCTATATTCCAACAAAACAGAAAACCTCGAAGACAACAACAAGTTTCTAGAGACATATGAATTACCTAATCTGAACGAGGAGGACAAACAAAACTTAAATAAATCAATTTCAAGCAATGAAATAGAAGAGGTCATCAAAAGCCTACCAACAAAGAAAAGTCCAGGACCAGATGGATTCTCAGCCGAGTTCTACAAAACCTTTAAAGAAGAGCTCATTCCAACACTCCTCAAAGTATTCCATGAAATAGAAGAGGAGGGAACCCTCCCAAACTCATTCTATGAAGCCAATATTACCCTGATACCTAAACCAGACAGAGACACATCGAGGAAAGAAAATTTCAGACCAATATCCTTAATGAACATCGACGCAAAAATTCTCAACAAAATTTTAGCAAATCGCATACAAAAACCTATTAAAAAGATAGTGCACCACGATCAAGTGGGTTTTAACCCAGGGATGCAAGGTTGGTTCAACACTCGGAAATCAATAAATGTCATTCACCATATCAACAGACTTAAAGTTAAGAATCACATGATTTTTTCGATAGATGCAGAAAAAGCATTTGATAAAATACAGCATCCCTTCATGTTCAAAACACTAGAAAAAATAGGGATAGTGGGAACATTCCTTAACATTGTAAAGGCCATCTACGCTAAGCCCATGGCCAATATCATTCTAAATGGTGAAAAACTGGAAGCATTTCCCCTAAAAACTGGAACAAGGCAGGGATGCCCTCTTTCACCACTTCTATTCAACATCATCCTTGAAACTCTAGCCAGAGCAATTAGACAGACCAAAGAAATTAAAGGGATATGAATAGGAAAAGAAGAACTCAAACTATCCCTGTTCACTAATGACATGATTAAATATTTAGAGGAACCAGGAAATTACACCAGAAAACTTTTAGAACTCATAAGTGAATTCAGTAAAGTAGCGGGATATAAGATCAATGCTCATAAATCTAAGGCATTTTTATACATAAGTGATGAATCTTCAGAAAGAGAAGGTAGGAAAACTACCCCATTCACAGTAGCCTCGAAAAAAATAAAATACTTGGGAATCAATCTCACAAAAGAGGTGAAAGACCTCTACAATGAGAACTACAGAGCACTAAAGAAAGAAATTAAAGAACACCTTAGAAGATGGAAAGATCTCCAATGTTCTTGGATAGGCAGAATTAATATTGTCAAAATGGCCATACTACCAAAAGAGCTACACACATTCAATGCAATTCCAATTAAAATCCCAATGATGTACCTTACAGAAATAGAGCAAGCAATCATGAAATTCATCTGGAAAAATAAGAAACCCAGAATAGCTAAAGCAATTCTTAACACGAAGAGTGAAGCAGGGAGTATCGCAATACCAGAACTTCAAATATACTACAAACCAATAGTAACAAAAACGGCATGGTATTGGTACCAAAATAGACAGGTAGATCAATGGTACAGAATAGAGGACATGGACACAAACCCAAATTAATACAATTTTCTCATACTAGACAAAGGTGCCAAAGTATGCAATGGAGAAAAGACAGCCTCTTCAACAAATGGTGCTGGGAAAACTGGAAAACCATATGCAACAGAATGAAATTAAACCCCTATCTCTCACCCTGCACAAAACTCAACTCAAAATGGATCAAGGACCTCGGAATCAGACTGGAGACCCTGCATCTTATGGAAGAAAAAGTAGGTCCAAATCTTCAACTTGTTGGCTTAGGATCAGACTTCCTTAACAGGACTCCCATGGCACAAGAAATAAAAGCAAGAATCAACAACTGGGATAGATTCAAACTAAAAAGCTTTCTCTCAGCAAAGGAAATAATCAACAATGTGAAGAGAGAGCCTACAGAGTGGGAGAAAATCTTTGCCACTCATACTTCAGATAGAGCACTAATTTCCAGAATATATAAAGAACTCAAAAAACTCTACACCAAGAATACAAATAATCCAATCAACAAATGGACTAAGGAAATGAACAGACACTTCACAGAAGAAGATGTACAAGCAATCAACAGATATATGAAAAAATGTTCAACATCTTCAGTAATAAGAGAAGTGCAAATCAAAACTACCCTAAGATTCCATCTCACCCCAATTAGAATGGCGATTATCAAGAACACAAACTACAATAGGTGTTGGATAGGAAGTGGGGAAAAAGTACACTCATACATTGCTGGTGGGGTTGCAAATTCGTGCAGCCACTCTGGCAATTTCTTTTTTTTTTTTTTTTTTTTTTTTTTTTTGCAGTGCTGGGGATCAAACCCAGGGCCTTATGCATGCAAGGCAAGTACTGTACCGACTGAGCTATTTCCACAGCCTGCATTGCAGCCACTCTGGAAAGCATTATCGAGATTCCTCAGAAAGCTTGGAATGGAACCATCATTTGACCCAGTTATCCCACTCCTTGGCCTATACCCAAAGGACTTAAAATCAGCATACTACAGAGATACAGCCACATCAATGTTCATAGCTGCTCAATTCACAATAGCCAGATTGTGGAACCAACCTAGATGTCCTTCAACTGATGAATGGATAAAGAAACTGTGGTATATATATATACAATGGAATATTACTCCTCCATAAAGAAAGATAAAATTATGGCATTTGCAGGCAAATGGATGAAATTGGAGAATATCATGCTAAGTGAGATAAGCCAATCTCAAAAAACCAAAGGATGAATGATCTCGCTGATAAGTGGATGATGACACATAATGGGGGGTTGGAGGGGTTAGTGTTAGGGTTAGAGTTAGGGTTAGGGAGGGGGGCAAGAATGGAGGAAGGAAGGACTGACTGTATAGAGGGAAAAGAGGGGTGGGAGGGGTGGGAGGGGTGGGGGGAAGGAAAAAAATAACAGAATGAATCAAATAACATTACCCTATGTAAATTTATGATTACACAAATGGTATGCCTTGACTCCATGTACAAATAGAGAAACAACATGTATCCCATTTGTTTACAATAAAAAAAAGTTTAATGGTATTCACTAATGAAGCCATGTTTACTTGGAATTTCTATTTTGAGAAAGATTTAGATAATGAATTCATTTGTTAAAATAGATGTAAGAGATTTTTCTATTGTAATTGTATCGTTTTATTAATTTTTGTATTTCTACAAATTTGTCCATTTATGTGATATTGTAAAGTTAATAAGCAAGGGTTTATTATTGTTATGGACTGAATGTCTTCCCTCAAAAATCATATGTTGAGATCTTAACCCCCAATGGGATGGTATTAGGAGGTGGAGTCTTTGGAAGGTAATTAGGCCATGAGGGTGCAGCCTTCTGAATGGGATTAGTGCCTACATAAGAAGAGATATAAGAATTTGTTCTCTGCTGTTAGAAATGTGAGTTTACAACAAGACCACCATTTACCAACCAGGAAGTGGGCCCTTGTCAGACACAGGCCTTATAGGTACCTTGATCTTGAACTTTCCAGCCTTTAGAAATACAAGGAATAAAAGTTTTTTTGTTTAAATCATCCAGTCTATAGTAATGTTATAGTAGCTCAACAAAACTGACTGAAACAATATTTCCTTTTATCCTTTTGATATCTATAGCATCTGCAGTAGAGATTTACTCTTTTATTCTCTTTTTGGAGGGGTACTGGGGAATTGAACCCAGAGGCACTTTACCACGGAGCCACATCCCCAGACGTTTTTAATTTTTGAGTCAGGGTTTTGCTAAGTTGTTTAGAACCTTGCTTAGTTGCTGAGATTGGCCTTGAACTTGTGATCCTCCTGTATCAGTCTCTTGAGTTGCTGGGATTACAGGAGTGTGCCACCAAGTCCTGCTCTTTTATTCTTGAGATTGATGATTTGTGAATTATCTTTCTCCTTTTTGACAGTTGATTATAGGTATATTGATTTTATGAATATTTAAAATAACCAGTTTTTATTTTTAATTAAATTATTTATATTGAGATAATTTTTGATCCACATGCATTTGTAAAATACAGTAAAGACAGATTTCATGTATCTTTTACCCAATTTTCTCCAATGGTCATGGCTTGCAAAACTGTAGTACAATATCACAAAGAGGATATTGAGACTGATATAGTCAAGATATAGAACAGTATATCATCATGAGGATCCCTCATGTCCTTCCTGCTCCCATCAGGTCCTTAACCTCTGGCAACCACTAATCCATTTTTCCTTCTATAATTTTGTCATTTCAAGAATGTTATACAAGCTGGGTGAGGTGGTGCATGCCTGTAATCCCATTAGCTTGGGAGGCTGAGGCAAAGTTCAAAGCCAGCTTCAGCAACTTATCAAGACACAGTCTCAAAATTAAAAAAAATAAAAAAGGACTGAGGATGTGGCTCGGTCCTTAAGCACCCCTGGGTTCAATCCCTAGTATCTCCCCAAAATGTTATATAAGTGCAATCATATGGATCATATGGTAAGTAACTTTTATGGAATGCTTATTTTCCTTGGCATAATTACCTAAAGATTCAATCAGATTCTTAATAGTTTGTTCCAAGTTATTTCTGAGAAGTACTCCATAGTATAAATATGACACAGCTGTGTAACTCATTGCATTCACCTATTGGATTACCCACTGAAGAACATCTGGGTTTGTGTTGTTATGAATAAAATTGCTATAAGCATCTATATGCAGGTCTGTATATGCATGCAATGCATGTGCTCATGTTTATTTGTATCTGTATGAAAGGCACAGAAAGGAAAAGGAGAGGGAGAAAATATAGCATAAGCTTTCATTTTTCAGGGGTAAATGACCAGAACTGCAATTGCTGAATTGTGTTTCAATTTTTTAAAAATATATTTTTAGTTGTCAATGAACCTTTATTTTATTTATATGTGGTTCTGAGAATCGAACCCAGTGGCCCATACATGCTAGGCAAGTGCTCTGCCACTGAACCACAACCCCAGCCCTTGTGTTTCACTTTTAAAGAAACTTTTGAACTCTATTCCAAGAGTACTGTACCATTTATATCCTCCACCAAATATGTATAAGAGAATTTTTCTACCTCCTTATCAACTTTTGGTAGGCTGAGGAAAGAGGATTGCAAGTTTGAGGCCAGCCTCAGCAACTTAGAGAGACCCTGTCTCAAACAAACAAACAAAAAAAGGACTGGTAATGTGACCCAGTGGTTCAGTGCCCCTGGGTACAATCCCCAGTTCAAAAATTAAAACAAAACAAAAACAAACAATTTGGGAATTCTGTTTTATATTTTTTTCTGTTCTGATCAACATTGTGTAATGCATGTAATGATATCTCATTGTGAATTTAATTTTCATTTTTTTAATGACTAGTGATGTTTTCCATATTTTCATATGCTTATTACCATTGTATGTCATTTTCTGTGAAGTGTATCTTTATGTCTTTTTACTATCTTCTAAATGCTTGTTTGGTTTTACTTTTAAGTTTAAGTTCTTTTTTTTTTTTTGGTATGGGTGATTGAACCCAGGGTCACTCAACTACTGAGCCACATCATCTGTCCTTTTTAATATTTTACTTAGAGACAGAGTCTCACCAAGTTGCTTAGGGCCTTGCTAAGTTACTGAGGCTGAACTCGAAATCCTCCTGCCTCAGCCTCCTGAGCTGCTGGGATTATAGATGAGGGCCACCACACAGCAAGTTTTGTTGTTCTTTATTTGTATAGATACTAGATACTTTTGGTAAGATGTGTGAGTTTGAGAATATTTTCTCCTACTCTATATGCTATCTTCACATCCTTTTAATGGGCTCTTTCATGAAGCAAAAGAGTTTTTTAACATTGATGAAATGTAATTTATCAATTTTTTTTTATGGATTATGCTTTTGATATCAAGTAAGTCTAGGGACTCTACCTAACCATGTATCCCAAAGATTTTTCTCCTAAAAGTTATATAATTTTACATTTTATATGTAAACCCCTAATACATTTTGAGTTAATTTGTGTGTGAAGTGTGAATCTTTGGTTGAGGTTTACTTTTTATCCTACGAACTTCCAATTGTTTCAATACCATTTCTTGAAAATGCTATCTTTCCTTTACTGAATTGCTTTTACACTTTTGCCAAAAATCAATGGGCATATTTGTGTGTATCTATTTTTGGGTTCTATGTTCTGCTACATTGATCTGTGTGTCTATCACTCTGCCAATGCCACACAGTTCTGATTACTGTATTGCAGTTATATAATAAAGCTTGAAATTGGGCAGTTTGATTCTTTCCACCTTTTTTCAGCACTGTTTTTAGTGATTCTAGTTCCTTTGACTTTTCTACCAAAGTCTGGGCAAGATATTTTTTGGTAGATATATTCTTTCTCTCTCATCTATTTACCCATTATAGATATATGTTGTCTATATATTGCCATAATATTTTTACTTGGATATTGATTTAAATTGCATTAAATATATGTATCAATTTGGACAGGCTTGACATTCTTACTCTTGAGTCTTCCAATTCATGGACATGCTGTGTCTCTCCATTTATTCTGATTCTCAAACATTTCTCTCATCAGCATTGTATAGTTTTCAGCATACAATTCCTTTACATATTTTGTTAAGTCCTTTGGTTTTTAAGCAATTGTAAATGGTATAATATTATTTAATTTTGGTATCACTTGCTCTTGCTAGTATATGTTGATCTTGTATCCTGCAACTTACTGAAGTTGTTTATTTGTTCTAGGAGATTTATATGGATTGTTTGGTATTTTTTATGTAGACAATCATGTTATCTGTGAATAGGGACTATTTGTTTCTTTTCTTCTTTTATGTATACCTTTCATTTATTTTCTATTCTTGCCTTATTGTGCTAGCTAAAACTTCCAACACTGTTGAACAGGCAGGGTAAGAATGGATATCCTTGCTTTGTTTGCTCTTAGGAGCAAAGTATTCATTCTCTCAATTTTAAGAATAATATTAGCTATGTTTTTTTTAAATACTGTTTATCAAGATAAGGAAGATTACTCTCATTCCTATTTTTCTGAGAATTTTTTCTTTTCTAATATAATCCGTTTCTTTGGAAGAGGCTTTTCATGTGAAAGAATGTTTTGTATTGCAGCCAATTTCTTTGAAATAGGTTGAACTATTGAGTTGTCAGTAGGCAACTAGAACATCAGAAGTATTCCTCAAAAAATTTGTTGTGTTCCATTTAGCCATGAAGAGCAGATGCAGTTATGAAGGGTTTTGAGTAGTATTCTTCAAACTTGGTGTCATAGTTGGAAGTGGTAAAGTTCCTGGAAGCAAAATAACTTGCAAATATAAACTACTATCATAATGTGAATGGATTGAGAATCAGCACAGGGATAAAATACCGCTTTAGTGAGGAATTGCATAATCACCAGATTGTGAATGAGAGAAAATTAAGGATAAATTCGAATGTTGTAGAATACTACAGACACATATAGGGGCTGTGGGTAGTGTATTGTTTCCTTGAATTACCACAGGTATTTCTTATTCAGGCGACAGGTTTCCTAGATGCTATTGTATTGGAGGATGCTATAGTAAATATGAATTCTTCAAAAGTCTTCATAGCTTTTTTCAAATTAATTTTTATTGTAAACAAATGGGATACATTTTGTTTCTCTGTTTGTACATGAAGTAAAGGTATACCATTTGTGTAATCATACATTTACATAGGGTAATGGTGTTCGATTCATTCTGTTATTTTTTACTTCCCCCCCACCCCTCCCACCCCTCTTTTCCCTCTATGCAGTCCCTCCTTCCTCCATTCTTGCCCCCTCCCACCCCCCATTATGTGTCATCATCCGCTTATCAGCGAGATCATTTGTCCTTTGGTTTTTTTGATATTGGCTTATCTCACTTAGCATGATATTCTCCAATTTCATCCATTTGCCTGCAAATGCCATAATTTTAACATTCTTTATGGCTGAGTAATATTCCATTATATATATATATATATATATATATATATATATATATATCACAGTCTCTTTATCCATTCAACAATTGAAGGGCATCTAGTTCCACAATTGAAGGGCAGATTAGTTCCACAATCTGGCTATTGTGAATTGAGCAACTATGAACATTGATGTGGCTGTATCTCTGTAGTATGCTGATTTTAAGTCCTTTGGGTATAGGCTGAGGAGTGGGATAGCTGGGTCAAATGGTGGTTCCATTCCAAGCTTTCTGAGGAATCTCCATACTGCTTTCCAGAGTGGCTGCACTAGTGCATGAGTGTACCTTGTTCCCCACATCCTCACCAACACCTATTGTTGCTTGTATTCTTGATAATTGCCATTCTAATTGGGGTGAGATGGAATCTTAGGGTAGTTTTGATTTGCATTTCTCTTATTACTGAAGATGTTGAACATTTTTTCATGTATCTGTTGATTACTTGTACATCTTCTTCTGTGAAGTGTCTGTTCATTTCCTTAGCCCATTTGTTGATTGGATTATTTGTATTCTTGGTGTAGAGTTTTTTGAGTTCTTTATATATTCTGGAAATGAGTTTCTCCCACTCTGTAGGCTCTCTCTTCACATTGCTGATAGTTTCCTTTGCTGAGAGAAAGCTTTTTAGTTTGAATGTATCCCAGTTATTGATTCTTGCTTTTATTTCTTGTGCTATGGGAGTCCTGTTAAGGAAGTCTGATCCTAAGCTGACATGTTGAAGATTTGAACCTACTTTTTCTTCTATAAGATGCAGGGTCTCCAGTCTGATTCCGAGGTCCTTGATCCATTTTGAGTTGAGTTTTGTGCAGGGTGAGAGATAGGGGTTTAATTTCATTCTGTTGCATATGGTGTTTTCCCAGCACCATTTGTTGAAGAGGCTATCTTTTCTCCATTGCATATTTTTGGCACCTTTGTCTAGTATGAGAAAATTGTATTAATTTGGGTTTGTGTCCATGTCCTCTATTCTGTACCATTGATCTACCTGTCTATTTTGGTACCAATACCATGCCGTTTTTGTTACTATTGGTTTGTAGTATATTTGAAGTTCTGGTATTGCGATACTCCCTGCTTCACTCTTCGTGTTAAGGATTGCTTTAGCTATTCTGGGTTTCTTATTTTTCCAGATGAATTTCATGATTGCTTGCTCTATTTCTGTAAGGTACATCATTGGGATTTTAATTGGAATTGCATTGAATGTGTGTAGCTCTTTTGGTAGTATGGCCATTTTGACAATATTAATTCTGCCTATCCAAGAACATTGGAGATCTTTCCATCTTCTAAGGTTTTCTTTAATTTCTTTCTTTAGTGCTCTGTAGTTCTCATTGTAGAGGTCTTTCACCTCTTTTGTGAGATTGATTCCCAAGTATTTTATTTTTTTTTGAGGCTATTGTGAATGGGGTAGTTTTCCTACCTTCTCTTTCTGAAGATTCATCACTTATGTATAAAAATGCCTTAGATTTATGAGCATTGATCTTATATCCCGCTACTTTACTGAATTCACTTATGAGTTCTAAAAGTTTTCTGGTGTAATTTCCTGGTTCCTCTAAATATTTAATCATGTCATTAGTGAACAGGGATAGTTTGAGTTCTTCTTTTCCTATTCATATCCCTTTAATTTCTTTGGTCTGTCTAATTGCTCTGGCTAGAGTTTCAAGGATGATGTTGAATAGAAGTGGTGAAAGAGGGCATCCCTGCCTTGTTCCAGTTTTTAGGGGAAATGCTTCCAGTTTTTCACCATTTAGAATGATATTGGCCATGGGTTTAGCGTAGATGGCCTTTACAATGTTAAGGAATGTTCCCACTATCCCTATTTTTTCTAGTGTTTTGAGCATGAAGGGATGCTGTATTTTATCAAATGCTTTTTCTGCATCTATTGAAATAATCATGTGATTCTTAACTTTAAGTCTGTTGATATGTGAATTACATTTATTGATTCCAGATGTTGAACCAACCTTGCATCCCTGGGTTAAAACCCACTTGATCGTGGTGCACTATCTTTTTAATATATTTTTGTATGCGATTTGCTAAAATTTTGTTGAGAATTTTTGCGTCGATGTTCATTAAGGATATTGGTCTGAAATTTTCTTTCCTCGATGTGTCTCTGTCTGGTTTAGGTATCAGGGTAATATTGGCTTCATAGAATGAGTTTGGGAGGGTTCCCTACTCTTCTATTTCATGGAATACTTTGAGGAGTATTGGAATGAGCTCTTCTTTACAGGTTTTGTAGAACTCGGCTGAGAATCCATCTGGTCCTGAACTTTTCTTTGTTGGTAGGTTTTGGATGACTTCTATTGCATTACTTGGAATTGATCTATTTAAGTTGTGTATGTTCTCCTGGTTCAGTTTAGGTAATTCATATGACTCTAGAAACCTGTTGATGTCTTTGAGATTTTCTATTTTGTTGGAGTATAGATTTTCAAAATAGCTTCTCATTATGTTTTGTATTTCAATTGTGTCTGTCATGATGTTTCCTTGTTCATTCCGAATTTTAGTGATTTCAGTTTTCTCTCTCCTTCTCTTTGTTAGTGTAGCTAAGTGTTCGTCAATTTTGTTTATTTTTTCAAAGAACCAACTTTTTGTTTTGTCAATTTTTTAGATTGTTTCTTTTGTTTCAATTTCATTGATTTAAGCTCTGAGTTTAACTATTTCCTGTCTTGCACTACTTTTGGTGTTGGTCTGTTCTTCTTTTTCTAGGGTTTTGAGCTGTAGTGTTAGGTCATTTATTTGTTGAGTTTTTTCTTGTTTTATTGAATGTGCTCCATGAAATAAATTTTCCTCTAAGAACTGCTTTCAGAGTGTCCCAGAGATTTTGATATGATGTATATTTGTTCTCATTTACCTCTAAGAATTTTTTATTTCCCCCCTGATGTCTTCTGTTATCCATTCATCATTCAATAAGTATTATTTAGTTTCCAGGTGTTGCAGTCGTTTCTGTTTTTTATTGTCATTTATTTCTAATTTCAAACCATTATGATCTGATAGAATACCAGGTAGTATCTCTATCTTCTTGTGTTTGCTAATAGTAACTTTGTGGCATAATATATGGTCTATTTTAGAGAATGATCCATATGTTGCTGAGAAGAGAGTGTATTTGCTCTTTGTTGGATGGTATATTCTATAAATGTCCATTAAGTCTAAATTATTGATTGTGTTATTGAGATCTGTGGTTTCTTTGCTCAATTTTTGTTTGGAGGATCTGTCCAGTGATGAGAGAGATGTGTTAAAGTCACCTAGTATTATTGTGTTGTGATCTATTTGATTTCTGGAATTGAGAAGCATTTGTTTGATGTACATGGATGAGCCACTATTTGGGGCATAGATATTTATGATTGTTATGTCTTGCTGATTTATGCTTCCCTTAAGCAGTATGAAATGTCCTTCTTTATCCCTTCTGACTAACTTTGACTTGAATTCCACATTATCTGATATGAGGATGGATACTCCAGCATTTTTGCTGTGTCCATGTGCATGGTATGTTTTTTCCCATCCTTTCACCTTTAGTCTATGGGTATCTCTTTCTATGAGATGAGTCTCTTGCAGGCAGCATATTGTTGGATCTTTCTTTTTAATTCAATCTGCCAGTCTATGTCTTTTGATTGATGAGTTCAGGCCATTAACATTCAAGGTTATTATTGAGATATAATTTGTATTCCCAGTCATTTGGCTCATTTTTGTTTTTTGACATGAGTTGGTTTCTCCTTTATTTGGCTATTCCTTTATGGTAGTTCCTCCCTTTGCTGATTTGCATCATTGTTTTTCATCTCTTCCTCATTGAATATTTTGCTGAGAATGTTCTGTAATGCCGGCTTTCTTTTTGTAAATTCTTTTAGCTTTTGTTTATCATGGAAGGATTTTATTTCATCATCAAATCTGAAGGTAAGTTTTGCTAGGTATAAGATTCTTGGTTGGCATCAGTTTTGTTTCAGGGTTTGAAAAATGTTGTTCCAGGCCCTTCTAGCTTTTAGGGTCTGGGTTGAAGAATCTGCTGATAACCGTATTGGTTTCCCCCTGAATGTAATTTGATTATTTTCTCTCGTGGCCTTTAAAATTCTGTCTTTATTTTGTATGTTAGGTATTTTCATTAGAATGTGCCTTGGTGTGGGTCTGTTGTAATTTTGTATATTTGGAGTCCTATAAGCCTCTTGTACTTGATTTTCCATTTCATTCTTTGGATTTGGGAAAATTTCTGATATTCTTTCATTGAATAGATTGTTCATTCTTTTGGTTTGTTTCTCTGTGCCTTCCTCAATCCCAATAATTCTTAACTTTGACCTTTTCATGATATCACATAATTCTTGTAGATTCTGTTTATGATTCCTTACCATCTGTCTGTTTGTTCAACTTTGTTTTCAAGGTTAAATATTTTGTCTTCAATGTCTGAGGTTCTGTCTTCCAGGTGTTCTATCCTATTGGTTATGCTTTCTATGGAGTTTTTAATTTGGTTTATTGTTTCCTTCATTTCAAGGATTTCTGTTTGGTTTTTTTTTTCAGTATCTCTAACTCTTTATTGAAATGATCTCTTGCTTCCTGCTTTTGCTCTTTTAACTGTTGATTGGTGTGATTATTCAAAGCCTGCGTTTGCTCTTTCATCTCATCGTTTGCTTCCCTGATCATTTTAATTATGTACATTCTGAAACTCCCTTTCTGTCATTTCTTCTGCCATGCTGTCATTGAATTTTATTGATGTAGCATCTAGGTTTCTTTGGTACATTTTCTTCCCTTGTTTGCTCATATTGATCATGTATCTGTGAATCTCTGAGATATTGTGGATTTCCTGTATTGACTAATATTGTCCCTGTAGATTTCCAATATCTCACCTCCTAGCCTTCAGTAGCGTGATGTTTTGGAGGAGGTTGATAATGCAGTGCTCCATAATGAAGCTTTCCCTCTAGGAGTAGTGGCCTTAAGGTGGGGTATATTCCCTGCTAGTGGACAGAGGTGCCTCCACTTGTTGACTGATGGTCAGTCAAAGGGGAACTAGACTGCAGGCTGGACCATGGCTGATCTGGGCCTGTTTCTCTGGTTTTTTTTCCCTAGTCTCCATAGCTTTAACCAGGTTTTTAATCTTGAATAGTCACTAGACATAAAAGTGTCTTTGCATAGATACAATATTTGGGAGCAGCCCTCCCCAGATGGAGACCAACATATTATTCTCTACTTTCCACTATTGTTTCTGGGTATATCTTACTTTCAGTCTGGTGCCAGCATGCCTAGTTATTTGTCTACTTCCTCTGCTAGACAATTTTGGTTAATTAGAGATGGAGATGGGTGACTGTAAAGTTATTAGTTTGCATAATCTGCTAGGGTAGGTTCGTTTAGGCGTTCTGGCCTCAAGACCTGGTGATTTGAGTTCCTCAGTAAAATCAAAGGATTCCATGAATGTAGTCCATCGAGCATTGTAACTGTGCCTGATACATAGTAAGCACTTAGTAACTCTTCTAGAGCCACTAACTGGTACAAGCTGAGCTTCCTGTCTGTCTTAGCTGTTCTCATCTAAGGAGTTTTAAAGAAAGCCTTGGTGTTGAGTACTCTAATTCCCATAAAACATGGTCGACTTTATTCTGAGCTAACTTGAAGAAATAGGTATTGTGACAGATGTTACTGAAGTCAGGGGTTTCTGGGGACAGGTTGGTTCATCATTGTGTAGTTGGAATCATTTTTCTATATAATATAAGCCTATATCAGGTTAGAGTAGACTGTTGTTAGGGTTAAGGAAGAGAACTTGGTGTAGGGAAGAGAAATAGGGCAGAAAATAGTATCTTTATCACTGAATAGCTACATGTATGGTGGAAGAATAAGCTACTGCTCCCCAAATTGCATGTTTTGACAAACGTAGAAAATGGCGCCTATTATATGGTATTCCGGGGAACTGGACAAGATTATTCAAAGTTGAAGGCAACTAGCCCAACACTCTGAAAGCCCCAGGTCTTAATGGTCATTCCAAAGGCTGAGAAGATCAATATTTCATAAACCTATACCCCCCAAAAAAATTATCAATGAAGCAAATCTAGAACTCAGTCATTGAGCTAATTAGAACAGTAACATAAGGAATGAATTTTGGGTAGAACCTGAGAAACATTAGTATTTTCAAGATAAACTTTACTTACTTAGAGTGTTCCTAAGTTGAATATGATTGATACATTATAGAACATATGTGTATGTCTTGATCATACAGAATATATGGAACAGGGTCCAATAATTCTAACTTTAACTTTCAAGTAGAACGCTTTTAGGGTTATTCCAAAAACAGTGGTACATCATGTGACCAAGAAATTCTGTCATCTTATTATTAGGAATAAAAATATGATATTAATAATGTATATTGTGATCTCATAATTATGAAGGCCATATGAGATTTCATGAGTCAGTTTCTGAAAATGTATAGGGTATTGAATAAGACAAACAGCAGAAAAATATTGCCTGAAACTCCTCTGGTCTTCCACATTCCATATATTGCTTTCATTCATCCCAAAGGCAAAATAGAGTTTTATAAAAAACATTTTTTTGAAAAATTTTCAAAAGAAGATATGGAAATAGCCAACAAACACATGAAAAGACACTCAACATTTTAATCATTTGGGAAAAGCAAATTAAGATAAAATATAACTATAAAATCTTTAGTGACTAAAATTAAAAAGACTACAAACTCCAAATATTGACAAGAATGTGAAGCAATTAGAACTTGCATGCATTGTGATGGTAATATAAAATGGTAGTTGCTTCAGAAAATAGCTTTTCAGTTTCCTGTAACAGAGCATACATTTGCCTTATGAATCAAAAATTCAACTCCTATATATTTTCTCAAGAGGAACCCTATGTCCACACAAATAACTATACACGAATGTTCATAACAGTTTTATTGAAAATGGTCAAAACCTGGAAACAACCCAAATTTTCATTGTTGGGTGAATTGACAAAAAATTGTGGGCATGTCCATCAAATAGAATAATTATCAATGAAGCAAATCTAGAACTCAGTCATTGAGCTAACTAGAACAGTAACATAAGGAATGAATTTTGGGTAGAACCTGAGAAATGCAAAGTAGTAAGAAATGCAAAGTAGTGAGTTACTCTTATATGCAAGAATATGAAAGAATTATAAGAATATTGCATTAAATTAAAGAATATAGACACAAAAGTGTACATAGTATATGCTTCCATTTACATAACACTCCCTAAATACCAAATATATTTGAGGTAATAAAAACCAATTAGTGATTGCCTGAGGATTGCGGGGATAGCTGGTTGACTGGAATGGGTATGAGTGAATTTTGGATGATTATGATGAAAATGTTTTATATTTTGATTGTGACAGTTGTTACTTCTGAGTGATATATGAACTTGTCAGAACTCATAATAAAGTATACTAAAAATGACTAAATTTTATTACATGTAAACGATATTTCAAAAATAGATGTTTGGACATTTGGACGTGAGGCTGAGGTAATGCCTGAAAGAGGCAGAACTCCTCATTTTACTTGTACGATGACTGGTATTGGAACCTGATGTGCTTTTGTCACAAGTTGTTGTCTATGTGTTGTTGGATGCACTTGGCCTTAGGTACTTAACATAACCATGGGCCCCAGGTCCCAGGTTAATCATATTCACATTCAGTTCTTCCTTAAGTTCTGAAAACACTTTCTGGTAAGTGGTATACTTCTCTAGATTTCTGGGTAAGAAAGTGACAGAAGGTGTAGGGCTATAGTGAGCATGGCTAGAACTCAAAGAAGAATTTCAAAATAAAATGATGAGCCTAGACTTTCCTAGATATGGTGAAGTACTTCAGTCTATAGCTGTAAATAGTGTGGGTTTGAGCCATAATGCTCTAAAAATACTGGGGGTTTTGCATGTTGTCTCAGGGAGCACGTTAATTCAATGACTTCCACTCCTAATGTGGGATATGTAAAAGAGTATCCATTTAACCCAGGTTAACCTTGAGATCTGATCACCAGTTTACAGACTGAAGTGCCACCCAACATTCTCTGCTATGAAATGTCCTTCTCACTGCCCTTTGTAGGTGGCAGTAAAGATTAACCTTCCATTTTTACCCTGGCACTGTGGTTAGTATGCAAAGGAACTTTCAGAGATGGAGGTGGTGCCTGTGGACAAAGTGGTTAGCTCATATACTGGCGTGGTCAAGAGGCCCGTGACATACATGTCTCTATTTCTCTAGTTTTGTGGACACACCTGTATTTATACCCTAATGCTTAATATTTTTGAAATAGTAATAAGACTCTGATTGATCCACCCATTAGTTTCTCTCTGAGATTGCTGAGAATCTAGACTTTGAGGCTTAATTTATCCACTCAACAAATGGCATAGTCTATGTTTTAACTGGTTGGGCTACTTAAAAAATATAAAATCTTGAGAGGGTGTGTGCTTGACTCTTCTTATGCCCTGCCAGAATCAGAGGTACTTAGAATCCCTCCAAATCTGAGGTTACACATTGCTAGTTAGTTTCCCCAGAACTGGAAGTGACAGGACAGTGATGCTGGTTGAAAGCACAAGTTCACAGTTCAGTGTTGTCTGTGGCCCTGTATGCATCATGATGGACACTAGAGGGTACCCTTGTGCTGTTAGAAGTTGAAAGTTGTGGGTGTAAATACAAGCTGCACTAACCATATAGCATGTGAGGAATTTTGCCCAGTCTCCTGAGGGATTAATCAGGTGGTGGTCCTGAGGCCTGGGCTAATGATAGGGGACATTAGGAAGGAGATTAAATACTCATTAAGAATTCAGGCTATGGCGGCCTAGCTTTCTAGGCAGAGCTGATTGGGCCATGGGCACGAGAGGAGTTATTAAAGGAGCAACTAAAAGGGAGATACACTTTATACTACCATCTATATGCAGACATCCAAATCTATATTTCCAGAGTTTTCTTCTGAGCCTCAGGCATATATCCAACTGGCTACTGGATATATAGACACCTGAATATCTCTCAGATGCCTTAAACTCAGCTTTCAAATGGAACCAATATTTTCATTTCTTTCTATATTCTCTCTTCATACCCTCATCCTATGCCACAACCCCACTGATGATGTCATTTCCCTTCCCTGTCTCATGGACCTGCTCATTTCCCAGCATTCCCCATCTCAGTAAATAGTGGCTCATTATTGTTCAAATCATCAAACTGGTGATACTAATCTTCTTTCTCATCCAGCTATCCTATCTTGTTAACAGTTCTCCTCCTCCTCCTCCTCCTCCTCCTCCTCCTCCTCCTCCTCCTCCTCCTCCTTCTGGTACTGGAGATTGAACCCAGGGGTGCTTAACTACTGAGTCACATCCCCAGCCCTCTTTTATCTTTCATCTAGAGACAGGGTGTCGCTAAGTTGCTTAGACCCTTACTAAGTTGCTGAGACTGGCCTTGAACTTGCAATTCTCCTGATTCAGCCTCCAAAGCCACTAGAATTACAGGCATGTGCCACCATGCCTGGCTTGTTAATTTTTCCCCCACAATATCTTGAATTTGCACAAATTTCCAAACTCCCCATTCTCTGCTACCATCTTTTTCTGCCTAGATTACTGCAATAGCTTCATAGACATTCTCTGCATATCCAGTGTTGACCCCCTCCCATTTATTCTCTAAAATCTAAATCTATCTAAAATCTAACTCTAACCATATATCTTTGCTTGAAACTAAAGGGTCTTTTAGCTTCAGAATGATGTTTAAATGCCTTAGCATGAGATTAACTTATGCCACTGTGGAGACATCTAAAAGTACCATTTTAGAGAAATTGGGGATGAACTCATGAATGAAACATACAGAGTCTCTGCTCTCATGGAGTTTAACTATTAGGGTCGTAGCATATATTGAGGTTACAGTACAGTGCCACAGAAGGTCTTTCACGATCCAGTTCCTGGTCACTGCTCTAGACTGTGATTTTCCCAATCCCCCTCCTCCCTATCTTGCTCTCTCCTCACCACCTCTTCAGATCCAGTTCAGCCATTCAGAGGTCCTCACAGTTTGTACATACTTCTCCTCTTTCATGCCTCCACGCCTTTGGACAGGCTATATTCTCTCCATGTGCAATACCTGCCACAACTTCTTCATCAGGAAAAATATCATTCATTCTTCAAAACTCATTCAGATGTTATACATTCCAGGAAGCCCTCCCTGCTTATCTTTATCCTTTAATCCTGTGTTAGGTGTGAGTACAGTCCCTCTGTGTTTACTTCTACCACTACACTTCCCACGCTGTATTATAATTGTTTACTTCTTTGTATCTCCCTTCTTAGTGAGAATCTATCACACAGAGACCTTACCCCAAAGTGTAAGTATAAGACCACATTCAGGTGTTCATGTTTTTAGCCTCTCATTTTCTATGTGGCCAGCTAGTACTTGGACTTATCTGATTCAAGTTCTTTAATGCAATTGTAACTTGTGACCCTTTGTTCAGTGCCTTTCATTTTTAGCTATTTTCTCCAGCACTGTTCTTTAGAAAGCAAGAGATAGACTAACAAAAAGCTTCAGAGGAGATTCGTCTGCTTGCCTTTCAATATTCCATGCTGGTACACTTTGTCCAACTACTAGAAATTGAACAATGATGATGTAGGACTGACAAGTGGCATTCTCTCATCCCTGAGTTATTGGACCAGCTCTGAGGGACCCAGTTATTCTTCAATTTGGACTCACACAGAGACATAGAGTCATTTCCTTTACTCAAGAAACTAAAGATGAAAGCCGACTTTGCCATTTCAATTATGGTGTCATACCCTTTGGTTTATTCAGTGTTCCAGTTATATTCTATTATTTCTTGAGTGGCATTCTGTCTGACCTCCTGGAAATGGGACAAAATTATGTTCAAATGACATGCTCACTCAAATATCTATGTATGCCCTTATCTCATCTTTTATTCTAGTTGATTCCATCTAGTTCAATCATGAGAATTACCAATTTCATACCTACCATCAGAAGTAATCTTTTAGTGTTCACCTAGTTGAATGCATAAGGTCCAGCTCCTCTGTCATTGGTGTGAACCTAGGGCCACTTGGCTGGTTGGTTCCATGGTGGAATTCTAGTCAGAGAGAGTTCCCCACACCATATACCTGCAATCATGTAGAGTACCTAGAGCAGAGTGGATTGTTTAGCAAAATTTAGGGAATTACCTATCCACCATAAGTTAGTATGACTTCAGTCAAGAGGAGGCAGGGCAGTCTGTGACACTGTGAAACCAGCTCTGGATGGGACCACAATAACAAAAATAACCAAGAGTAGTAAGAACAGAACTAGCTACCACTTGAGCATCTGCTATGTGCCAGGAAGCATTGAAAGGAACTACCATCTGTACATATTTTTAGTATTTCCTTTAAACATTTTAAGAGCTCTGGAGAGGAGACATGATCCTCATTTTAGAGAGGAATTAGCTGAGGTTAACTGAGGTTAACTATGGAGAATCATGCAGATCTTAAGTGATGGAGTAGGGGTTAGAATCCGGGATTCCACAGCCCACGCTCTTTCCATTACACTATGCAACTTTGAAGAATACATTATGAGCTTTAGATGCATTTACTCCTGAACTTTTGTCTCCTGGCTTCTGCTAGAAGTATCATTTATGAGCTGCAGAATGGAGTAAAGAAAAGGATCTGCAAGGAAAAATACAACAATTCAAATAAACTAAAATCCCAGCTATTCATCAAGTTTTCTCAAACCTATGCTCAGCTAAATATCTATGGGTCTCTAATCCATTTCTTCCTTTCTGTGCCCATATCTGTACCTTTGTTCAGGTTCTTTCATCTCTACTATTGAAATAACCTCTTAAATGGCCTTTCTGTCTCTGATCTCTCCTCCTTCAATTCTATCCTCCACAAATATTCTCTTTTGATATTTTCAAAATGCAGGTCTGATCAAGTCATTCTCCATATCAGGACCCTTCAATGAACCTCCATTGCCAAAGGCAAATGACAATATCAATTATTGGATGGTTGATTAACTTTTACAGTCTCATATGCAATACTTCCAGCTATAGTCAATTCTTAGACATTTTTTAAGCACAGCATACTTTCTTTGGTGCATTGGAATCCATTGTTATTTCAAATTCTTCTGAATGAATTCAACATTTTTCTCAAATGTAGATCTTATTTAGGTCATCTTTGCCTACATGCAGACTAAGTATGGTTTAGATAATATGCTTACATCTATGTGAACTTACGCCTCTACATATTTTGGCTTCTGATTTTGCTTGGGCCTTCCATGCTGTCTGGTAATCCAATGTTTTCCTAGACTGCTCTTCTCCATTTCCAATAGCTTATTGAAACTTCCATGAGCCTCTTTCCATCTTCTATTGTTTGTTTTATTTTATAGTACTGGGGATTTAACTCAGGGCCTCATGTGTGCCAAGTGAGTGCTCTACCACAGGACCACATCCCCAGCAACCTCCTCCCATCTTATACTCTAACACTTTTACTTTCATTCTCAGTACTTGGCTTCCCTAGTAATCCAGGAAACAGAAGTCATCAGATTGGAACACAAACTTCCTATCCCTTTCTCTTACAATATGTATGTATTTGATACACTATTGCCTTCTTCCCTCCTGCCTCAGCAGGAGGCACTTCTTCTTAGTGCCTAAGATTATCCTTCTACCTGTGCTAAGGTTTCAATTTCTTCTCAGGTGGTCTGCAATCAAAATGTTTCCTTTATTTTATTTCATGTTTAACATCTCAAACCATTTTCTTTCTGACTCTTTTCCTCTTACTTTGTAAATATGTTCAAGGTTTTCCCACTTCATTCCTTCTCTGGCTATCACATCCTATCCTAGTTCAACCTCTCAAAAATGTATTAATCACTGGTATTAGTTGTCACTGATCTGCAAGGATCTGTATGAAAAAGTTAGAGATTCAGAAGGTAATATGTGTGAATGAGTGGCCTATGTTGACTGAAAAAATAAAAATAGAGGTCAGGTAGCGGTAGGGGAAGGACAAAAGGAAAACAATAAAAATGCAAGAAACAGCTGGAGTGAACTTGTGGTTACTGAAAGAGAAAGGCAATGTGGGGTTGCTATAGAAAGCACCAGCAAAACAGGACGAGTGAGACACACAGAAGAAGGTAAATACTCCAGGCTCCCTGAAGATGGAGTTCTAGTCACAAATTTAGGGGGAAAAGAGCCATGGGTAATAGAAATTTAGATTGATCAGAGAGGAATGTCATCTATTTGCTCCTTTCTCTCCTTTCAATTTGAATTCTTTTCTGTATCTGGACTTGTGTTTTTCTTTGACCTCTGAGGAAGAAACCCCCACATTCTGTCCTACCAGAGCTAACCACTGCATGTGCATGATTAGCTAATTCCACCTCTTCCTGCTTTTCCAGGATCTTGTTTCAGTAGATATCTGTGTTGTCCATACTATAAATTTTACCCTATATTTTCAATTCTTTTTTTTCTGTCCATTCTCTTCTCTTCCCTTCCCACCTTTTCTGCCTCCCTTCCTCCCTTCCTAATGCAAATACTAAACTACACACACACACACACATTTCCTACTGGTACCAAGTTCCTTTTTTTTATGCCTATAATCATAGGAGGATTCTCTAATTCTCAAAACATCTATCCCTTAATCCTGGTAAATCCATAAGCTATTGAATTTCCTATATCTCTTTAACTATCAAATTTCACTTAAAGTTAGTTTACATTGTTGCCTCTACTTTCTCACCCATACCATCTGTCTTCTGCACCTTTCAGCTTACTGTAACATCCTATTTGAAAGTTTCCAATAACTTCAAATTGTCAGAATGAATGTTTCCCTGAACTCACCCACCTCCTTGTATCTGAAATATTCGGCATTGGTAATCACCCTCCTCCTTCTTTAAATTCTCTCTTCCTTTGGCTTCAGTGATATTTTCAGTCTCTGGACAACTCCCTTATAACTGCTTTTTCTCCTTAACCTGTTTCTCCCTCTTATTACCACATGAGAGTGGCTGTTCTCCATGGCTACTCCTTCTGATCTTTTCTCTGACTTTGGGAATGATGATTCACTCACCTGTACAACTTTAACTATTCCCACTATGTGCTTGACTTCCAATATTTATCTGTATATCCAACCCCTCAGACCTGCATATTCATGTATTTGATGAATTTCTGAACTCGAATGGCTTTCACATACCTTATATTCAGTTATATCCAAAGTTGAATCTATTTGCCTTCAAACAAAGTCATTAGGTCCCTTTCTTTCCTTTCTTTGTCAAGAGTGTTACTCTTGTGGATGTACATGAAGTTGAGAAACACCACAATGAATCTCAACACAAAATAGATTCTACTGTCATGTATAACTAAAAAGAACAATTAAAAATTTAAAAAATCTACTTCGGAGGACTTTCTATATTTGTTTTACAATAACTCAAAAGTTTAAAATTTAAAACAAAAAATAAATCAGAGTGTTAAAAAAAAGTGTTACTCTTTTCCTAGTCACCCAAACGAAACACTTTGGATGTATCTTTGACTCATTCATCTATTCTTTCAGTAAAGATTTGAGAGTCAACTATGTTAACTCCTAAAAAAAGTCCATGGCACACTTTTTACCACAGAATAAATTCTAAATTCCTTCCATTAGCAATAGGTTTACAACATGTCCCCACCTTACCATTTCCTGATCTATGTCACTTACATCCTGTTCTTTCAGCCAACAGGAACTACCCATTTGGAAAATATACACTATGACATGCCTTTAAACTTGTATATATTTTTCTTGCCATCTGAAATATGATCATGTTGCATACCACAGTTTGCTTATTAAAATCCCACCCGTGTTTCTAAACCTAGCTCAAATTCTTAAAGAAGCATTCCAAATTTCTTTATTTTTATTTTCATTTTTATTATTTGTTGTTTTTAGATTACACCACATTTTTCTTACCAATAATGAATTTATCTACTTCCTCTGCATCCAAAACATAGAGTTGCTTGCTTTATTACTCGCCAGTTGTTCAAATGAAGCGGTTGGGTTTGTTTCTTGTTTTCAAAAAGGAAGAAAAGACTACAAAAAAGGTGTAGAAACTTTGGCTTAACCTTATCCTGCAAATGTCTGAAAGATGGAGATCTCTATTGGAAGACATGATCAAGGATGTTCAATTCGATCAAGGATGTTCAATTCAAGAGAACAGCTTGGATTTGTAAATTAAGAATGCAGTGCCCTTTCTTCATTCTTCATAAAATAAAGTGGTTCTTAGAGTAGAGGGACATTTCAATTACATCTCAGAAAAGGGAATAGAGCCAGAGATAATTGGAAATTGACCAGTGAAGCTGAATACTTTGAAAATTGTGTACAAAAATGTACACTTGAAGGAAGATTATTTGGAAGTATATGCTAACACTTTGCAATATGCTTATGTAAAAAAGAAGTGATCCAGTAGGGCTGAGAGGATTTATATGCAAGAAACAGTAGAGGTCCGACATATAAAATGAAAGATAACACTTTTTCTGGTCATGCAATAGTAATAGCTGAAATTAATTTCTTAAAAGCTTAGAAATTTGGCAGAAGTAAGTGGAGGATGAGCAATTCATATAAGTAAGAGAAGGCATTGAAAATGATGAGAAATGGTCAAGAGGAGAGAAGCCCAGCTTTCATTTCAAGCTGTCAGAGAAGATTGGTACAGATGAAAAAATAATTTAAAGAAAGCTCTCAAGGAAAGAAATGAAGCCAAATGCTTTGAAGAGAAAAATAGATATTTTCAATTTTAGAACAAACTAATGGAGAGCACAGAAAATGAATAAAGAAATTAGAACAGAAATAGGGAAAAATCAAAGAGCAAGTGACAAATGTCTGCAATAGTCTGAGAGAGCCAGAGTAATATGGGGAAGAAGCAAAAGTCAGTAGGGAGACTGACATTTCCTCATGTGCAGGAAGAAAAGAAGGTTACCATGTGTTTGAAGGATTATGGACAGATAGGTTAAAGTGATTTCAAGTCAGTTATGAGAGTTCTTTATGGAACTACAATACAGGAATGGATGTAGGCTAATACTGGAGTACACAAAACCAAGCAGAAAATGAAAGAGTGACTCGACCACAGACTTCACAGCTCAAAATGTGAGTGAACAACATGAGCAAGGTGTTGATGAGAAAATCTGGATCTATAGTCCTTAGGGATGCAGCACAGTGGCAAATCTACCAGCTTTGAGTTTTAGTTTGAGTTTTAGTATTTTTCTCTGCTACTTAACAGCTTTGCAATTGTGAACATTTTTTTTGTTGTTGTTGTTTTTAGTTTACAGAGCCTTGAATTTCTCATTGGTAAAGTATCATTACATTGCCGCAAAGCTCAAATGAAACAATAATCATGAAGTTATCTTGAACAAAATTTGGACACTATTATGCCAAGACTTTTGTGGATAGGCTGAGCAAACATCTGTGGGTTTCTATAGCACAAGGGACAAGAAGGAAATGTTCGATATGATAAAACGAGGCGGGTGAATAATATTTGAACAAAGAAAAACTTAGAAACTGGATGTCACTGATATTTCTAAACAATGTTTTTCTAAATCTTCCTAGTAGGTCTCATGGTAGCATGATTCATGATGCGTGAGACACATCTAAAGACAGTCTAAAGGAGTGACAGGTGATCAGTGAGCTTCAAAGATTATGCAGGAAGTCAGAGGATATTTAGTATCTTTAAAATCATTTCATTTGCACAAAACTAAATTCTTACATACTATACAATCCTATTCTGGCAAGATAAGGGACTGTACCATATGAATAAAATGTATCTATGTTTCTTTGGACTTTACCCCCTTCATATCTCTCTCTGTTTCTTAGATGTTGGGAAATAAATGAGTGATGTTGAGGGTGAGCTCCTTTTACCTCTGAGGTCCCTTGCTATATCCATGCTAAAGATAATACTTCTAAGTAAATATGTGCTCAATGTGAGTGAGATTGCATATAAAAATGGAAAAAAGGAAAGGACACTCTGATACAGGTCTTCTCCAAATCCCTCTTGTTATGGACTTGCTAAGGTCCACATCAGTTTTCAGATTATTGTAATGGCTTCCTTGTTGGCATGCTATCCAACATTTTACTTTTTGTTTTTTAATTTTTTACTTTTTCAATCAACTTTTCACATTTTGTTCTGCAAAAGTGATCTTTCTAAAATACAATGCTGAACACTTCACTGGCTTGCTCAAAATCCTTCCATGGTTACTCACTACCTATTGGAGTCAGCAAACTTTTTCTGTGAGAAAAAGAAAGTAAACATTTTAAGCTTTGTAGGATACGTATAGTCTTTGTAGAACATTCCCTGCCTTTTAAAAACATCTCTTAAAAATTTGAAAACCATTCTTAGCTCATGGGCTGTACAAACCAAGGGCTAGATTTGATCCTTCAGGTTACAGTTTGTTGACCTATAGAATAAATAAAGTGCAAGTTCCTTAAATACAGCATGCACGGATCCCCATAATTTGACGTACTGCTTTTTTCTCATGTCTTATATATTGCCAAAAACACTTCCCACATCTTTTGCTTCAGTTATGTTGAATTGTCGGCAGTATCTGGAAGTACACCAAGCAGAATTTTGTACTTCTACTTGTTTACAACACATCCACTGAAATTGTCCTCTTTCATCCAATTGGCAAAATCTGTCTAAAGACTCTACTAAAACAGTCATCTTTTCTTTAAATATGTCTTGACTGGCCCACTTAGAACTGGTTTCTGTACTGATATAAAAGTGGATCACAAATGAAGCATAGTGGCTCACACCTATAATCTCAGCAATTTGGGCTGCCGAGGCAGGAAGACGGCAAGTTCGAGTCCAGTCTCAGCAACTTATTGAGACCCTGCCTCCCACCCTCCAAAAATTGAAAAGGGCTGGGTCTGTAGTTCAGTGGTAGAGCACCCTGGGTTCAATCTCCAGTACCACAAAAACAAAACAAAACAACACCAAAACCCCAGAACAAAACAAAAGAGTAAAACACCCCAAATGTGTATCCTATTATCTGTCGCACTTCACTTGTGTGTCTTTGCTCTCCAACTCCAGTGAGCCTCTCTAAGGCAGAAAATGTTGTATTTGGATTCACATCCCTAACCTACAGTAGACACTTAGTAAATGTTTATGAAATGAGTAACCCCAGGCTTAGTGTTAATTCATATAACACCAGCAATAGCAGAAAAAGAAATGAAGAGAGGATTGGTGTCCTTTGAATCATGAATGACCCATACACAGAAACAAATTATTACTTTTGTAATTTGTAGAGAAACTCTTTGAACCCCACTCTTATATCTCGCTATGATTTTCCTCATACACCCATGAGGGCATGAGGGTGGTGGCAGAGACCCTCAAGGCAGATTATTATAATATATATATTTTTGAGCAGCAAGCCAGTCTAACAGTGCTTGTTAGAATCTTAAATGGGGACTTAAAACCTATCTTCCAATAAACATTCTTTTAAAAAATGGTCTTAGGACTTTCAGTATTATTAGTGATGGGCTGATGACCTAAATAGATGTTGGTGAGTTGCCCTTGGAATGTAGTTACCCTATCTCAACAGAGAAAACGTGCTCTGAGTTCCAAGCTGATGACTTATGAGTTAGCTTTTGGACATAACTCATTCCTAAGTTTGGGGCTGTCTCTACTTAAAATATATCAAGCATAGGTCAGAGGAACTGGAATAGGAGTCAAGCAGATTAAGAGCAAAGCCATAAAAATGAGAGCCAAAGGGAAATATGATATTACTGTGTTCTAAAATTAGAGAATGGGCCAGTTAGACTTCTCATTGTACACCCTGGACAGGAAGATACATAAAGGAAATAGATTTTAGAAAACAAAGAACAGGAGTATTTGGAAGTTTTAAGAAAACAGCAATAATATTTAACAGTGATTAAATGCTTACTATGTGCCAGAAATTGTTCCAGGCAGTTGATATAGGCTATAAATTTAATTCTTCCAATAACACCATGAGAAAAACACTAATATTGTCTTTCTTTTGTGGATGGAAACGTGGTACACAGAGAAGTTAAGTAATTTACTCAAGATGTCACAGGTAATAAATGCAGAGATTGAATTTGAAAAAGTTTTCTGATTTCATTGCCCACAATCCAATCATCTTTGGATTATGTACACAGTATCACCAATGCAGTGCAGTGTGAAACTGACAGGGACTTTTCCCTGTCTTCCACCTCCTTAATACCTAGAAAAATTGATTCAGAAGGAAATACAAATGAAGGAGATTCAAACTGGATCAATGGAGAATTACTTTCTAGTGATTTGCCTCTGGATCTGAGGGAATAGGTGTTGCACTCCATTGGTAGTGGTAAATCACTTATGGGAAGACATCATTTGTAGGATTTCTGTGTTTGTTGTTGTTATTTTTATTTTTAGGATCAGAAAGGATCAACCTTCAGAAAGAAAGTGAAGAAAAAGCCAAGGACAGAAAACATTGCTTTCAGAAAACCATCCATCCAAGATTAGGGTATGAGAGGAAAGGGAGTTTAGAAGCGAGACATTATCTACCTTCTGACCACAATGTGGCAGAAGAATTCTGGAGTCAGTATGTCAAAGTTAAGATAAGAAAAAGAATCCACGAGTTACATGCTACAAAGTATATAATAAATGCTGGCTGTCAACAAAAGAAAGTGCATATTGCATCTTATTAAATGGAGAAAATGGAGAAAAATAATCACAGTCTTGGCCATGAAGACTCTTGGGACAAGCAGAAATGCTAAAGCTCATAAATGTGTATGAGAAGTGGGAGTTGAAATGGCCAGAGGGTCGCTAAAGCACATCATGGAAGAGAAGGCAGAGAAACAGTAGAAGGCATAAGAATAACAATATCAGTTTAGACATTTTTTATGAGAAATTGATACAATGGAAATTTAATATTTGTTGAAATAATGTTGGTTGGGAAGAGATTTATTAATATTTACAATATGTAAAATATTTTAAAGTAAGAAATTTCAGGATAAACTAGAATAATTAATTTAAAAGCACTTATTAAAAGATAGATTGCTTTGCATACAACAGATACTTCTTGCCATGAGATATTATCACCTAAATGTGGAAACTGAGGAGCTATTTGTCCATTGGGTTCAAATTGGGGGAGATGTCTATGAAATATGATACAAGGAGCAAATGCTAAACTATGGTTGTGTAACCACTGACCTGTATTTGAATTTTATTCACTTTGTGTGGCAAGAACAAAGACGATGTTTAGTTACAAAACCCTTGTGGTTTAGATTCCAGAAAAGAAGTTTTCCCTGATGGGCTATTTGGCTGTCATGCCACCTTCATGTACCTTCTACTGTTGTTCTCTCTCTGAATTGTTTTGGGTACATTCATGACTTTAGATTTTGATGTAGCTTGAGAAGATACTAATATTCATGGTCAACTTGTTAATGTGTGCCTAGTGTTGACCACAGAGAGAATGTTCACTAAGATTTTTGTTGTCATTGTTTACCTTAAAAAACATAAATTATGCTGGGTGCCATGGTGCATTCCTGCAATCTCAGTGACTTGGGAGACTGAGGCGGGAGGATCGTGAGTTCAAAGCCAGCCTCAGCAACTGAGTGAGGCCCTAAGTAACTTAGCAAGACCCTGCTCAAAATAAAAACTACAAAGAGCTGGGGATGTCGCTTAGTGGTTAAACATCCCAGGTTCAATCCCTGGTACCAAAAACAAACAAACAAAATCAACAAACTGTAAGTTGAAATATTGGGTCAAGTTTTATAAATAAGAGGACTTAACATGGGAATAACTGCTCCATAAAACATTGAAAAGACTTTGTCTTCTTTCTGAGATTCTTTTTACTGAGTCTTCAGGTACATGTGGATGGCAGTCCCATAAAATAAGATACCCACAGGTAAAATGGGATTCAAACTTAGAAAAAACTTTGAGCCTGGCCTCCATAGAATGGTAACCAGAATGTGGAAATAGAAAATGAGGATAAAGGTGAAAGGCTGGGGCAGAATCAGACTGAAAGGAGCATCTGAGCAGACAGGCTTTAGTACCTCTGCACCTCAGAGATAAAATGTTTGAAGATGTTGTGTCCAAAAAAATGGCCAGGAAGTGCAATGATTGATATGACTACTACTAAGAAGGCACCAATCCAGGTTCCCAAGGGCAACTATATGCAAAGCCGATTATTCATAATGATAGTATAATGTAGGGGATTGGAAATCGCAATGAGTCTGTCATAAACTATGACAGCAAGGAGGAGATACTCTGTCATCCCCAGAACGAGGCTTGTGGTCACCGGGGCATAACAACTGGTATAGGAAGTGGCGGGGAAGTCCCTGAAGTATTGCGTCCGTACATAAGGCTTCTAGCTGGTGAAATAACATATCAAGGGAAGATAAGTTACTGAGAACAAAAATACGTGAAGTTATGAAGTCGAGAATCCCATCTCACTACAAAAATGATAAGGCTGTTCCCAAACACTGTGCCTTCTTCCAAGAAGGCATTTGAGAGTGTTGGAAAAATCCAATAAGGATAAATTCATTCACCTCAGAGGCATTTACTCATCTCAAGCACTGGGAAAGGAGATAAAACATAAGAGCATCTACATGAGAAAATGAGGAAGAGCATCTCAATAGCCTGTCGTAGTTCATGTTCTAATTAATTATGTGCCATTTGTCTTACTGGGTTAGGCTTGGCTGTACAGGTGTTCAATGGTGAAAATATATATCTCTTTGCTCTTCTGTCTTGTGGAAACATATATGAGTAGGAAAGACTGATTATGTTGTTTGAATTGTTAGAGGCCCAATAGAAGTACTTAGATCTGACCAAGTAAAACAATTAATGCTGATGCAAACTGAATAATTATTCTTACAAGAGGTCTTAGCTAGATGCTCAGTTTTGCCCTTGAGTAAATAAAGAGGCAAATATGCTACAACTCCCCACTAAAAAAGTTGTTTCACAAATTTAAAAAATAACTTTAAAATTTAAATTCAAATATTCTATTGTGAACACCTGGAACTTCTTTATTATTCAACCTTTCATTGTTGTTGCTCTTATATGTCATATTAGAACCACCTATGAATAGATGGTAAATTAGAAAGTGTATGTTTAGCTAAAGCAACCAGTCAATTCAATGGCAAAAGGAAACCACCCAAATTGTTATGAAATAAACCAAGCAATTGGTGGATTCACTAAAATCTTATTCTTTGTTCAGTTGTTCTGACATCTATCTTCAATTGACAGAAGCTTAATGTGTGCAGATCCTACCATCTCCATATGGTTGCAAGCAAGAGCTCAAAGGAAGATGGGGAAATCTTAGATAAAAGGATTCCATGAAGACAACAGTTACCAGAAATTGTGAAAAGGCACAAGGCAAATTTTAAGTGTGTTTCCAGAAGTGTTGAACAAGAAAACACAGCCTTATCAGTTTTGTATGATTTTAGTAGGGAGTGGAAAAGATGACTAATTGAGGTCTCTTTTGGCTTTAGGATTTTCTTATTTAGGCACAGAATCAGTCTCTTCAAAGTATATGGCTATATCTATTAGTGCTGCAAATAATTGGGTAATTCCTCATACCCAAAAGACATAATAGTGAAAAACAGAAAAGAAGCAAGGAAGTCAGCTGGATGTAAGCCTAAATATTGGTTTATTCACTAATAAGCTGCACAATCTTGAGAAGATCAGTTTCCTCATCTGTGAAATGGGACTATCACTTAGCCTCTTTAAGAAGTGTCCCAAGAATGACGTAAGATACTTCATGAAGAACTTAGCGCAGTCCCTGGCACACGTATAGCCACCCAAGATACTTTAGCTCTCTTACTGTTTTTGTAACCCACATAGACCTTTCCTTCAGAGATGCCATTCTTGTAAACATGTGGCAAAATGTCACTTCATCATACCTTTCCTTGTGAGGTTATCTCATTACCAGAAACAATACAATCTGAAGTTTTAGGTTTGCATAACAACTAAAGAAAGTTTGACTGTGTAAGTCATTAAAATTTGTTCCTGATGGTAGGTGGGAAAGACACATAAAGAGATGAAAATTACTCACTGACTTAGGACCGGAGGACAGCAACAGAGAAGTGCACCTCATTCATAACAGAAGCATTTTGCAGTTGGCGACACCCCCACAAATGACTAATCTCCAAGAAGAAATTTGATTCCTTCAACTGCAAGGAAAAGAAGTTTAATACAAGCAGCTGTGGTAATAAATCTTCCTATCAGTTGTGGTTATAAGGCTGGAAAATCTTGAGTTAACTGTGCTGGTGAATCATGCACATTTATTTCTACTTGTTTAAATATATTTTCCTTTATTTACACAGAGGTAGCTTGTAATAAGATTATCACAAAAAGTTGGTGTCCAAAAAGCAATAAAAATAATTTTCTAACATACATAATAATAATGATAATGATAATAATAATAATATGGGTGCCAGTTCATGACATGCAGTTTTTCTTTGCCTGTATGAATATTAAAATGATATTTCTTCATGTAGTGTCCAAAATTCTGTAACTTTGTTTCCAGCAACAGAAAAATAAATCGAGATGTCCTTTCTGAAAACATTGAGATTCTTTTAAAATATTGGTGTTTGCCAAAATATAGGCTACTTACAGATCGCAGATATTTAAATAGCATTAAAAGTAGCCACAATTCTAAAGTCAGGAAACTTTGGAAATTTGAATAATCTTATGATGTGTTAAGAATTGATAATCTCAGTCTGGAAGAAAAGTTTGTACCTATGGGACTTAATGGGATGTCCCTGCTTTGCAATTAGGGTCTCCCAATGCAAACAGGGAGAGAGAAAACAAAGGAGGAGAAGGGGACATCTTCTATATTTAGCTCATTAAAATAAAGTTCATTTCCTTCTACTTTGGTCAGTGAGAATCTCAGTGAATGCACCTTATACTAATTATTCTGGCCAATAAACGTGGTGGTTGGAAATGAGGGCTGGTCTTCATGAAAAGGAGACTTACTTCTGTCTGGGCAATTCTTCATTCACATTTTTTTGTTCTTGGAATTGAACCCAGGAGTGCTTCACCACTGAGCTATATCGCCAGTCATTTTATTTTTATTTTGAGACAGGGTCTCACTAAATTGCTGAGGCTGGTCTTGAACTTGTGATCTTCCTGTCTTGACCTCCCGAGTCACTGGGATTACAGGCATGCACCACTGCACCCATGCCCAGCTCACTATATTTTCTTCTAGCAAGCTAAATGTTCAAGTGGTGCTATGAAGAATATAAATTAAAGAATTTTGGAGACCAAAGTCTATATGATAGTATGATTCTATAACAATTTTTTGTGTCTCCTGAGGTCCTCTGGATGATATGCTTGGTTGATCAGTTGGATTCTCTACCAAGTAAATGCAAATCCAACAGAGATTAGATGGCATTTTTAGTTTTATTTAGTTTTTTTTTTTTTTTTTTTAGTTTTAGACCCCATATAACAGATTTAATGCTGAGTGTACACTTTGGGAATCTAAGCCTCTGAATTTTGAGACCAAACTTGAATTATTCCTGTTTTTCCTGGAATTCTCTCATGTACTGAAGAAACTTTAAAAAATAGTTTGTTGAAATAAAAGCTAGAATAAGAAAGTTAGAAAAATAAAAGCTCTTGATGTCACTTTGACTAAATGGATTCTTCCATTCAGGTATTTTAATGCTGCATTTAATCATACTGACTAAATGTTTTTGGTCATCTGACCCTAAATAACCTTTTTTTTCTGGAATTTTAAATCTTTAGCTTCTTGGTACAAAAAAACATGTTGACTGATAGAGCAGTGTGCTGCTAAAAGACAACAGAAGATGAGGGCTTTCAGCCAGATGGTCACTTCACATTGGAATTTTTTGGGGCACTCCTTCTTTCTATCCATAGAGGGTTGGTGGTTCTAGCCTAGGGACCTTTTCACCCAGTATGTTCAAAGTGTATTAAACTTCCATAGAAATCCACAAAATACGAAGGAGAATAAGTTGGTGAACGTTTACAGGAGCATAAAAATTGGGAGAAATTGCAGTGCCATCAAGGAAATATTTCACAGAGGACATGGTGGATGCTTCCCTAATGAAGATTACAGAACTGGCACAGAGGCAAGCTACAGTAAGGATGGGAGGCTTCAGCTGTCCAGGCACCTGATGGAAGTCTCATTCTGCTAAAAGCGGGGCATCTGATCAATTTGGGATTTGCCTTGCTGACAATTTCATTTCTCAGAAGGTTAAAGAAGCTTTGAGGGGAAATGATATGGACTTAATTATGATGGAATGGACTGAAATCTTTGGAGAAAATGACCATATAATCTGGGAGCTCATAATAGAAACGTCATGGCCAGTATTTCTAAAAGGGAAGTTGGCTGTGAGACCACAAATATTTTTTCTCTGAATCTTTTAATTTTAAATCTATAAGTCTCTGATGATAATTTGATCAGAGCCAGAGGGTCTCAAGAACTATAAGATGAAAACAGATTTTTTTTTTCATTTTAGGAGCACAGCACAGAGTATGCAAATAGCCCAAACTTGGCTGTTCTGGGTGTTGATAGTATTTATATAGCAACCTCATAAATTTCCCATGTTGTAATCAGAGTATGCTAGACCCATCCCTACAGCATACTGACCTGTGTGACCTCATTTGAAAGTTTACAGGTATCTGGATTTTCCTTTTCTCATGATGCTTTTCTTTGAGCCTTTGGTATGTATATGTAAGGATTCAGTCTAGGTTTCTTGGTTATGCAGTATTTATTTATTCATTCATTCATTTATCCATGCAACAAATACTTGTTGAATTCTTCCTATGTGTCCAGTTCTGTTCTAGTTGCTGAGGATAAAATAATGCACAAAAGAAATAAGATTTCCTCTCTTATTTAACTTGTATTCTAATGGGGTGAGACAGACAATAACAAGCAGAATAATTTCAGATAGCCAGAAATGTTATGAAGAAAATAAAAGAGTGTGGTAAGAAAGAAGATTGTTGTTATAGATGTATAGTTTCAAGGACAGAGACATTTGAGTTGAGACTAAAATGACACAAAAGCAACAGCCACATGTGACAATTTAGGGAAAGAGAGTTCCAGACAGAGTAAATGGCAAGTACTAAGGTCCTAAGGTTAGAAGAAGTTTAATTTTTTTTAAAAATAGGAAATAATTGTTGCTGAAGATAGTGTAATGTGAGTGACATCCTAATTTGTCCAGAGCTTTCCTGGTTTTAGCATTTGAAAGTCTTGTGTCCCAGGAAACCTCTCAAACACTGTGTGGGATTTGGGATTACCACAGAAACTCATTGTAACAATAAAATCACAGTTAGAATGTCTTTTCTCTGTTTTAAGCATGCTGTGGTCCATTCACCTCATCTCAGCTGATATAGTTCCAAGCCATCTCAACCACAAACTAAGATCTACTCCTGAGATGGGCTGTGGTAGCTGGACTAAGTCATGTAGGATACCCAGCTATTTTTAGTACTACTATACTTAGCAGTGAAGAAAGAACATGAATGCTGAATTTTTCCACATGAACTACTCTCAAACCATTTAGTTCACGTCATGTAAATATATAATTGATTTTTTTAACCTCAAGGCTCAACTTTACCAATTTCAAACAATGTTCTATCTTGTTCCATTAGTCTCAGGGTTCCAGTTCATCGAGTTCTTTTTGAATATTAATTCTGGTATTTAAAACTCCACTTATCACTTTCTGCTTTTTTTCCTGTAACCAAAAATTTAACAAATTTGTCTTCTGGCTTTTTATTGAAGTCCTTTTGATAAAAAGGACCCTGGGTATATCACTTGAGATATTCTTCCAATGTAACATTCGTTGGGCAATCAACATGTTAGGACAAATTTGTTAAGCTGATGTTAAGCCTTAATGTTTCAAGTTTACTCTATCATCCATGATTTGGGGTATGACATATAGGCATGAATTAAATGATTTCCTCCTGATATAGTTTATCTTATTTGCTCTTACAATGGGTAGAAGGACTGGGAATGTTGCTGGGATAGGTGGAGAAAATAGGAAGACCTAAGAGATCAAAAGAGCCATCAAAGCTGATTCAGAAGTCTTACAATTTGAGGAAGAACAAAAGAGAAGTGGGTTTGAGGAGAAATAAAGAGCTAAATGCTTTGTTTTCCATTAAAGGCTTTTGTAATACCTCTACAGCCACAGAAAACACAGAACTGAATAGGTATGATTGTGTTTCAATAAAACTTGAATTACAAAAACAAATATTGGGCCAGTTTTGACTGGCAGGCTGTAGCTTGCCAACACCAGGTTTAGATGATTCAGAATCACCCTTATAGAAATACATTCATCCTATGTCTATTTTGGCCAAACTATAGTTTCTCCTCACCCTTACCTCCCCATATCAAGCTTTTTCATTACTAAACTTCCACACTGTAGGTTGGGATCTCTTTAGTTCCCTTTTTATCCTGGATTCTTTCAGGATCATTTTTTCTAACCTTTCTTTTTTATGATCTAGAAAAGTTGTTGGCTAATTTCTTCTGTAGTAAAGGATATTTTTGATTTTGCAGGACATAGATCTCTCTTGCAACTACTGAGCTCTACTATTGTTAACACAAAAACAGTCATAGAGATTATGTAAACAAGTGGGCATGACTGTCCTCCAGTAAAACTTTTTCTGAAAAACAGGTGGTGTGCTGGCTTAGACTTTATGCTACAGTTTACCACCGCTGGTCTAGAAAGAATGGCAATTATTCTTGAAATCATATCCTCTAGCATGAATACCATGCTGCACTCGCAGTTTGCATTTTATCATTTGGAAGCTACTCATGCTCTACAGGTCACAGAAAATATCAGTTTCTTATACATCCATAGGTGTCATGTTCAATATCAGACAACATTCCTTTATGGCACTCTGTGTCCTCTGGATCCCTCATATAACTAAGACTTGGAAACGTCTTGTTCATCCCACAATCCCCAGTCTCAGAGTCTTCTGAGAAGGCTGCCTTTAAATAAGCCTGCCAGTTTTTGTATCCCCTGACCCTGTAGTGAAATTTCTGCCAATTTAATTATGAGGTGTTAGCAATTAGCAGGAATTAGCACTCATGATGACAAAAGTTCAGGTTTCCTTCAGTGAAACCAACTTACACCCGGATATATTGACAGCCACTTGCCAAAACTGTCTAATATTCTTTTGCACCAGAGGTCATGAGCATCCCTGGAAGACTGAAACCACTACTGGTAATGGGAACTTGGGAAGAGCAAGTGAGTGAGCAGAGGCACTGGGTAGAATTGCAAAGGAGATTCCACAAGACTGGGTTGCTCTAATCCAAAGAAAGGGGAAGCTGAGTAAGCACGTACATTACTCATGTAAAACCATGCTTTCCCCCTTGAATTTAGAATGAGTTTTAGGTTTCATATGCCTAGAATTCCTATTGCACTCCAATTTGTAGGTTAATTGAAAAATGAAATCCTGTCTGTGTCTTCCCCAAGTCTGAAGTCAAAGTACAACTTAAAGTTTAGAGCTCACCTTTCTTGACCTGTTTTTGTCAGACACCCAGGACTTTCACTTTCTCATCTGTAAAATAAATGAATCTTGCTAGACTATTTATAATCATTGTTTTCAATCAAAAGGGAAAATACAGAAGCTGTAGAAAATTATAGGCCATAGAACAAAAGCCACACAGAATCTGAATCTCATTGCCTAAACATGACCATGAACAATATTTGAGCTCTTTTCCCAATCCTATGCCTATTTTTGTAGTCATTATGTCACATTATAAAAATTGTTGAGACCATCAGCTGGTTGTGGTGGTGCATGGCTGTCATCCCAGTGACTCGGAAGGCTGAGGCAGGAGGATTGCTGAGGCAGGAGGATCTTGAGTTCAAAGCCAGTTTCAGCAACTTCATAAGGCCCTAAGCAACTCAGGGAGACCCTATCTCTAATAAAATATAAAAAGTGTTGGGGATATAGCTCAGTGGTTAAACACTCCTAGGTTCAATCCCTGGTACCAAAAAAAAAAAAAAAAAATATATATATATATATATATATATATATATATATATATATATATATATATATATATATTGTGGCCTCCTTTCCCACTTGAATATACTCCCATGGCACCAGAAAATTATCAATGACTTTTGTAGCTCTATCATTTCAAGTGTGATTGGTTTCCCATGGTCAATATAAAGACCATCATAATTCATGGTAACTGATATTTTCTTTTTACCAACAAGCAACTTGAGATAAAGTTTTTAATGGAAATTAAATGTAGCAAGCATACATTTAAATCATTATAGACTTAGAAGGAGTAATTATAATCCTTTGTTCATATTTGTTGAACTTTTATTGGATTATAGTCTGAAGAAAGCATGGTGAATGGAAGGGCCATTTTCTCATGTCTCTCTATCTTAGAAGAAGCATATAAATTTTAAGGTCAGAAGTTAGTTTTTTCAAAAATTACTGAAGATGAAAGCATATAAAATATTAAAAACCTGAAAGATCCTCTGATTAAGCAGTTTAAAGTATACATTTTTATCACTTGATAAATTAATGAAACAATATTAGTGCCAGGTGGAAAAGAATGAAGATGGCTGCCTTTGAAAATGAGATATGGCAGGCTTTACGTGCCAATAAAACAGTACTAAGAGCTTGGGAAAATGATATTGGAAGTTTGGGCATTGGCACAATATTGAATGAGCGCCTACTACATACAGGGCATTAGCCCTAGGCAAGTGGCATGTCAGGAAGACCAAGACACTATCATTAGGTCATTAGCTGCAGGAACTTACAACTGGTTAAGGGTTGGTGACGATGGCACTTGGACGCAAGTGGCTATAAACTGAGGTGCAGAAGGGTGAGTGTTATAGCAGATAGGTACCTGACGGAATTCCTTCCTTCCATTGACCTGGAGCCATGTTCCGAACGGATCATTCCATCCCAGGAAGGAGTCCTTGTGGTGACCTGTGTCCCAGATCAACACAGAGCACACTGTAAGTTTTTCCAGTCCATTCACTAGAGACCTGGATGAATTCCAAATGTAATTCAAAAGGGGGAAGAAGAACATTCTCCCAGTCCTTTAAATAAACAAGAAACAAGCAAACAAACAAAGAGATAAAAACCTCAGGAAACGAGGTACAACTCATACCTGCTAGGACATGCTATCCAAAGGTTTCAAAACTGCAAAAGGAAACCATTTCAAAGCCTCCAGGATTAGGTTCCAGAGAGGCAATTTAAAGGCTGTTCACAAAAAAGAGCTCAGAAATATTTACAAGAACATGCCCAAGAGAAAGTGTTTATTTCTGGATTATTATGACTGAAGTTCCCTTCCTCTTTAATTAAGTTGCTAGATCTTTGGAACCATAAAAAGGTTTCATTGCTTTCCTGGCAACTTTTGGCTCTAATGACCTGGGAAAACAACATGTGCATCTAAGTAGGACCACATGTCAGGATGAAAGGCAAGCAAATCCACACCAGTCACCTATATGATATCTGGATGGCTAATGAAAATTTAGTTTGGTGCCAACATCGCTACCTTGACTCCTCAGCTAGAGCTCCGGTTTGCTTTCCTTGTGCTCACATTTATGCCTCTATATTTTAATTATCTGGTCACTTCCTAGTTTCCCACTGGGTCTAGTTTTGGAAGGAGAGAAACCATATCCCTCTTGCTCACCCTTGTTTCCCCAGGGCCTAGCGCAATACTCCAGCGTTACTGCACACTCAACACATACTGGACGAGTGAACAAATGCACAGGCCACTTGTGGTGGCCGTCACTCAGAAGAATGTGCTCTGGTGAAGGCAGCAGGGAAAGAGCTCTGCCAAGGGTCAGCCAGCCCCTTTGAGGTTTGCCTAAGTGGTGGCATGGTGGCTTCAGGGGCACCAGTGTCCAAGCACTTACTTTCTCCTTGTGTCAGCTGAGGATGGTCAGGAATGGGGCTGGGGACGCCAACTTGATCTCTGAATACCATTTTAGTACCCAAATGATGATGTTAGAGCCCATCTGGTATGGCAGCCACACATTAAAGTTGGAGACACCATGGAGCTCAAGGGAGCAGCTGTTGTCCCCAAGGCTTATGAGCTACCAGAGGAGACTTTAATACCCGTGTCTCCAGACATCCTGCTCATTGCCCTCTCCTCTACTAGCTGCTGCCTCTTCCAAGAGCGCTGGAACCCCACAGGCCAGAGTGTCAGTGGAAGCTCTTAGTGGGTCACTTCCTCCTTTTTGTACCTCAGTTTCCCCATTGGGAAAACCGGTCTGTTTTATTCAGCCTTTTTGCTCCTGTGACCAAAAGACCTGACAAGAATAATTTTGGAGGGGGAAAAGTTTATTTGAGGCTCACGGTTTCAGAGGTTTCAGTCCATAGACAGCCGGCTCCATTGCTCTGGGCCTGAGGTGAGGCAGGACATCATGGCAGAACGGCGTGGTGGAGGAAAGCAGCTCAGGACTTGACAGTCAGGAAGCAGGGAGGGTTCCCACTCACCAGGGAAAAATGTAAACCCAAAGGCATGCCCCCAGTAACCCAGCTCCTCCAGCCACACCCTACCTGCCTACAGTTACCACTCAGTTCATCCACTGAAGTGGATCAATGCACTGATTCTGTGAAGGTTCTCCTAACCCCGACGAATGTTGCTGGCATTCTCACACAGGAGGAGTTCTTGAGGGACACCTCACATCTAAACCCTCACACAGCCTTACAACACGTGACTCCCCAGGACATTTGGCTGGCCTTAGAGCAAACAGTTCTTGGAAGGTGTTTTGCAGAGTGCCAGCACACGGTTGGTTCCTACACCTTAACATCCTTTCCCTCTCCCAGGCACACGAGGCCATTCAGAAGAATCAAAGATGAACAGAGTGTCCTTAGTGGTTGACCAGGAGGCATCTGGCTGTTCAGACCCCTCTCAGTCCTCAGGAGGTGAGTTTGGAGCTCAGCCCTGCATCCGAGTGGTCTTGCTCTAAAGAAACTCTCCTCCCTGCTCACTCAAACCTCCCCCAAGGAAGCACAGCCTTCAAAACACAGGCTTTCCAATTTTCCTAGTAAAATGAATGAAAGAACCTTTTGGGGAATAAAGTGATTTCTTTTTAGCTCCACTTGTTTACTTTTCCATAAACTCCCAAGATGGCTTACATGTTAGCTGTTAATCACACCATCTGTTCAAACAGTACTCCAGTAAATGATTTGATTCATACTTTTCTTCCAAAAGAATCTTTTTAAGGACAATGTTTATGTCTCTGTTATCCTTCATTTGGCAATGTAGCATGAGATGAGCTATTTTAACTTTGCTATCATTGTAAACACACATTAAATTTCCCATTTCTTAACTGCGCAGAAAACAGGACAACTTCCCTGCATTTATTCCACTTGATTCCACGCTTGGGGTGGGGGTGGGGGTAGGAGTGTAACCAGACAGAGGTTCTATTTGCTAAAAGGAAAAGAGATGAAGACAAAAAAATCCTGGACAATATTTCCTCAGAAATCTTGAATTTAGTGGTTATGAATACAATCCAGCTACATGAGACCATTCAAGCCAGGCCAAGGGGACAGTGTCCTTAGTGGTTTGAAAGGATTAGCTTTGTTAGGGCCCCAGCTACTCAAACCCTCTCATCACTCAGGAAGCAAAGTCACTGGTTTGGGGGAACTTTTGAGATGAAGAACCTGGGTTCCCCAGCCAGTCCAGGCATGATGTGAAGTCAAAGGGGGTGTTGTGAATTTTTGGAAGAGAGATCAGCCCTTGAATCATTAGGATGAGAGTGGTTGGAGAGTACAGGTGGACTTTTCTCTTCAAGCTATTCTGTGAACTTCTGAAGTCACTGAATCCACATGAGCATCTGGGAAAATTCACACAGCAGTATGAGTGTGTTCTAGTGCTGGCCCATATGGATCCACTATTTTCTGATTTCTAAGACCTTTAGTGTCATGGAAAATGTTGCATTGTTGAATCATGTACAAAATAGGTACATGTAAATATGTGTGAGAACACTGGTGAAGAAAAAACTGACTGTTGGCCTAGAGATATAAGCTTGTTGAAGAAGACTCATTAGGAGAAACACTCTTGCTGGTATGTGAGATTGTTGTCACTAGGTGAAAATCAATTGAATTTTTTAGACACCAAATCAATCCTGTGTATAGGATTAGAAATGAATGGCTTATGGAAATATTAATGTTTGTATTGTTGAATCAGCAAGCGTTAGAACAACCACATGTATTGGGTTGAGATCTTGGAAGATCTTTAATTTCACACTGAAGACTTGAGCTTTGTGTCTGCACATGACTGGTCATCACTAGAAATTTTATTTATTTATTTTCAGTACAGGGTATAAAACCAGGGACACCTTTACACTGAGCTACACCTCCGACCTTTTTTTTTTAATTTTTAAAAAATTTGAGACTGGATCCTGATAAATTGCCTAGGCTGGCCTAGAACTTGCCATCATCCTACCTCAGTCTCTTGAATAGCTGGGATTACAGTATACGCCGCCATCCCAGTACTGAGAACTTTTAAACAAGGCAGTGCCATGCTCTGACGTGTCTCAGAAGGATTGGTGACAGCATAATGCGTAGCCTGGATTGGAGTGTGTTGCTAAGGACAAGAGATCTTGAGTCACTGAAATGGTCAAAGCAAGAAATGATGAAGGCTAGAGTTAAGGAGAGGCAATGGGATAAGAGTCTAGAGATGGATAAGATTTATCAAGAAGTAGTATAGGCAGCCCTTAGAAGATTATTGGAAGCTTCAGTGGGAGTGCAGGAGGAGTAGAAGATGTCTTCCCAGAGGATGGTGGCACTATTTCATTAGATCAGAAAAACAGGAGAAAGAAGAAATATTATAGAAGGGAATATGAAACCTTCTGTTTTAGAATGGTTCAATCTAGGCTGTGTGTGAAAATTTAAGACAAATTTACCCTTTTACACGAATGTATGTGACTGGAGTTCCAAAGAGATCTGTGAGATGTAGATAGAACTTTGGTTGTCATTACTTTAAACAATGATTTAATGGTGTTCATGATTTTGATCTTGCTGTGAACAACATGTTCTGCTTAAGTCATCTTGGAGAAGCAAGTTTCATCCTTTTCATGGCATATAGATTGTTACTCATCTTTTCATTGCCTTGGCCAAAATACCTGGCAAGACAACTTAGAGGAGGATAAGATTAATTTTAGCTCATAATTTCAGTCTGTGGTTGGTTGGCTCCATTGCTTTTTACCTGAAGTGAGACAGAATGTCATGGTGAAAGGGTGTGGCAGAGGAAACCTCCTTAGCAGAGAGAGAGAGAGAGAGAGAGAGAGAGAGAGAGAGAGAGAGAGAGGCGCCAAGAACAAGATATAGTCCCCAAGGGCATGCCTCCAGTGACTTACTTCCTCCAACCATGTCCCACTTGCCTATAGTTTACTCCACCTACCAGTAGTCCATTCAGCTCTCACTAGATTAATCCACTGATGATGTTGGAACCCTCATGATCCAATCACTCCCCAAACCCTTACCTCTGAACATTGCTACATTGGACACAAAGTCTTCAATACATGAGCTTTGGGGGGACATTCCAGACTCAAACCATAATACCAAATATTCAATGTATAATAAGCTGATATGTAGGCAGCAAAAAATGAACAATAGGATTAGAGTTTAAAATTCTGTTAATACCTATGTCCCCTATATAAGTAAGGAAATATTATTAGGCATGTTGGGTATTGAAATACTGTGGGACATAGTTTAATTCCTTTCAATGGGACATGAAAAATCAGCAGGGAAAATGTATCAGCAAAAATCAATTTCAGCTGCAAGAGACAGAAAACCTAGTATAATTGTGGCTTAATGGACTGAGGATGTAGCTCAGTGGTAGAGCACTTACTCAGCATGCATGAAGCCCTGGGTTTGATTCTCAACACTGTAAAAAAAATAGTGGGTTAAACAAGACAGATGGTTTTTGTACAACACACAACAGATAACTCACATTCTTTCCAGCTAACCATTCTGCCCTCATTCTCATGGAGCAAGGAATCTGGTTGAACTGCAGATATCAATTTGCATTGTAAGCATCATCATAGAGGAAGGGGAAAATAAGAAGCACTCATATGCTCCTTTAACAGACATTTTAGCAATTTCTTTCACTTCTATTTATACAGTATTGCATCCAGTCACTTAATAATGGGGATACATCCTTCAAAATATACCATTAGGTGATTGCTTCATTGTGTGAACACTATAGAGCATACTGGCATGAAACTAGATACTACAGGTCAATCTTACCACATACCCTCTTCATGCAACCAAGAAATGTAGTAAACACAGTATGAGGCTTCTGCCAGTGTGACACAGCATACTGTTTGTTTGACAGAAAACATTTTTATACATAGAAGGAATGTACTCTAAAAGAATAATAAAAGCATAGTATAATGAACACATGAAACAGTATTATAGTCACTTATTATCATTCCCAAGTATTATGTAATATGCATAATTGTATGTACTACATTTTTATAGGACTGGCAGTGTAGTAGGTTTGTTTATTCCAGCAGCACTATGAGCACATGAATAACGTGTTGTACTATGATGTTATGATAGTGATAACATCACTGACAGAAGTTTTTAAGCTTCATTGTAATTTCATGGGGCCACAGTTAAATATGCAGTCTGTCATTGACCAAAATGTCATTATGCAGTGCATTAATGTATTTCGTGGATAAGAATGTAGTCACCTGAGCATACCTTGCTTTAAGAGAGGTTGAATGTAGTCTTTTAGCTAAATATACTGCCACCTCAATAAAATTCAGTGATCTGTTACCAAGAAGATTGGGAGAATGGATGTTGGAATAGAATATAAGCAATTTCTGTTGCAGGATATTATCTCAATATGGGCCATTTTGAATAAACAAAAGGTGAAAGGAGAAAAAAAGTCACCTAAAAGATTAGTGAGAAAACTTCCAACCTAGCAAATAGAATATATTTTAAGTGGGGTTCTCCAAGGCAAATTGTTGATAGCAGAGAGATCCATCATGAGTTTGCCAGGGACACCCTCAGAAGCACTTGGAGAAATGTAAAGAAAAATGCAGGAATAAGTACATTTTAGATGAAAGTAAAGTTTAGAAAGTTATCTGTCTTTAGAAAAATATCTATTCAAGTCCTTTTGCCATTTTTGAATTGAGTTATTTGGGTTGTTTTGCTTTTAAGTTGTAGGAGTTCCTTATATATTTTAGAAATTAACCTGTTATCAGATATATAGTTTGAAAATATTTTCTTCCATTTAATGGATTGCCTTTTGTTTTTTTGATTATTTAGTTTTTGCTGTAAAGAAACTTTTTAAATGTAGCCTCATTTGTTTATTTTTGTTTGTGTCTGTGATTTTGGTGTCATATCCAAGAAAACATGGCCTAAACCAACATCGAGTTTCCCCCTATGTTTTTTTTCTATGATTAGTTTCAGCTCTTACATTTTATTCTTTAACTTAATTTTGGTTAATTTTATGAATGGTGTAAGGTAAGGATTCAATTTCATTCTTTTGGATTGGATATTCAGTGTTCCCATTGCCATTTATTGAAGCACTACAATACCTTCCCTATTATATGTTTTTGACAACCTGTTTATAGTGTATGCATGGGTTTATTTCTGTTCCATTATTCTATATGCCTGTATTTATGTTAGTACCTGGTACTCTAATATCAGAAAATGGTTTACTTTGGTAAATATCAAAGAAATGTAATTCAAAATCACAATGAGATATCACCTCACATCTGTTGGGATGGCTATTACTGAATGTCAAAAGATAGCAAATGTCAGTAAGGATGGGGAGAACAGGAAAACATTGTACACTGTTGATGGAAATGATGCATGAAGGACTGGGTGAATACACGAAACTTTGTCTATTGGGAGCTAGGAGATGTTGACTAAATCCATTCCTTTTGTGGTGGTTTGGATAAGAGGCACCTCCTCCCAAAACTCCCGTGTTAATACAGGAATGTTCAGAAGTGAAATACCTGGATTGTGAGAGCTCTAATTTAATCAGTCCATCCTAGTTTGAATGGACTAACTGGGTGGTAACTAGCCAGGTGGGGCATGACTGGAGGACAGGTTGGTCACTGGGCACATGCCTCAGAGGGTGCATTTTCCCTGTATTCCCTTCCTTCCCCCACTTCCCTCTCTCTCTCCCCCCCCCCCGCCTCTTTCCTGGACACCATGTCCTGAGCGGCTTCCCTCCACCACACCCTTCCACCAAGATGTTCTGCCTCACGTTGGAACCAGAGCAATGGACTTGGTCAACCATGGACTGAACCTCTGGAACTGTGAACCAAAATAAACTTTTCTTCTTCTAAGTTGTTCTTGTAGGGTATTTTTAAAAAAGATATTACACATTTTGTTAAGCACATATGGAACCTTACCAAAATTAATATTAATAATTGGCCTATAAAGCAATTCTCAAAAAGCTTAAAGAACTTATATTACTAGTCAGACCATGTTTTGTTTTCTGACAGCAATAACATAAATATAAGTTAAGCATTTCTGTATACTGAAGATTGAGTGACCATATGATAAAGAAAATTATAAATGTTAAGAATTGAGCCATGATAATAATATGCACCAATGATTGTGGGATGGGGCAAAAACTGTCCTGGTGAGATAATTTATCTCATTAAATGCATTATATCAAAAAAAAGAAAGCTGAAAATTAATAGCTAAGCACCTAACTTAAGATGTTATAAAATAAAAAACACAAAACATTAAAGAAATAAATTGAAGAAGACCTTAGAAGATGAAAAGATCTCCCATGTTCTTCAATAGGCAGAATTAATATTATCAAAATGGCCATACTTCCAAAGGCACTGTACAGATTCAATGCAATTCCAATTAAAATCCCAATGACATTCCTCATAGAAATAGAGCAAGCAATCATGAACTTCATCTGGAAGAACAAAAGACCCAGAATAGCCAAAGCAATCCTTAGCAGGAAGAGTGATGCAGGAGGTATTACAATACCAGACCTTAAACTCTACTATAGAGCAATAGTAACAAACACACCATGGTACTGGCACCAAAATAGACAGGTAGACCAATGGTACAGGATAGAAGACACGAAGACAAACCCACATAAGTACAGTTATCTCATACTTGACAAAGGTGCCAAAAATTTACAGTGGAGAAAACACAGCCTCTTCAACAAATGGTGCTGGGAAAACTGGAAATCAATATACAGTAAAATGAAATTAAACTCCTATCTCTCGCCCTGTACAAAACTCAACTCAAAATGGATCAAGGATCTAGTAATCAGACCTGAGACCCTTCAACAAACAGAAGAAGAAATAGACCTGAATCTCCATCACGTTGGCTTAGGACCAGACTTCCTTGACGAGACCCCCATAGCGCAAGGAATAAAAGCAAGAATCAATAATGGAATAGTCTCAAACTAAAAAGTTTTTTCTCAGCACAGGAAACAATCAATAATGTGATAAGAGAGCCTACAGAGTGGGAGAAAATCTTTTCCACACACACTTCAGATAGAGTACTAATCTCCAGAATCTATAAAGAACTCAAAAAACTACACCCAAAATACAAAGAACCCAATAAATAAATGGGCTAAGGAAATGGGCAGACACTTCGCAGAAGAAGATATACAGGTGATCAACGAATATATGAAAAAGTGCTCATCATCCCTAGTAATTAGAGAAATGCAAATTAAAGCCACCCTAAGATTTCATCCAACTCCAATTAGGATGGCTATTATCAAGAACACAAGCAATAATAAGTGTTGGCGTGGATGTGGGGAAAAAGGTACACTCATCCATTGCTGGTGGAGTTGCAAATTGGTGCAGCCACCCTGGAAAACAGTATGGAGATTCCTCAGAAACCTTGGAATGGATCCACCATTTGACCCAGCTATCCCATCCTCAGTTTATACCCAAAGGACTTAAAGTCAGCATACTACAGTGATGCAGCCTCATCAATGTTCATAGCAGCTCAATTCACAATAGCTAGATTGTGGAACCAACCTAGATGCCCTTCAATGGATGAATGGATAAAGAAACTGTGGTATATATACCCATGGAATATTACTCAGCCATAAAGAAGAATAAAATTATGGCATTTGCTGGTAAATGGATGAAGTTGGAAAATATCATGCTAAGTAAAACAGGCCAAGCCCCCAAAACCAAAGGCTGAATGTTTTCTGGTAAGTGGCTCACAATACATAACAAGGCGGGGTGGCAGGGTGGGAAAGAGAAGAATGAAGGAACTTTCCATGGTGTAGAAGAAAGTGGGGCAGGAGCGGGAGGGGGAAGGAAAGATCGTAGAATGAAACAGGCAGTATTACCCTATGTATATGTATGTTTACATGAATGGTGTGAATCTACATCATGTACAACCATAGAAATGAAAAGTTGTACCCCATTTGTGTACATTGAATCAAAATGCAGTCTGTAAAAATAAAAACGATTTTAATAAAAAAAGAAAATAAAAAATCATCAAGTATTTTGGTTAGGAAAACAAAACATCCTTTGTTTCCATTCATGAATGGGCTTCAGTGTTTATACCTTTTTGAAAGATTCAGTGGAATTAAGTAATCAGTCTAATATTAGTCTAATTTTACTGAGGTCAGCTAAATAACATATCCTCTAATTGATTTTCCTCACTCCCTATTTGTGTGTGTGTGTGTGTGTGTGTTTGATGCTGGGGATTGAATGCAGCACCTTACACATGCTAGGTAAATGTTCCATCCCATAGCCACAGTCTCAGTTTTCCTATTTCCTGATTCATTACCCATGTCCCTTATTCTTAACTCATAAACTTGTATTCCCCCCCAAATTGCATATAATTGCTGTACCTGAACTCCAGACTGTGACATAAGATCTGATAGGCAAGACATGATTTAGGCAAAATTGATCAAAACAAAGAAATAGAAGATGCAGATCTGCAGTTGTAATCAGGGTTTAATAAAAATGAAAGTTTATCTAGATGTGTTGATAGCACATAGTGATCAGAAACTAAATGTCTATGGGGTGCAGATCTGAGTCATCTAGACGGAGTTTTGCTGGTAGAATGTTTTACTCCAGGTGAGGTAGAATTCTAACATCTGGAAGGATGATGGGACTGCTCCTGGCAAGAGGAACGCTGCTTCTGAGTCCTAGAGAGCCTGGACTAATAGGCAGTTGACCAAGTCCCAAATAACTAGGTACAAAAAAGGTAATGGAGTTCAATTGTGACACAGGGGCAAATATGGAATAGAAGTTGAATTTCCTGATATTGAACTACAAAAACTCTTACTGTTTCCTATATACCCCTTACTCAAGTTTATGATTGACATTGGGGTGGAGCTTAATACATGGTGGGAAAAGTAATCCTTGCTACAGAAGGAGAAATGTTTCAAAGGCCAAAGGCTGGGAATGACACAGAAATTGACAAGAAAGGCAATATTACTATACTCAGTGAGCCCCTGGTAGGTGGAGAACAAGTGCTATACTTCTCATACAGACTCTCATGTTTCTTGATATAGCATTTTACTCTTTGACCCATAAAAATGTCTTCACCTGTTTGATGAGAATATTTGAACATACCAGGAAAAGGAATGTGCATGGTGGTGCATGCCTGTAATCCCAGTGGCTCAGGAGGCTGAGGCAGGAGGATGGAGAGTTCAAAGCCAGCCTCAGCAATGGCAAGGTGCTAAGCAACTCAGTGAGACCCTGTCTTGAAATAAAACACAAAGTAGGGCTGGGGATGTGGCTTAGTGGTTGAGTGCCCCTCAGTTCAATCCCAAGTACAAAAAAAAAAAACAAAAAAAACAAAAAAAAAAAAACAGAATCTACCTTACAACCACTTACTTTTTTTTTTATTGGTTCTTTTTAGTTATACATGACAATTTAAGACAGAACCTTAGATGTATGTGGAAACTACATCAGATTTATAGCCAGGACACTTGACTATAAATTGTATTATTTGGTAAATCATTTGATTTCCCAGAGTCTTTTTTCTGCTTTGAAAATGAGACTGATATTTGCCATACCTACCTCATAGATTTGTTGTGAGGGTGAAAAGTGATAATATATGTGAAAATAATTTGTAAATTTCTAAGTATTATAAAAATATTACTTTTTATTATTATGAGAGTTTTTAGTGCTGAGGAAAACATAACCCCTTAAATGATATGAGAGCAATAATGATGGTTTCAGGAGTGAACAAATTTTTAGAGATCTATTCTGTTAGGTTACTGGCCTACATTATCCTTTCTAGCCTAATGCCAAAAATATGTCTTTCAAGTCTCTGTCTATGTAGCAAATGTCTCATTATCCTCTGGGGAAGTCCCAGGGTAGATGTCATTTTGTAAACAACATCATTAAGGATTAAGAAAAGCATCACTGAGTCATTGTCAGTTAAGCTATAGGGTCCTGAATGATGTCCAAGGCAGAAATGTATTCTCTGTGGAAAACTTTATTCTTTATTCTCAATGTTATAGAAAATCATTAGGATTATAAAATAAAATGTTTAAAAGTATGTTCATGTGTAAACTTTTCTTTCCCTCATCCCATTAAAGTGTTAGCTGAATAAGATATTTTTGTTTTATTTTTGATTGATGCATAATAATTATACATATTTATGAGGTACACTGTGATGTTTCAGTTTGTGTATATATCATGTAATGATCAGATTGGGGAGATTAGCATATCCATTACCTCAAAAATTTATCATTTCTTTGTGGTGAGAACATTCAAAGTGCTCCCTTGTAGTAACTTTTTAACAAATAATATTTACCTTATCAGTGTTTTCTAGATGGTGTTGTCCATACTCAAGACACTCGATAGTATGTTCCACATACTAGAAGCCTTGGAATCACCTGGGAGCTAGTTAGAAATGCAGGATCTTATATTTTCAGCTCAGCCTATTGGATTAGAATCTTCATGTTATGGTTTAGATATGAGGTATTCCTTGAAAAGCTCATGTTATCAAGCAATGCAATGCAGGCATGTTAAGAAGTGAAGTGATTAGATTATCAGAGCTGTAACATCATCAGTATATTTATCCATTTGATGGATTTATAATTTGAATGGACTAGTGGGTAGTATCTGTACCAGGTAGAGTGGGCCTTGAGAAAGTAGGTCACTGGGATCCTGTCCTTGAGGATTATGTCTTGTTCCTGCCTCTTTGTTCTCTCTCTCTGCTTCCTGACTGCTATGAGCTGAGAAGCTTCCCTCCATCATACCCTTCCACCATGATGTTCTGCTTCAACTCAGGCCAAGAGCAATGGAGTTGGCTGACCATGGACTGAACTTCTAAAACTGTAAGCCTCAAATAAACTTTTTTTCCTCTAAGTTGCTTTTGTCAGGTGATTTGGCTGCAGCAATGAAAAATTCACTAATACACTGCATTTTATCCAGAGTTTCCAAGTGCTTCATAAAGTTAAAAAACAGGAGTCTTCAATAACCCGTCCTTTATTTGTCAACACACTTCAATCTTCTTCAAATTCCTAGCCTCCTTTCCTGTCCCCTAGTCCACTTTCCTTTGAGTATCTTTATATCAATCCTCATTTATGGTCTTCTGGGTTTGCTGTTTCTTTATATGTGTCTGAAATTTCCCATTTCCTTATGGATGTTGGTTTGACTCACCCACTTAGTGTCCCTGTTGCTTTCAATATATAAGTATATACTATATATATTACAGCTCTGCATTCTCAGAACTCACCAGTAGTAGGTGGGTCAGGCCAACTCTCCAGGAAGGAAGGAAGGTAAACAAACTCAGTTTGGCAGTATGTGCCACAGAAATTGCCTAGATTAGGCAGGGTATGTGTATTTGACTCTTATTATAAAACTGCTTATACCCCTTAGTTTTTTAACAGTAATCTGGTACTCTCAGACTATAAGTTCCTGGGAGATAAACAGAGATCTCTGGACTCTCATTTCTGTATGTAGCAGGGAGGTAATAGGGTAGCAAAACAAAGAGTAGTGGATCCAAAAGTCATTCTGATTTGTCTCTGGAATGTAAAATCACAAACTGTTGAAGCAAATATATTAATAATGGGTGGGCAGGAGATATAGCTCAGTGGTTGAGTACTTGCCTAGCATGTGAGAACAGAGACCCTGGGTTCAATGTTCAGCAACATGCACACAAACATAGACACACAGAGTGAGAAGGGAGAGAGAGAGAGAGAGAGAGAGAGAGAGAGAGAGAGAGAGAGAGAGAGAGAGAGAGAAATTACATATTGACATATCAGGGAAGATATAGAGAGTATGCCTTCTTGCCATATATTTTTCTTCCATCAAGGAAACACCATGACTACCTAGCTGCTTCAGAGACAGTGTATGGAATTTGTTAAAAGTGGGATTGAGAACAAGTGTTTTTTTGATCTCACCTCTGGGAAAGGTGCAATTCATAAGGCCTATTGAAGTAATGTGTTCAGTCTATGTATAGGAGATCATTCTCTTTCTTATGTGGAACCACTGAGTCTGGATTGTTCATTCCCCTGAAAATCACCTCTGTTTCTCTCTTTGCACCATGCAATGTAGATACTTGTGAGTGTGATGAACCAAAGACCTAGGGTGTCTAATATATATATATATATATATATATATGTATGAATTGTTTATTTTCTATAAAATCTATGACAAGATCAAGCACCTGTTTCTCCCCAGTTATGATTACAATCAGTGAAAAGTAAATTTGTGCATTGGAAAATTATCTTCAAGATCTGTATCTGGAGTTTTCTTAAGAATGATTTTCCCCCTAGGGTGCTGGGGATGGAACCCAGGGTTCATGCATGCATGGCAAGCACTCTACCTCAGAGTCACATCCCTAGTCCAAAAATGAAACTATTATGGAAAGTCTTTAAAAAACAACTGATCCTCATTTAATGAGATCTTAAATGGATTTTTATCTTTTATTTGGTTATGCTTTGTGGATGATTTTGAGAGACCAGAGGACTCTTGACTCATTGAAAGGATATTGGGTTAAGATTAATAAAGTTGAGGAAAGGGGGAGGGAGGAGGGAAGAACAAGGAGTAAGTATTGGGGACTTAATTAGAGTGAATTGTATTACATGCATTTATAATTATGTCTAAACGAGTCCTAATGTTATGTATAACTAATATGAACCAATAAAAAGTGGCATCTTTTTTCCAGGATGTTGGGCAAGATACCTAGGGTCACCAGACCTATATCCTTCATTTGACAAACTTTCTTAATATTTCATTAAAGATTAATAAAAACATTACTGAGTTGTGGCTATGTAAGCAATAGGGTCCTGAATTATGCCCAAGACAGAAATGTATCCTCAGAGTGCAAATGAGTGGGTTCAGTATGGATATTACCTGCTACATATAACACTGAAATTTTCTTATCCTCATTGTGGGAAGGTTGAGAGTGTAGGTGCATGTATATGAAGATTGCTGTTTTATAGTGATGTTCACAGTTTAGTGGGAACCACAGGTAGAAAAAGCCTTGAGTGTGACCTTTAAGCAGTAGATATTCAGGATAGCCACAGAATCCAGAAACAGGATAGTGCAATGAATCTAGAATTTCAGGACAGTACTAATACACCTCTGGCAAGCATCAGGATCTCCTTGACTAGTGCCTGAGAGCAAGTGAGCTTGAAGATCACTTGGTGCTCACTGATAAAATGGTTGACTACATTGTGGCCACAAAATTGGATTGGTGTTAATAGGACAGAAATCATAGCAATTAATAAAGCACTGGCCCAAACTCCTGCCACCATCCAGATGTAAGTAAAGAGAGATGGCCTTTGGAATAAGTAGCCACTATAGGATACAGTGGGAAAGTAATTCCGGCAATTCACAAGAACCATAGGTGTAGAGCATGTAGAGTAGCATATATCTAAGAGGGAAAATTGGCTGAGAAAGAAGTACATGGGGTTGTGAAGACAGGATTCAATCTGGATAATAGCAATGATGAGAATATTACCCATCAGGGTGACAGAATAGATGAATAATATAGCTCAAAAGAAGAGGAGCTGAGATGTGGCTGCCTGGAGAGTCCCACCAGAATGAATTCCATCATATTTGCATCATTTTCCTCACTTGTGGAAATCATCATCCTTTCTATGAAGAGAAAAAGAAGAAAGATATGACAAATGCAATGTAATCGCAAGAAGGCTCTGGAGAAAGTTCAGGGCTGAATGATGTGGGAGAAGTTCACCACAGGGGAGAAAATCCATGATTAATGCTATTCTAGCATATTCCTTTTGATCTTCTCATAGCTGTGGTTAGGAAAATCTTCATTGTCAATAAGACCTCATAATTAGCTCCTCATATTGTCACTCATAACAGTCACATTTGAAGAGGCAAGACCATATCCTCCTTATATTAAAAGGAGCATTTTTCTATACAGATTTCTTTGGGTGGCTGTACTTGATTCCATGACTGTGATGAGGGTGTTAATGGTGAAACACAGTTCACCAAAGGAATTTCCACACTTTTCAAGGTACTTATGTGACCCAGAGTGATGTTACAGGCTATCATACTCAAGGTCAAGTAACTGAAATCCTAAACAAAACATTTCCCTTGCCTTTACCTAGGTAACAAAAATAAAATAAAAATTAATTTGATTCCATTTAGACTTTGGGTCTTGATGATCAGATGTTTATAGAGAAAAATATCTTTGACCCAAGAGAGGAATAGATAAATGTCTAGTCACCAACCTCAAGAAACTTAAGGGACTTGAATATGAAGAGAAATCAAGGATGAGCCAAGAGCAGCTCTGTGTCATCTTCAGATGTTGCTTCCTGTGAAATTTCATATAATCTTTGCCCAGCATAACTATGCTATCATGTAGGTGAATAATTATTATTTAATGGGGGTTTTATTGGTTCATATTATTTATAATGAATAGTGAGTTTATTGTACCATATTAATACATACATATAACACAATTTGATCAATTTCACTTCCCAATACCTCCTCTTGGGGTTTTTCAAGATGGTGGACTAGAAGGTGGCTGTATTTCATGTTGCTCCAGGACTCAGGATTCAAGAAGAGGAGATATTGAGAGACTTGGGACCAACTCAAAGCCGCCGGGTGAGTCTCTCCCATTGGGGAGGCGTCCCGGATGGGGCGGTAGCCCTGGAACGCAGGGAACTTTGTAAAGTAGAGTTGCCTGGCGAGACACCCCTCCCCCCACTGGAGCAGTGAACTTGGACAACTAGGATCATCGTAGAGGTGGCTGCTCAGCACAGCGCTTGGACTCGGAGCAACCACTGGGGCTCCGGGCGGCTGCCTAGAGGAGGAGCTGCGTGGCGAGCTGTTTGTACTCAGAGTGACCGCTCCTGAACACCGGGGGGCTTCCCGGAGGAGGAGGAGCGCAGCGGGTCACTTGGTCTCGGAGCAGCCGCACCAGAGCTCCGGGTGGCTGCCCGGAGGAGGAGGCGTGTGGCAGGTCGCTTGGACTCAGAGTGACCGCTCCTGAACACCCCGGGGGCTGCCCGGAGGAGGAGGAGGGGTGCAGCGGGTCACTTGGACTTGGAGTGACTGCACCAGGGCTACGGGTAGTTGTCAGGAGGAGGAGGTGCGCAGTGAGTTGCCTGGACTCCTAGTGACCCCACTGGAACTCTGGGCAGCTGTCTGGAGGAGGAGGAGGTGTGCGGTGGGGCACTTGGACTCGGATTGACCACACCGTAACACTGGGTGGCTGCCCAGAGGAAGAGGCATGCGGTAGGTCGCTGGAACTCAGAGCGACTGTACGGGGCTCCAGGTGGCTGCTCAGAGGAGGGGCCGCATAGCCAGGCGATTAGGTGCAGAGCAGGGTCCTAGGACCTAGGAGGCTTCTTGGTGGAAGAGCTGCACAGAGACAAGCTGAGGGGTGGAGCAAAGGTTCCAGGACTGCGGACAGATTCTCTGAGGAGAGGCAGCCTAAGGAGACTCATCTGCAAAGGGCGAGGCTCCCAGGCCCAGGAGGTAGGTCCGGGCCCCTGGGAACGTTGCAGAGGAAGGCTGCCCAGCCCAGGCGGTAGTTGTGGGTTGAGGGTAACCTCTAGGAGGGGAACTGACCAGCAAGACCTCCCACCGGGTGAGTCTTCCCTGCCGGGTGAGGTTTTCCCACAAGGACGGTAAAACCAGAGACACAGGCACAAACAGGACTTGCCTCAGCCCGCAGCCTAGTTCCCCTTTGGATGACCATGGTCAACAAGAGGAGGCACCTCTGCCCACTAGCAGGGAATATACCCCACCTGAAGGCCACCACCCCTAGAGAGGCAGCTTCCTTGTGGAGCACTGCATTATCAACTTCCTCCAAGACTTCAGGCTACTAAAGGCTAAGAGGTGATATACTAGAAATCTTCAGGGACATTATAAGTCAATAGAGGAAATCTGCAATATCTCAGCGGTCCACTGATACCTGAACAATATGAGAAAACAAGGGAAGAAAATGCCTCAAACAAATCTAGATGTTACATCAATAAAATCCAACGACAGCATGGCAGAAGAAATGACAGAAAGGGAGTTCAGAATGTACATAATCAACATGATAAGGGAAGAAAACGATGAGATGAAAGAGCAAATGCAGGCATTGAATGATGAGATGAAAGAGCAAATGCAGGCATTGAATGATAGCACCAATCGACAGTTAAAAGAGCAAATATAGGAAGCAAAAGATCATTTCAATAAAGAGTTAAAGACATTGAAAAAAAAACAAACAGAAATCCTTGAAATGAAGGAAACAATAAACCAAATTAAGAACTCCATAGAAAACACAACCCATAGGATAGAACACCTGGAAGACAGAACCTCAGATATTGAAGACAAAATATTTAACCTTGAAAACAAAGTTGAAAAAACAGAGAAGATGGTGAGAAATCATGAACAGAATCTCCAAGAACTATGGGATATCATGAAAAGGCCAAATTTGAGAATTATTGGGATTGAGGAAGGCTTAGAGAAACAAACCAAAGGAATGAACAATCTATTCAATGAAAGAATATCAGAAAATTTCCCAAATCTGAAGAATGAAATAGAAAATCAAGTTCAAGAGGCTTATAGGACTCCAAATATACAAAATTACAACACACCCACAACAAGGCACATTACAATGAAAATACCTAACATAAAAATAAAGAATTTTAAAGGCTGTGAGAGAAAAGAACCAAATTACATTCAGGGGGAAACCAATACGGATATCAGCAGATTTTTCAATCCAGACCCTAAAAGCTAGAAGGGCCTGGAACAACATTTTTCAAGCTCTGAAAGAAAATGGATGCCAACCAAGAATCTTATACCCAGCAAAACTTACCTTCAAATTTGACGACGAAATAAAATCCTTCCATGATAAACAAAAGCTAAAAGAATTTACAAAAAGAAAGCCGGCATTACAGAACATTCTCAGCAAAATATTCCATGAGGAAGAGATGAAAAACAAAGAAGCAAATCAGCAAAGGGAGGAATTATCCTAAAGGAATTGTCAAATAAAGGAGGAACAAAGTCATGTCAAAAAAAATAAATAATATTTAAAAAATGAGTCAAATGACCGGGAATACAAATCATATCTCAATAATAACCCTGAATGTTAATGGCCTGAACTCATCAATCAAAAGACATAGACTGGCAGGTTGGATTAAAAAGAAAGATCCAACAATATGTTGCCTGCAAGAGACTCACCTCATAGAAAGAGATACACATAGACTAAAGGTGAAAGGATGGGGAAAAACATACCATGCACATGGACTCAGCAAAAAAGCTGGGGTATCCATCCTCATGTCAGATAATGTGGACTTCAAGCCAATGTTAGTCAGAAGGGATAAAGAAGGACATTACATACTGCTTAAGGGAAGCATAAATCAGCAAGACATAACAATTATAAACACCTATACCCCAAACAGTGGCTCATCCATGTATGTCAAACAAATCCTTCTCAATTTTAGAAACCAAATAGACCATAACACAATAATACTAGGTGATTTTAACACGCCTCTCTCACCACTGGACAGATCTTCCAAACAAAATTTGAACAAAGAAACCATAGATCTCAATAGCACAATCAATAATTTAGACTTAACGGACATTTACAGAATATACCATCCAACCAGGAGTGAATACACTTTCTTCTCAGCAGCACATGGATCCTTCTCTAAAATAGACCATATATTATGCCACAAAGCTAATGTTAGCAAATACAAGAAGATAGAGATACTACCTGTATTCTATCAGATCATAATGGATTGAAGTTAGAAATAAATGAAAGAGTAAAAAACAGAAACTACTCCAACACCTGGAGATTAAACAATATGCTATTATATGATGAATGGATAACAGAAGATATTAGGAAGGAAATTTAAAAATTCTTAGAGGTAAATGAGAACAAAGAAACATCATATCAAAAGTTCTGGGAAACTATGAAAGCAGTACTTAGAGGACAATTTATTTCATGAAGCACATTCAATAAAAGAAGTAAATCTCAACAAAAGAATGACCTAACACTACAGCTCAAAGCCCTAGAAAAAGAAGAACAGACCAACACCTAAAGTAGTGCAAGACAGGAAATAGTTAAACTCAGAGCTGAAATCAACAAAATTGAAACAGAAGAAACAATGCTAAAAATTGACAAAATAAATAGTTGGTTCTTCAAAAAAATAAACAAAATTGATAAACCTTTAGCCACACTAACAAAGAGAAGACGAGAGAAAACCCAAATCACTAAAATTCAGAATGAACAAGGAAATATCACAACAGACACGCCTGAAATACAAAACATAATTAGAAGCTATTTTGAAAATCTATACTCCAACAAAATAGAAAACCTCGAAGACATCAACAGGTTTCTAGAGACATATGAATTACCTAAACTGAACGAGGAGGACATACACAACTTAAATAGACCAATTTCAAGTAATGAAATACAAGAAGTCATCAAAAGCCTACCAACAAAGAAAAGTCCGGGACCAGATGGGTTCTTAGCCGAGTTCTACAAAAACTTTAAAGAAGAGCTCATTCCAATACTTCTCAAAGTATTCCATGAAATAGAAGAGTAGGGAACCCTCCCAAACTCATTCTATGAAGCCAATATTACCCTGATACCTAAACCAGACAGAGACACATCGAGGAAAGAAAATTTCAGACCAATATCCTTAATGAACATGGACGCAAAAATTCTCAACAAAATTTTAGCAAATCGCATACAAAAACATATTAAAAAGATAGTGCACCATGATCAGGTGGGTTTCATCCCAGGGATGCAAGGTTGGTTCAACATCAGGAAATCAATAAATGTCATTCACCATATCAATAGCTTTAAAGTCAAGAATCCCATGATTATTTCAATAGATGCAGAAAAAGCATTCAATAAAATACAGCATCCCTTCATGCTCAAAACACGAGAAAAAATTGGGATACTGGGAACATTCCTTAACATTGTAAAGACCATCTATGCTAGGCCCATGGCTAATATCATTCTAAATGGTGAAAAACTGAAAGCATTCCCCCTAAAAACTGGAACAAGGCAGGGATGCCCTTTTTCACCACTTCTATTCAATATCGTCCTTGAAACTCTAGCCAGAGCAATTAGACAGACCAAAGAAATTAAAGGAATACGAATAGGAAAAGAAGAACTTAAACTATCCTTATTTGCTGATGATATGATTATATACTTAGAGGAACCAGGAAATTCCACCAGAAAACTTTTAGAACTCATAAATGAATTCAGTAAGGTAGCGGGATATAAGATCAATGCACATAAATCTAAGGCATTTTTATACATAAGTGATGAATCTTCAGAAAGAGAAATTAGGAAAACTACCTCATTCACAACAGCATCGAAAAAAATAAAATACTTGGGAATCAATCTCACAAAAGAGGTGAAAGACCTCTCCAATGAGAACTACAGAACACTAAAGAAAGAAATTAAAGAAAACCTGAGAAAATGGAAAGATCTCCCATGTTCTTGGATAGGCAGAATTAATATTGTCAAAATGGCCATACTACCAAAAGTGCTATACAGATTCAATGCAATTCCAATTAAAATCCCAATGACATACCTTACAGAAATAGAGCAAGCAATTGTGAAATTCATCTGGAAGAATAAGAAACCCAGAATAGCTAAAGCAATCCTTAGCAGAAAGAGTGAAGCAGGGGGTATCGCAATACCAGATCTTCAACTCTACTACAAAGGAATAGTAACAAAAACGGCATGGTATTGGTACCAAAATAGAAAGGTGGATCAATGGTACAGAATAGAGGACACGGACACAAACCCAAATAAATACAATTTTCTCATACTAGACAAAGGGGCCAAAAATATGCAATGGAGAAAAGATAGCCTCTTCAACAAATGGTGCTGGGAGAATTGGAAATCCATATGCAACAGAATGAAACTAAACCCATATCACTCACCGTGCATGAGACTAAACTCAAAATGGATTAAGGACCTCGGATTAAGGACCAGAGACCCTGAATCTTATAAAAGAAAAAGTAGGTCCAGATCTTCAACATGTTGGCTTAGGATCAGATTTCCTTAACAGGACTCCCATAGCACAAGAAATAAAAGCAAGAATCAATAACTGGGATACATTCAAACTAAAAAGCTTTCTCTCAGGAAAGGAAACTATCAGCAATGTGAAGAAAGAGTCTACAGAGTGGGAGATAATCTTTGCCAATCATACTTCAGATAGAGCACTAATCTCCAGAATCTATAAAGAACTCAAAAAACTCTACACCAAGAATGCAAATAACCCATTCGACAAATGGGCTAAGGAAATGAACAGACACCTCACAGAAGAAGATCAAGAAGCAATCAACAGGTATATGAAAAAATGTTCAACATCTCTAGTAATAAGAGGAATGCAAATCAAAACCACCCTAAGATTCCATCTCACCCCAATTAGAAAGGCGATTATCAAGAATACAAGCAACAACAGGTGTTGGTGAGGATGTGGGGAGAAAGGTACACTCATACATTTCTGGTGGGGTTGCAAATTAGTGCAGGCACTCTGGAAAGCAGTATGGAGATTCCTTAGAAACCTTGGAATGGAACCACCATTTGACCCAGCTATCCCACTCCTTAGTCTATACCCAAAGGACTTAAAATCAGCATATTACAGAGATATAGCCACATCAATGTTCATAGCTGCTCAATTCAGAATAGCCAGACTGTGGAACCAACCTAGATGTCCTTCAATTGATGAATGGATAAAGAAACTGTGGTATATATATACAATGGAATATTACTCAGTCCTAAAGAATGATAAAATTATGGCATTTGCAGGCAAGTGGATGAAATTGGAGAATATCATGCTAAGTGAGATAAGCCAATCTCAAAAAACCAAAGGACGAATGATCTCGCTGATAAGTGATTGATGACACATAATGGGGGGTGGGAGGTGTTAGTTTTAGCGTTAGAGTTAGGCTTAGGGAGGGGGGCAAGAATGGAGGAAGGAAGGACTGCATAGAGGGAAAAGAGGGGTGGGAGGGGTGGGGGGAAAGGAAAAAATAACAGAATGAATCAAACAACATTACCCTATGTAAATTTATGATTACACAAATGGTACGCCTTTACTCCTTGTGCAAACAGAGAAACAACGTGTTTCCCATTTGTTTACAATAAAAAAATACCTCCTCTTGCCCTTCTCTCCTCTTTCCCCACATACCCCTACTTCTATCCTAGTTGGTTCCCTTCTACTTTCATGAGATCCATTTTTTCTTTGTTTTCTCTAGCTTTTACAAATGAGAGAAAACATTATGACACCTGTCTTTCTGAATCTGTATTATTTAGCTTAATATGATACTTGTCCTTTCCATCCATTTTCCTGCAAATGCCATTATTTCACCTTTCCTTATGATTGAATAAAACTCCATCACGTATATATACCACATTTTTTTTACCCATTCATCTGTTAATGGACACCTAGGCTGATTCCATAAGTTGACTATTTTGTTAATTGTGCTGCAACAAACATGGGTATACGTGTTTATTATTATTCAAAGAACCAGTGTGAATGCTTGCAAATAATTCTGAAGCAAGCACATTTTAGTTTTGGCTTGACCATTGCTGTGTGACTCAAGTGAGCTGTAATTTCATTACCTACAGAATGAGCAAAAATGTATGCCTTTCCTACCTCACAGAATTGTGAATTTCCAGCAAGATAAGTGTGAGAAAATGCCGTGGAAATTATAAAGATATGCAAACATAAGTGATTATTGTTTCTGAAAAGGAAAGAACAACCAAGATTTTTAGCAGTCAACCTCGTTGCCTCTTTTCAAGGTGCAGAGAAGCCTAGGAATTCAATATTTACACTTGTAAACACCTTTCCCTACTCTGAATGCTAGGAACAATATTCAGAGAATTACAACTTTTTTAAGTGTTGGAGGATATTTCCCACCATCTCCATATTCCTGTCAGTAAGTCCTTATTAGTATCAGAATAACCCATTCATGTTAAAGATTCAGCGTTTGACAATCTATTTGACATTCAGGAGAGTTTAAGGAAGTGTAGTGATGTCCTTCAAGCTCCTTTACTTCCTTAATTGAGTCACATGGATCTTTCATCTTGGAAGTCATCTAAATTAGGTTTACAAAGCTTTGTCCTTCTGAGTATAACTAATCGAACTCCCACATATCTGTCAGGGGCCATACGTAAATAAAACATGATTTAGAAATGTTAATTGTTTTGTTTGCAAAGAAAAGATGATTTTAAAATCCGCATCCTGTTTTTAAAGTTAAAAGTGCTTCTCTTTTTTAAAGAGGGAGATGAACACTTCTCTATATAAAACTTGCACTCCCCCAACAAATAATTTAAACTACATGTTAACCTATGTTGTTTCCATGGTAGAAATGTGGGTTTTGAATAATTACATCTCCTGAGTTTGATATATAAACATCTATATTTGCATTTGTGTATATTTACAAAATTTAAGGCCAATTTATTCAACCACTTGATGAAAATGAGGATATTAAGCATACAATTAATATTGTACTTTTAGTTGAAGGTTACCACTGAGACATAATAAAAATGAGAGATGACAACAAGGAATAGAAGAATATAAGCAGAGAGAAAAGAACATGAATATCAAGTTGGGTACAGAAGAGAATGTTTTTGGTGTGATCTGAGAAGGTAGAATTATGAAGGTAGAGTTCAGTTGAGTAGGAAGGTTAATTTTCTGCCATGATAACTAGAGTTATTCAACAATGATGGAATAGGAAGTTTCATGAATTAGTAAAATAACTGGTACAACATTTGATTTCAGCCTACTCAGCAAGAGTAGAGGGGTCTCTCGTATTGGACCAAAAACTGAATTAGGCTGAATGTGTAAACCCATAAGAGTCTATGGTGCCATGATTATGGGAGGGAGGAAAAGGCAGAGAGACACAGGAGCACAGAAAAGGCAGTAGAGAAAAGAGGCAGATCTAGAGAGAGAGTCATGGAGTTAGACCAGGGGAATACAGAAGCAAGTCAGTAAAGAGCAATGGAAAGAGAGAAGGAACCATGCTTACCTGAAGACAGGCAGGGCACTGCTTAAGCAACTTTATCTCATTACCAAATTTCTTTTTTTGGTACTTTTCTAAAGGATGTGTCAATTGATCCTATAAATCTGGGAAAGGGTCAGACCACTCCTCTAAAAAGTCAAACACATAGTTAATAATTTCTCATTTCCACTCCTTGGCAACCCAGCGGAAGGTATTGCACACTTATTATAGAAACCATGAACAAACAAATTTATAATAGCACAGAGACCCTGAAACCATCAAAATGTCCTTTGATGGATAGCAGGCACATAAACACTAATGTATTCCCAGAATGAAATATTATATAGCTGTCAAAATAAATTAAATGCAGAGATGCGTATCTTTTTTCTCCCTTAGACACAACTGTTTGTGGTTTTTCCCTCTGAAGTGATCTGCTCCACACTCAATATGACCCATAGTATTGATATCTAATCATAGTATATGACTCTTCTTATTTGAGATAGTAAGACACACTTTCTTGTATTCTGGCATTATAAACTATAAGCATGCTAAAACATTCTATAGCATAGAGCAAAAGTAAAGATTAAGGATTAGTTTATACTTTTCTTCTCCTTGTAATATGTGAACTTTCTCATCAGATTTCTATGACTCACACTTTGTCAGCTCATGCTTTCCCAATAATGGCTTATTAAATCTAAATGATATACAAATGTAAGGCATTTTTTGTGATATAACAAATGATCAGGGATTCCCTCCAAATTTCAAAGACAGGTATGTCCAAGGAACTCTTAAATAATAGTACATCAAAGATTGTCTTCAAATATGTCTGTCTAGGACTGAGGGTGTAGCTTAGAGAAAGACCATTTGCCTACCATGTGTGAGGCCCTGAATTCCATCCTCCAGCATCACAAAACAATGTGTTACGTTTGATCAGCCTGATAATTCTCCTTGCTAGACAGACGTGAAGTCGGCTAACCCTACAGACTTTGTTCCAAATTTTTAAATATGGTTACTCACATTAATTATTTTCCACACCCCTGTTAACTCCTCAACTTACTGCTGTTCTTTCCATGACACAACTGAACTTACTTGAAATAAAATTACTGACCCAAAAGTTTACTAAATCACCAAATCAAATGTTCTTTATCAATTTGTGATTAATTTCATAACACTACTTACCAACATCACTTCTTGAAATGTTTTCTTCTTTTATCTTCTAAGATCTATTTTCTCTTGATTCACCTCTCACCTCTCTGAATTCTTTTACTGTAAGTTACATGATTGTTAGTAAAATCACTAAGGGTCAGTGATTTTATTTGTTACCACTGCATTCTCTTCAATGTGGCTTCTCTGCTCCATCCCCATTTCAGTTTCCTTCTCAGCTTCCCTTGGTTTCTATCCTCTAAATGCATGCATTTGTACATTTTCATGATAAACTAGCATTCATGATAAACTAGCTTACTCTATAGTAAGAAACAACTCCTGCATTTTGAGTAGCTTGAAACAAGAAGGGTTTATGTTTTGTTCAAGCTACATATCCATCAGCAATGGGGCACTGCTCACTGAAATCACCCAAGGACCCAGACTGATTGGGGATTCTCCTTGACACAAGCTTTAATGATTACTAAGGCAAGACAAAAGAAGCATAGTGAAATCTGTACTGCCTCTTTAAGCTTCTGCCTGGAAATGACATGTTACTTTTAATAACACTTATTTGGCTAAAACAATCATATGGTAATGCTGTCATGTATCTGGAAGTAGATAAGAACTGAAATAATTGCAAAAGATTCTAGCAATCACTATATATTACCTGCTAATCTCTGTAACTTTTCTCTTTCTATAGTTTCATTTTTTTTGTACTCATGACTTTCAAAGCTCATAATTAGATACTAGATATCTTTCTTTAGCTAAAGAATCACATGTTCATTTGGCTCCCTGAGCTCTAGACTGTTAGAAGCTTAAAAATTAAAAAATTAAAATGTACTTGTGAATACTATATTCCATTTAAAACTGTCATTGATTGTTTCCTACTTTTGCTAATGACACCCCAATTTTCCCATAAACCATGCTGGGAAAGTTAATCATCATTCCCCTTTCCTTCAGTGTCCCACTTCAGTCACTAAAGTTCAGTGATTTTAGTAATGCACTGTCTCTTCAATATGTTTGGTGTCTCTATTCTATCTGCATCATAACTTTCCTTATCAAGGTACTCTGATAACTTTTGCATGGGCTTTTACAATAAGTTCCCAACTAGTTTTTTACCCTTTAAATCTATTCTGGACAATTTTTTTTTGCTATAGTAATCTTATGTTTTGACTGTCACTCTCCTACCTGCAAAGCCTGTTTCATTCTCTACTTCCTACCGAGCTAAGACCTTCTTCTCTTAGAGTAAATGAAACTTAACAAATGGATATTATGCACCTGTATGTGCATGGTATCATGCTAACTTCTGTTCTTACGACACTCTGTGCATACTTCTATTAGAGCACTTTTTATTAAATTGTAGTTATTGTTTAGAGTTCTTTTTCACTGCAAGATCGAGATAGACATTACCTTTTTTCATGTCTATCCAGTGCTTAGAATATTATTAAGGACAAAAGGAACCCTAATAAATATATAGATACTTTAGAGGTAAAAGAGATAAATGAAAGACATGGTACCTGTCCTGGAAGAGGTCACTAGCCATCAAGTGGGAGGGGGAGATAAGCTCTGCAGAGATAACTTTAAATAAGCCCAACAATCTTGCCACTCTGTTGTATGTGTCAAAAGACACATTTTGACTAGGGAATCTTTAGTCTACTTAAATTTGAACTCAATGAAACTTTTGGGTTTTACATATTAATAGCTATGACAGATCTCTTTGGTTCCAAATTTCCTCTGTGGTGTTGGAGAGAGACTTTTGACTTAGAATTTCACAGTATAATGACCAGATTTATGTTTCTACTAACCAATATTTTTTCTCATTATGGTATGAAGGACTAATACTAAAAATCAAAGTAGGTTTGCTATTATTGTTGGGAAAGGAAGAGGAATAAGAAGAACATAGACACTGCTAACCAAAAGTTCTGAATCCAACACTGCTATGGACAGTGTGTCAAGTATGAGTAATTTTCAGAAAGAAAATGATGGAATATTAGAGGTTGGAGTTATCTCTCATTTTTGAGTTATGAGGAACAATACAGTGCATATCATTGGGATCTTCAGACAGACCTGGGTTTGAATCTTGGCCTTGCCACTTCCAAGTGAACTTCCAAGTGAACCTAACCTCTCTGAACTTTAGTTTTGTCATCTGTAAATAATTTCTAACTCAGAGTTGTGTTATAAATATTAGATGAGCTTATGCATAAAACATTATCCCTGGTATACAGTAAGCACTCAAATTTATTTCTATTCTATAATTATTACAGGAACCTAAATGTGCTACTTAAGATGCAGGCATTGACTGGAAGGTAGACAAGATGACCTTTTAGGTTATTACAGACCTATGATTCTGAGTTTATAATTCTTTGGCTGGCTGGGGGAAAAATAAACTTTACTCACTGATGCCTGTGCTGATCAGATAACCCCAAAGCCCAGACACACTGCATAATTCTCCGACAGCAATAACTCAGCTGGCAGTTCCCAGGCAGAGACGTGGGAGAAAGTCCAATATCCGGGCAGCACTAGGATCTACAACTTCCTGTGGTCTGCCTAGTGAAATTTGACCAGATAAGAACAGTTAATAAGACGCTCTCCAGATAGAAAAGCTCCTTTTATCTTTGAATGCGAATATATTGATGTTAAATACCTGAATGGATGAGGTTAATTTGAATAGTGTTCTATTATTGCAAGAAATATGGAAAAAACTCTTCTTCATAATCTTGGCACAAACTGAAAGAAGTTTCTTCCTATCCTGTAAAAGTGATGCCTCTACTGCCTATGTGAGAGGAAAACATCAACTTTTAAAGGCTGAACCCAGAGGCACATCAGTGTGGTTTCTAAGAAGAAACCAAGTGTCATACCCTGGACCTGCTCTCTATAACACTTTTTCAAGTCATGCCACATTCCCATCAAGGCTTTTCCTTGGAGTCCTCAAATATTTCCAACTGGAGTCTGACACTTGAATAAGAAAACATACATTACAATGAAAACATTTAGTGGCTATAAATTCAATTGCCAAGAAGTTCTTGTCTTTGGGATACTCAAGGGACACAGTCCCTGGGCAATAACTTATTTCCCTTGTTTGCTCTACAGTGATCACAGAGACTATCCACATAAATATTTTGATGACTAGATTCTCCTAGTGAGTCATCCCCTTTCTTTCCTTGAAACAATTTCCTAAGGGTGATCACATGCCTCTTTTGCTCCTAATGTCATGGAAAGATGATTTGTATGATGTCTTTACTATAAAATGTTAGGGGCTACAATCATGGCTCAGTCTCCTTTTCTAAGTAAGCCCAATCTCTGGACATGATAAAGACTTATCAAGCAAGTAGAATAGCTGAGTTGCTGTCAGGCAATTCTCAGTTGAAATAATAACTGTCACTTGCTAATTTTGTGAACTGAAACTTCTCTGTATCTCAGTGTTTCCTTTAGAAAATGGATATGATTATAGGGATACTTATGCAATAGGGTTATTTGAGGAATACAATAAAACAATGCACAGCAGCACCTTATTCAAATGTTCAGTAAATGCTCATAGCTATTGTTATCAATAAGCAGATTCTTCAGTGATTCATAAGCCAAGAGGATGTAGCTGAAGTGGCAAATGTGTATGCAAGCACTTTGTGAAGTTCAAGGTAAATCTGAGAGTATATCATCAATCATTCCATAGAGTTGGAGGTACTAGTGTGTGTATGTTAGCGGTTAGGAGAGGTGCTGCAGTGTAGTCCCTTAGGACTCCTTCAACTTCTTGGACTAACAGGGAATGCTTGGACACCAAAAGCCCTTGATCATTAAAGTGAAGCAGGTGAAAATAGTCTTTAGTTATGTTATGACATGACAGGACCAGCACTTGGGTCCAACATCTTGTGTATTTGTAATTCTTGCCACTGAGGATATATTGGAGAGCAAAGTTGAGGAGTTCTGTGAAAAGCTTCTATTCTCTCAGGAGTTGGAAACACATCTGAGATCTGCACTTGAAGAGAGAAGGAAAACTGGAAGACATGGTGGGTTGGTCTTCATTTAAGTTTGGACTTGAAGTGCTTGGAGTATGGTATTGTTCATTTTTATTATTTTTATTGTTCACCACATATTAGAGGTATTTGTTCCAACAGGGGGATCTAGGTCTCACTGTAACTGCATGAACTTGAAACACAACTTTGGGCAATGCATTTTGCCTCTCTGAGGCTTAGGTTTTCTTTCTTTCAAAGATTGAAGTGAAATTTATATATGGTAAAACAAAGTGCAAAATATGAATTTATACACACACACACACACACACACACACACACACACCTATGCAACCACAACTTCAGTAAAATATAGAATATCTCTATAATACCCAAGGATTCTTTTGTATCACCTACCAATTGCTATTTCCAACAATATCCACTGTTCTATTTTCTATTTCCCCAGACTGGTTTTGCCAGTTCTTGAACTTCGTATGCATGTAGCCATACGCTATGCACATTTTTGCATCTAGCTCCTTTTACTTACTTAATATAACACTTTTGAGATTTATCCACGTTGTTGCATGTATTAGTTGTATATTGTTTCTTATGGTTAAGTAATATCCCATTGTCTGAATATGTCACACTTTGTTTAACTATCCCTTTATTGATGGACTTTAGGCTGTTATTTTATTTGGGTCTATGTTGGATACCACTACTGCCAGGATTCAAGTACAAATCATTTTGTGCATATGTTTTCAGTTCTTTTGGTTGAATACCTAAAAGTGTAGTGACTGGGTCATATAGTTTTAATTTTTAAGATGTTTTCAGAAGTGGTTTGTTATCTTTTGTTGTTCTTGTGACAGTCTCACTATTGAGCCCAGGCTGGTTTCAAAATGCTGGGTTCAAGCAATCCTCCCACCTCTGCTTCTTGGGTATGTGTTTGTACCATTTTACATGCCCACCAATAATATATGAGAGTTAAGATCAAGTTGCTCCACATCCTTGCCAATATTTGGTATAGTTTGTATTTAAATTTTCAACCATTCTGGTAGATGTATGGTAGATTCATTTTAAAAAACTATTTTGACATAAATTTAGATTTTAAAAAATTGTAAAATTTGTAGAGAGAGTTCCCATTTTTCACTGTATCATCTTGCGATTTTAATTTTTAATTCTTTGATGACAAATAATGGCAATGCAAATATTTTCCTGAATTAAGTTTTTGCCCCATTCTTTTTTACACACTTTTATTGGTTATTTTTAATCGTACATAACAGAATTCACTTTGATATAATTATACAGGCATGGAATATATCTTATTCTAGTTAGGACCCCATTCCTAAGAATGTGCATCCTAAGGATGTACGTGATGGTGGGATTCACTATGGTGTATTCATATAAGTACATAGGAAAATTATTTGAGATTCATTCCACTATATGCTCCATTCTTTTTCCTACATTAATTAGATTGTGTTTTGTTACCGAGATTTAGTTCTTTATACAGCCCAAATAGAAAATTTTATCAAATATAAACATTGTGAGTATTTTTCCCACTCTGTGATTTGCCTTTTCATTTCCTGAATGGTGTTTTTGAAGAGCAAAAGTTTTAAATTTTGATGAAGTTTCGTTCATACATTTTTAGATTCTTAGTATTTTTTGGGGGGGTTGGTTCAGAAAATCTTTGTCATTGTCAATGTCATGAAGATATTTTCCTATATTTTTCTGACAATTCTTTTTAGCATTTACTTTGCTTTATGATCCATTTTCAATTAATTTTTTAGCATGGTATAAGGTAAGAGTGGAGGCTCATTTTATTTTTCTATGTGGGTATCTGTCAGGGATTGGCAAACTGTAGCCCATGGATCAAATCTGTCTTGCAGCTTGCTTTTGTATGGTTCTCAAGTCAGAGTGTTTACATATTTTTAAATAATATCTTCTTATTTATTTATTTATTTTGGAACTGGCCAAGGGTGTTTTACCACTGAGCCACATGCACAGCCCTTTTTGTTTTATATCTTGAGCTGTGCCCAGCAGTTTACACATTTTTAAAGGAGTAAAGAAAGAAAAAAGAAAAAGCAAAACAAAGCTGGGTACAGTGACACATGCTTAAAACCCCAATGACTAGAGATGCTGAAGTACAAGAATCACAAGTTCAAGGTCATCCTCAGGAATTTAGCAAGACTCTGTCTCAAAAACGAAAAGAAGGACTGTATAGAGGGAAAAGAAGGGTGGGAGGGGTGGGAGGGAAGGAAAAAAAAATAAACATCATTGCCCTATGTAAAAAAAAAAAAGAAAGAAAAAAAAGCTGGGTGTGGTGGCGCACACCTACTCAAGGAGGCTGAGGCAGGAGGATCACAGGTTCAAAGTCAGACTCAGCAACTTAGTGAGGCTCTAAACCACTTAGAGAGACCCTGTCTCAAAATAAAAAATAAAAAGGGGCTGGGGATGTAGCTCAGTGGTTAAGCACTCCTGGGTTTAATCCCCAGTACTGATAAACACATACATATATAAATAGATAATAAAAATAAAATTTAAAAAGTGTGATGATATGACAGTGATACCATGTGACTTGCAAAATCTAAAATATTTCTTAATTTCTCATCTGGTCCTGTAAACATGAAGTTTGCCTAGCCGTGCTTTATACTATTATTATAACAAGTATTATATCTACATATAAGTCCTATAGAAAATGACATCGTTGTACTTTTGCAACCACATCAATTATAATGAAATTAAGGTTTTAATTTACTCAGATATTTATAACTTACAAAACTTTTTACTCTATTCTGAGAATCTCTTTTTCCTTCAGTCAATATTTCCCTTTGACCTAAAGAACTTACTTTTCATTTAGTGTAGTTCTGCTGGTGACAAATTTTGTCACCTCAGTTTTCTTTTATTTGAAAATACTTTCATTCTCAAAGAATATTTTTACTGGATACAGAAGTCTGGGGTGATGTTTCATTTTATTATTTCAGCACTTTAAATGTATTGTTTCAATCTATTTTGCTCTCTCTGTTTTTCTGATGAAAATTTGACCATTAATTATTTTCCATTTTCATTTTATTTTGTTATTTTTATTTTTTGGTACTGGGGATTGAACCCAGGGGGGCTTAACCACTAAGCCACATCTCTAGCCCTTTTTATTTTTTAATTTTGATACAGGGTCCTGGTAAGTTGTTTAAAGCCTTGCTGTCTCAGCCTCCAGAGCCACTGGGATTACAGGCATGTGCCACCATGCTCAGTTCCATTTTTAATATGTATATAAAATTTTGCTTTTCCTTTACTGATTTTTATATTTGCTCTTCATCTTTGGATGACAACAATTTGACTACAGTTTGCTTTTTTGCGCTTACTCTACTTGATGATTTTGGACTTATTGAATTTGTAAATTTATGCCTTTGTTTAAATTTAAAACAATTTTAGCCATTTTACCTTCAAATATTTTTATGTTTCATTTTCTGTTTTTTTTTTTCAAATTTTTATTCATTGTACACAAATGGAGTATAACTATCATTTCTCTGGTTGTACATGAAGTAGAGTCACACTGTTTGTGTAATCATACATGTACATAGGGTAATGATGTTTCTCATTCTATCATCTTTCCTTCCTTTTCCCTTCCCACCCCTCATTTCCATCTACAGGACATCCTTCCTCCATTCTTCCCTTACCACTTCCCGCCCCCGTTATGTATCATCGATCACTTATTAGAGAAATCATTCAGCCTTTGGTTTTTTGGGATTGGCTTATTTCTGTTTTTTATCATTTGAGAACTACAGCTGCATTGTTAGATATTCCTTAATGGGTCACTGAAACTTTATTCATTTTTATCTGAAATTTTTTTCTCTGTGTTCTTCATGTTGGTCACTCTTCAATTTCAATTTGACTTTTCTCCCTCATCTCCATTCTGCTTTCAAGCACATACAATAAATTTAATTTCAGATATTATATTTTCAGTTCTATAATTCTATTTTAACTTTTTTTGGTTTATGTTTTTTCCTGAGACTTTCTGCCTTTTCATTCAAGTCCTTTTCCCCCCACTTAATTGAGATGAAAAAATGCTTTAAATACATTCTGCCAATTGTATCATTTGTATTAGCTAGTGATATGTGTCAGATGATTTTCTTTTGTATTGAGAATGTATAACATTTTCCTGTTATTCAACCAATTTTTGGATTGTGCCACACACATTAATATAAATGCTAAATTATGCAGGATATAAATTATGCTATTGCTCTGATGAGTGTGACTTTTGTTTGAACTGACAATTGTCTTAATTGGACTGAAACTGTAAGCTCTACTTTTTGGATGGAAGTGCTAATCTTCTTTCATATCTTTTGTATTTAAGTGAGCTTCTTTAAATCTTCTGAGTGGTTCCAGGGTCAGCCAGATATGTGGTCAAGCACAACCTGGGGATTCATTTCCTTAATATTTTCCTTCTGGAATATCCCCCTTTTCTCCAGCACTGTGATTTCTATAAATTCAGGTTTTTATATCCTCAGAGTAGAAACACCGCCCTCCCACACCATTCTGCTAATGGCACTGCCTAAACAAGGCCTTAAGTTAAAACCTACAAGAATGGGAATGCATTCTGTGTAACTCCTTTCTTCCAAGTTTGGACTCTTTGCCAGAAGGAATGGCCTCTACTCCAAATTACAATAGTGTCTTCCTTTTCTTCTTGAGCTCTGTCTTAACCGTGCACAGTTATGTTTGTATTCTGCTCCTCTGAGCTCCCACCAGAATTGGTCATTAAGCTCTGCTTATAACAATCTAAAGCATTTCCAGCTTGCACTGCTAAGCATCTCAAAATTCATCCCACCAATTCCAAAAAGCTTACGAAGCTTCTGAACCACTAACTTGAACCACATGGTCAGGTTAGTCATAGTAACAACCCCACTTCTCAGTACCAATTTCTGTTTTAGTTAACTTTTTCTCTGCTGTGACTTAAGGACCCAAACAGAAAAATTGTAGAGGAAGAAATGTTTATTTGAGGGCTCACGGTTTCAGAGGTCTCAGTCCATACATAGCTGACTCAATTCCTCAGGGCTTAAAGTGAAGCTGAACATCATGGAAGAAGAATATGGCAGAGGGAAGCAGCTCACATGAGGAACAGAAAGTAGAGAGATCTCCACTTGCCAGATACAAATGTATACCACATAGCCACACCCCCAATGAACCACTTCCTTCAGCCACACCCTGCCTGCCTTTAGTTACCACCCACTTAATCCCTGCTAGAGGATTACTTCACTGATCAGCATTAAGGCTCTCAGAACCCAATTATTTCTCCTCTGAACCTTCTTGCATTGTCTCATACATGAGCTTTGGGGGGACACCTCACATCTGAACCACAACACTCCACCTATCAATCTTCTTGTCCATTTGGCTCTACATTTCCTTGTCTTCTTCCTGTTCCTTGTTCTTTCTTCAGCACCTTTGTATTTTTCCCTTCATTCTAATACATTCATCTTCTCACTCTTGAAGCTTAACACTAAGCATTCAATGTGATCATTTCATTCTCAGTTTAAGTATCACTTCTTTTTTTAATTTTTTACAGACTGCATTTTGATTCATTGTACACAAATGGGGTATATCATTTCATTTCTATGGTTGTGGGTGATGTAGATTCATACCATTTGTGTAATCATATGTGTGCATAGGCTAATGATGTCTATCTCATTCAACCATTTTCATAGCCCCTCCCTCTCATTTCCCTCTATAGTAATCTAAAGTTCCTCAATTCTTCTCTCACCTCCATCCCACACTCCCATTATATATCATCATTCACTTATCAGGGAAAACATTCAGCCTTTGGTTTTTTGGGGATTGGCTTATCTCACTTAGCATGATATTCCCAATTACATCCATTTATCTGCAAATGCCATAATTTTATTCTTCTTTATGGCTGAGTAATATTCCATTGTGCATATATACCACAGTTTCTTTATTCATTCATCTGTTGAAGGGCATCTAGGTTTGTTCCACAATCTAGCTATTGTGAATTGAGCTGCTATAAACATTGATGTGGCTGAGTTACTGTAGTATGCTAATTTTAAGTCCTTTGGGTATAAACCAAGGAGTGGGATAAACAGGTCAAAAGGTGGGTCCATTCCAAGTTTTCTGAGGATTCTCCATACTGCTTTCCAGAGTGGCTGCACCAATTTGCAACTCCACCAGCAATGGAAAAGTGTGCCTTTTTCCCCCACCATCATCCACGCCAACATCTATTATTGTTTTTTTTTTTTTTAATTTTTATTTTTTTATTTTTTTACATTTACATAGAGTAATGATGTTTATTTTATTTTTCCCCTCCCCCCACCCCTCCCACCCCTCTTTTCCCTCTACACAGTCCTTCTTTCCTTCATTCTTGCCGCTCTCCTTAGCCTAACTCTAAACCTAACCCTAAACCTAATGCTAGCCCCTCCCACCCCCCATTATATGTCCTCATCCGCTTATCAGCGAGATCATTCGTCCTTTAGTTTTTTGAGATTGGCTTATCTTACTTAGCATGATATTCTCCAATTTCGACCATTTGCCTACAAATGCCATAATTTTATCATTCTTCATTGCGGAGTAATATTCCATTGTATAAATATGCCACAGTTTCTTTATCCATTCATCAACTGAAGGGCATCTAGGTTGGTTCCACAATCTGGCTATGGTGAATTGAGCAGCAATGAACATTGATGTGGCTGTATCTCTGTAGTATGCTGATTTTAAGTCCTTTGGGTATAGGCCAAGGAGTGGGATAGCTGGGTCAAATGGTGTTTCCATTCCAAGCTTTCTGAGGAATCTCCACACTGCTTTCCAGAGTGGCTGCACTAATTTGCAACCCCACCAGCAATGTATGAGTGTTCCTTTTTCACCACATCCTCGCCAACACCTATTGTTGCTTGTATTCTTGATAATCGCCATTCTAATTGGGGTGAGATGGAATCTTAGGGTAGTTTTGATTTGCATTTCCCTTATTACTAGGGATGTTGAACATTTTTTCATATATCTGTTGATTACTTGTACATCTTCTTCTGTGAAGTGTCTGTTCATTTCCTTAGCCCATTTGTTGATTGGATTATTTGTATTCTTCGTGTAGAGTTTTTTGAGTTCTTTATAGATTCTGGAAATTAGCGCTCTATCTGAGGTATGGTTGGCAAAGATATTCTCCCACTCTGTAGGCTCTCTCTTCACATTTCTGATAGTTTCCTTTGCTGAGAGAAAGCTTTTAAGTTTGAATCTGTCCCAGTTGTTGATTCTTGCTTTTATTTCTTGTGCTATGGGAGTCTTGTTAAGGAAATCTGATCCTGAGCCAACAAGTTGAAGATTTGGACCTACTTTTTCTTCCATAAGATGCAGGGTCTCTGGTCTGATTCCGAGGTCCTTGATCCATTTTGAGTTGAGTTTTGTGTAGGGTGAGAGATAGGGGTTTAATTTCATTCTATTGCATATGGTTTTCCAGTTTTCCCAGCACCATTTGTTGAAGAGGCTATCTTTTCTCCATTGCATATTGTTGGAACCTTTGTCTAGTATGAGAAAATTGTATTTATTTGGGTTTGTGTCCATGTCCTCTATTCTGTACCATTGATCTACCTGTCTATTTTGGTACCAATACCATGCCGTTTTTGTTACTATTGCTTTGTAGTAGAGTTGAAGATCTGGTATTGCAATACCCCCTGCTTCGCTCTTGCTACTGAGGATTGCTTTAGCTATTCTAGGTTTTTTATTCTTCCAGATGAATTTCATAATTGCTTGCTCTATTTCTGCAAGGTACATCATTGGGATTTTAATTGGAATTGCATTGAATCTGTATAGAACTTTAGGTAGTATAGCCATTTTGACGATATTAATTCTGCCTATCCAGGAACATGGGAGATCTTTCCATCTTCTAAGGTTTTCTTGAATTTCTTTCTTTAGTGTTCTGTAGTTCTCATTGTAGAGGTCTTTCACCTCTTTTGTGAGATTGATTCCCAAGTATTTTATTTTTTTTGATGCTATTGTGAATGGGGTAGTTTTCCTAATTTCTCTTTCTGAAGATTCATCACTTATGTATAAAAATGCATTGGATTTTTGAGCATTGATCTTGTAACCTGCTACTTTACTGAATTCACTTATGAGTTCTAAAAGTTTTCTGGTGGAATTTCCAGGTTCCTCTAAATATATAATCATGTCATCAGCGAACAGGGATAGTTTGAGTTCTTCTTTTCCTATTCGTATCCCTTTAATTTCTTTGGTTTGTCTGATTGCTCTGGCTAGAGTCTCAAGGATGATGTTGAATAGAAGTGGTGAAAGAGGGCATCCCTGCCTTGTTCCAGTTTTTAGGGGGAACGCTTTCAGTTTTTCACCATTTAGAATGATATTAGCCATGGGCTTAGCGTAGATTGCCTTTATAATGTTTAGGAATGTTCCCACTACCCCAATTTTTTCTAGTGTTTTGAGCATGAAGGGATGCTGCATTTTATCAAATGCTTTTTCTGCATCTATTGAAATAATCATGTGATTCTTGACTTTAAGTCTGTTGATATGGTGAATGACATTTATTGATTTCCGAATGTTGAACCAACCTTGCATCCCTGGGATAAAACCCACTTGATCGTGGTGCACTATCTTTTTAATATATATTTGTATGCGATTTGCTAAAATTTTGTTGAGAATTTTTGCATCGATATTCATTAAGGATATTGGTCTGAAATTTTCTTTCCTCGATGTGTCTCTGTCTGGTTTAGGTATCAGGGTGATATTGGCTTCATAGAACGAGTTTGGTAGGGTTCCCTCCTCATTTTATGTTCTTGATAATAGCCATTCTTTTTTTTTTTTAAATAATTTCAGTTATTTTTATTGGCAAAACAGTGATATCTATTGTTCAATGTTATATAAAATGGATTTTAAAAATCAAAAGGAATGCCATATTTTTATGTAATTAGCTCTAGAATAAGAAAAACTATTTAAATTTGCTGCTTAAAATTAAGTGATACCTAGTTACTTATTTTTTTTTATTGTAAACAAATGGGATACATGTTGTTTCTCTGTTTGTACATGGCGTAAAGGCATACCATTTGTGTAATCATAAATTTACATAGGATAATGTTGTTTGATTCATTCTGTTATTTTTTCCCTTCCCCCCACCCCTCCCACCCTTCTTTTCCCTCTATACAGTGCTTCCTTCCTCCATTCTTGCCCCTCTCCCTAACCCTAACTCTAACCCTAACACTAACCCCTCCCACCTCCCATTATGTGTCTTCATCCACTTATTAGTGATATCATTCGTCCTTTGGTTTTTTGAGATTGGCTTGTGTCACTTAGCATGATATTCTTCAATTTCATCCATTTGCCTGCAAATGCCATAATTTTATCATTCTTTATTGCTGAGTAATATTCCATTGTATATATATGCCATAATTTCTTTATCCATTCATCAATTGAAGGACATCTAGGTTGGTTCCACAATCTGGCTATTGTGAATTGAGTAGCTATGAACATTGATGTGGCTGTATCTCTGTAGTATGCTGATTTTAAGTCCTTTGGGTATAGGCCAAGGAGTGGGATAGCTGGGTCAAATGGTGTTTCCATTCCAAGTTTTGTAAGGAATCTCCATACTGCTTTCCATAGTGGCTGCACTAATTTGCCACCCCACCAGCAATGTATGAGCGTACCTTTCTCCCCATATCCTCGCCAACACCTGTTGTTGCTTGTATCCTTTTTTGTTGTTGTTGTTGCTTGTATTCTTGATAATCGCCATTCTAATTGGAGTAAGATGAAATCTTAGAGTTGTTTTAATTTGCATTTCTCTAATTACAAGAGATGTTGAACACTTTTTCATATATTTATTAATCACTTCTTTGGAGAGATTTTTTACCTTATAATCCTATCCTAAAAAGGCCATACTCTTTACTCTTTGTTTCAGCTTTCTTTTTGTTTCCTTGGAGAGCACTTATACTTTTCAAATTATTTTATTTTATATAGATGATAACGTGCTTAATATCTCTCCTTCTATAAAATGTTTAGTCCCTAAAGTCAGGGACTTTGTCTTTTTCCATGTAGATTCCCAATGCTAGCAAATTACCTAACATGGGATATATTAAATGATAATTGGTTGAATAAATAAGAAATAAAAAAGACAAATTGTGAAATATTTTCCAACACATATACTCTGATACCCACATATATCTTCTCCCCAGTTCCAGCTATGGACTTTCGTCCAAAAAAAGTGTGATGACTTTGCTATACACTGAATATATATTCAATATATAGTCATCTGAAATACCAGAGTTATATAATGTTAATGATGATGATGATGATAATGATGATGATAAGAATGGAAATAATGGCTAGTGTTGTAAGGTGCTTATTATTTGCTAAGAACTGTAGTAAGCTTTTTATATGGTTTACCTATTCAATCCTCATAGCAACACAATGAATCAGAGATTATTATATTTTCCTAGACGCAGATCAGTATGAGGTGTCAGTAAAGTAAATTGCCCAAGGTTGCACAGCAAAAAAGTGGTCTTTTCAAATCTAAAAATGTGGACTCATATTCAGATCTTTCTGCCAATCAAGTCTGCGTATATGTGTCTATGTGCATATCTGCAGGCACATATGGGCATACAGGACCATGACTTAAATATGCTAGTAGAAAACTTTATTTGGGGTTAATATTAAGTGAACCAACAACAAAATAACTGCAGGAGCAAATTAAAATGTACCTGCATGCTCCTTTCCATGTGATGAAATAGTAGATTTCAGAGTTCTACTTTTATGACTTGTTAAAACTCAGAAATATTCCAGGGGCAATAAATTGAATTTTCTTGTACAGACGTTGTGGATAAATTCACTAAAAATCCAATGATGTATTTTCAGCCTTTTTCAAATTTTAAATTTCTTTCTGTAAAAAACTTCCAGGAAAAGTTGTGGTTATGGTTCTTGAGTGCATTTTCTTCACTCTGCTGCTGCCAGTCCCCAGCATGAAGCTCTCCTCTCTGTGATGCTGATTTTCGAGGGGTCATTTCAACCTTCTAAAATGTTGCCTTGTGATTTTGGCACATGTTACGAAGAAATGGTGTGCAGAGAGACAGAGTTGCCCATTATCAGCTGCAAGTCATAAGTGCTGCTTGGCAGAGATAAGAAATTTAAACAAGTTTCCCCGGGTGTAGGGTAGTTCCGAAGTACTGCCTATTTAATATAATTTAAACCTGTTCATTTGGCAATAAAAGGAAGATTTGAAGAAGGCCACTTTCACAGTAAACGTTTAACATAAAAGCACCTGAGACACAAATCTTTAACTGATTAGTTGTTCTTATAATCTCTTACACTTCCTATTCATCCAGAATCTTGACTTCATGTCAGGAACCTTTCTGTAGCTTGCTCTCCACTTCCAGATGTAACATATTTCTCTCTAGAGAAAAACCCTGTCTAACGCCTCCCTGAGGTAATCAAAACGAAAGACATTAGTTTACCTGTCTAATTTTCTCTCACAGCTAAAAAGTCTCTGCCTCTCCCCAATAAATTTTTCTTTGTCAGCACAAGGCACATCTCATTGCTTGTTCTTCTCAACCTCTTCTTAGTCCCTAATGAAAATGATCAAACTCCAATAAGTATTAGGCTTGCTGTTTTACTCCTTTTTTTCTCCTTCTATTTGAGGAATCACGTTTGTCACCCTCCTCCCCACGGCCACCTCCACATTTGACTTTATCTGCTAGCTGTGTCTTGTTAGCTAGTTAATAGTACTTTCCCTCCAGTTTCAGGAGTGTTTTAGGTTAAATGAGAAGGATTAGAAAACACCAGAAATTAAATTTATGCGAGAATTTGTTCAATTCGTGAATTGGTACTGTCACAACATAATTTGCATGACACCATAGATTCCCTTTCAAAAGAATTTTCCATTGGAGTTCCCATGTTTTTTCATTTCCATTCACATCTACAACAGTCTCCAGTCAGCTTGTTGTTGATCAATAAAGTATTAATTCCAGGAGTGCTTGGCAGAGTGAAACAGAAATGATCAAACTGGCGGTCTGCTTGTCAGGATATACCTGGAAGCAGTGGTGGTGTCAATTGAAGTTGATACAAGTGCAGAGGCTTTTTATTGGTCATACATCACTGAGTGTAGCATTTCCTTTTGCCAGAATTAAACTGGTTCATTGTCATTTTGACCTAACTTCAAAGACCCTGAAATACAAATGACCTGTGAATATGAGAAACACATTCAACATCATTTCTCTGTCTCTCTTTCTCTTTTTTTGTGGAGTTGGGGATCAAACCCAGGGCCTTGCTCATGTTACATCTCCAACCCCATCAACCTCATTTCTAAAAAGATAAATTCAAATTAAGTTAACAATGAGAGTATACTTTGTTCAGTGTGTCATGTCATAAATTATTTCTAAATGATAGTCATTATTGGTATAGATAGAGTCAATGAACATTCATACAATAGGTATGGATATTAAAGAACCAATCGACAGAACTGTTTTCTTTTTTGGCCCACATGTATTTAGTATCAACCATGAGGTAGACATTGTGATGGAAAGCTAACATTTATTACCTCTATTACTTCATTTAATTTTCAAGACAACCTTGTGAGGTAGGTACTCTTATAATCCCCATTTTACACTGAGAAAATGGAGGCTTAGGGATGGAAATTAGCTAAATTTCACACAATTGTGAGTGGCAGACTCAAATATAGGTCTACCTGATTCTAAAACCTATGCAAGCCTTGTTGAGTATTAGGATTATAGGTGATTTTCCATTTCTTCTCTACTCTATTTTATAATAATGAACATTATAATTTTCATAACCCCAAAATGAAGTACATATTTACTTGTGTTGTAAGTCATTCCCCCTGAGATAAATTTGCTCTTTTTGTGAGGGTAACACCTTTGGAAGTTGGAAAGAATATTGCACACCGTTAGAGAAAACACCTTCCTACCTTATGACCAAGACATGCAATTTCAGGTTCCATAGTTCCATATGGTCATTGGGTTCAGCTCTCACTTTGTACAAAGTCTTAAAGGGCTCCTTGCTTCAGCAGAGGTTCCTCCATATGGCATCTTATATGTCAGTTGAGTAATTTTTCTCTTTCTACCCGCTTACATCCATCACTTTAAAGTGTGGGTCATGGCATATCTCATACAAAAAGTTTTGGTGTAAAAATTGTCCACTTTGCAACTTTGCTCTTTATCACTTATAAAGGAGAATATTGGAATATTGGAATATTTCCCATTTAGTAAAATGAGACCAGTCAGGATTAAAATATACTAATAATTATTTCATCAAAAAACCCTCCCTCAAAATTGTACTGTGTAATTTAGTAATTAAATAGATGGCATGATAAAAATTTAACATGTTTTTCTTAGTGAAAGGATGTTGTATTTTACCTGCCTGTCAGAAACAGAAAAATGCACTTGAAACTAATTACACAACTAAAGTATTGTTTAGTATTTGTACCTTGTAATTTTTACAAGTCAAGAGTAAATTGTAAATTAATAGATGAGCAAAAGGAAGTCTAGTAGACTCGAGGAGGGAGAATGGAGAGGGGAAGGAGTATGGAAGGGGTGGATCATGAACTGAAATAGAATTCCATGCATGTATGAATTTGGCAGGATGAATCCAACTACTATGTATAACTATAAAGCTCTAATTAAAAAGAAAAACAAACAAAAGAGAGCAAATTGTTGGTTATCAACAATATCAAGGGATATTCACATCCTTTTAGAACTTTTTCTTCCTATTTTTCTTAGAACATTTTGCATATCCTTATTCCTCAAGGTATTAATAAGAGTTCAACATAGGGGTCACAACACCATAAAATGTACAGATAATTTTATCCTCCTGGGGACACACTTGACTGGAGTTTCAAGTACATGTGAATGACTATCCCATAAAATATGGTGACCACAGTCAGAAGGGATCCACAGATGGAGAAAACCTTGTGCCTGGTTTCCATAGAGCAGATTCACAGCAGGGCAACCATAAGCTAGTATAGGACATGAGGATGAAGTTGAAGGACAGGGCAGTATAATTATGCCTATGACCAGACAGAGAATAAGCCTGACTGAGGTGTGTGAACACATGTGCTTCAATAGGGCCTGGACCTCATAGGTAAAATGATTGATAATATTATGTCCACAAAAAAAGCAGGAATTGCAATGATCGTTATTATTGCCAAAAGAAGACACTGGCCCAGGTCACCATTGCCACTGTATGCAGACCTGGTTATTCATAATGATGGTATATAGCACACGGGATTGGAGATTACAACAAATCTGTCAAAAGCCATTACAGCAAGGAGGGGACACTGTCATCCCCAGAGAAGGAGCAATAGTCTTCTGGGCATAACAACTATTATAGGAAACTGTGGGGTAGTCTGTTAAGTCATTGAATAACACCAACAACAACAAGAATTCTGAATTCCTGGAGTAGCAGATAGTCAGAAAGAATAGATCATTTAGCAAAAAATATATAGGGGTATAAAGGTGTCCACCAACTCTAACCACAATGATGCTAAGATTGTTACCCATCAATGTAATCAGGTAGACCACCATGATGGTGCAATAAAAGATAATCTGGAATTTTGGATGATTAAAGAAACCCACCAGGATGAATTTTGTCACTTTGCTGCCATTATCAATAACCAGCATATCCATTTTGTTCTATTTGCTGAGAAAAAGAAGAAATTTAATTCATTTTAATTAGGGAAGCATTTTTTGAGTCTGCTGTGTTCTCAGTTCCCATATCAGGTACAATTAGGAAGACATGTGTACAAAACAAGTGCTGCCATTTGGAAGTTTATGTTCTAATTTTGGAGATAAAGCACTCCTATGCAGCACAAGATTAATTTGCAAAGTATCACAATCCATTGTGAGTCCTAATTCCTTCATCCATAAAATGAGTGGGGGTGGACTCCACCTGAAACATGTTTTGAACTCTCCCCTTAAAAAACGCACTATTTTACTGTTCAGATGTAATCAGATCCCTGAGTCACCAAATTGCTAATTGTTCTTTCCTATTATGGATATTTGTCTTTAGCTGGTTCACATTCACAACATAAAATGTATGCTTAACTCATTCTCATTTTTTCGTTACCCTGCACGCGTAATCAATCACCAAGTGCTATTGGCTCTTCCTTCTACATATATTTCAAACCTATTTGTAAATGTTATCTAGTCAGAGTCACCATCATTTCTTATCTGAACTAATACACAAGTTGTCTAATAGGTCTTCCTATTTTCATGCTTTGCCTCTCTATAGTCTATTTTCGACAAAGCAGCCAGAATCACATTATAACTACATCCTTCCTGTTCTTAAAACTCTGAGGCTTCAATAGCTCTTGGACTGAAATCTAACACATATACCATAACATACAAGACTCTAAATGATCAATCAGACTGCAAACTAACCTTGCACTTTATCCTTTTGGGCTTACCACATTTAAGCCATACAGTCTTTATGAAATATTGTAAGCTTGTCCCCTCTTCAGAGCTTTTTTGCACTTTGTTTTCTCTCTTCTGGAAATATTCTTCCTATTCTTCTTTGCTTGTGGTCATCCTTGATATTTCAGCTTAAAAGGGACTTATTAAGAATAGACTTCTCTAGTCTGTAATACCAGAAACTTGGGAGGCTGAGGCAGGAGGATTGTGAGTTCAAAGCCAGCCTCAGCAACTTAGTGAGACCCTCTCAAGATAAAATATAAAAAGGATTGGGGATGTGACTCAGTGATTAAGTGTCCCTGGGTTGAATCCCTGGTACCAAAAAAAAAAAGAGACCTCTAACATCCCAATTGAAATCAAGTCTATTTGTTACAATCATTCACAGTACCCTGAATTTTGCTTGCATGGTCTTCATCATAATTTATATTTATGTACTTGTGTGACTATTTAATTTCTGCACTCTTGTTAAATTGTAAGCTGTGGAAGAGAGAGGTCCTCACTGCCCTATTCAGGGGTTTATTTTCATCACCTCACACAGGGCCTGGCACAAAATATGGGTTCGATACATGTTTGTTGAATGAATCAACTCCATTTATTTGGCTCTTCTATCTTACCCTCTGTCCAGAAATTACTACGACTGGAACTACATTGAATTGACTGAAGGAAATAAATGTTTGATGGTAAATAGCCTATGATGAGAAACGGTCACTATGTCATGGTATTCAGTGTTATTAATGCTCTGTATCTCAGAAATGAACACCAATGTCTTGCATTTTTTAGCACTGCAATTGGCTATTTGAATAGAGGGAAGATGATCTGGTAAAGAGAAGAAATGGAGATTATTTTAGAATCAAAAAATAATATTTTCACTCATCCAAATTTTATTTGCCTTGTCTCGTCCAGTTCTGTCTATAAATGCTATCACAGACCTGCTCATTTTTCTACTCAAGATCTTTCCCTAGATATCCTGTAATATTCCCATTAAGTTTTAGTCATAAATCAAGATTTGGGGGATTTATAGAATATAGTTGTAAACTCATAAAGTCAGGCATTAGGGTTTGCTTAGAGCAGGCTCTAGTTGTGATAGTTTGTCTTAGGAGTTGGGCAGCTGGAAGGATGACCAGGTTAATAGTGTAAGTAATTTCCCTGGATTCTTTACATAGGACAGACTCCAAATCTCAGAAAGCAGAAGACCTTTATAGACAAGTAATTCAGGAGGTAGAAAAAGACAACAGGCTCCTCAATGATACCTGATGCAGAATAAAGGAATTCTGAGTCTGAACCAGAATCAAGGGCAGATAAATGGCAAAACTATTTAGTTACTATGCAACTTCTAAGGATGCTTCTACTTATTATAGAGCATGATACTACAAAGAGACCCTTGTCTACTTTTAATGAGAATTATAATGCTCCTTTTTTGTTCTGTAGATATTCCTAGGTTTCAAAGCAGAAAACAGAATTAATCTGAAGGGGAATAAGGTTCTTGGAATAGTGTTAGAGGGAGATGGAAGCCGATGTCAGCTGATCTGGCCTTTATACATCAGTGATTGTACTTTCCTAAGAGTATTACAAGAAAAGGATTTTCAGGCACAGAGTTTATCAGGAGTACTAAAGTATTACCCTTACCATTTTATAGTCTTAAAGATCTCATAAAAAATGCCAGTATAAATATCTGGGAAACAACACATTTTTAGAACATTTTTTTGTTTATATAATTTGAATGAGTCTCACCACACTAACCATATATTTTTTATTGAATAATTCAGTGTTTTAGCACTGTGTAAGCCAGAATCTTCCTAGCCTAACTAGACATATATAGAGATACCCACACGTATATCCACAGCTTTTTGATCCTTTTAGAAATATTTTGGGCACACTTCATGCCTTTTCTTCACACTAATTTCTCAAAGAAGCCTTTTCTGGTCCAACATACCAGACAAGAGCCTATTTCTCAGGAAGATTCATTTACTTTTCAGTATTAAAATTAAGGGACTCTTGAAATATCATCCCTTTCCCTTAAGCTTTTTATAAAGCTCCCATAAGCTCAAAATATACTTTATGTGTAAATTTTGGGTAGTGCTGACAGACAGGAATTTATTATCCATACCAGGTAATATGGAGTGGTGGTTAAGAGCGTGGGATTGAGTTTGAATTCTGGATTCATCACTGATCCACTATGTGACACTGGTAGTTTGCTTCAAGTGTTTATATCTATTTGAGTCAGCTTTTTTGTTACTGTTACTAAAAGATTTGATAAGAGCAATGGTGTTGGAGGAAAGGTTTATTTTGGCTCATGGTTTCAGAGGTTCAGTTCATGGTTGGTGGGCTCCATAGTTCTGGTTCTGAGATGAAGCAGAACATCATGGTGGAAGGGCATGGCAGAGCAAAGCAGCTCAGGACATGACAACTAGGAAGAAGTGAGAGAGAGAGAGAGTGCAAGAGACAGCATTCCACTCATCAGGGGCAAGATAAATATCCCAAAGGCATGCCCTGTAGCCACACCCTAACTGTTTACAGTTACCACCTAGTTAATCCATTCAAATGGCTTAACACACTGATTAGGTTAAGGATTTTAAAACTTAATAATTTCACCTCTGAACATTCTCACACATGAATTTTCAGGAGACAACACATACCCAACCCATAACAACATCTTAGTTTCCTCAGTTGTAAAATTGAGATGATTGATGATTATGGCATCTATTTATAGAGGTTTAGTACTATAAATTTACTAGCTTCTATTATTTTAAAATGAGACCTCATTTGGAAAGTAGCACTCATGACAACTGGCCACACTGATTGTCTTTTGTTTCTGAAGGTGGAAATAAGAATTCAACAAATGAAGACAGAAATAAGGCAGTATAATCAGATTATACTGTGAGTCCTCCCAAAGTTGAATTTACATTTTACTTATTTCTATAACTCTAGCATGCAGCTCATTTCTCACACTTGGAAGGAAATCACTGAAATTTTTGTATTAAATTGGTTTTATTCACCTGAATAGGAAAACCCAAAAACATGCCAAATCCCTTTTCCCCAAAAACCCCACTAAACTCTGAGTTGTGTTGACATAGTCCCTTATGTATTGTGATATCATTAACTCACTGCAATGTTAGATGCTTTCAAGGGGAATGAGTTGCAGTGTATTTTGGGAGATCCATGTCAAGACTGACCATTTCATGTATGCATAGGCAAATATGGCTTCTTTATTTATTGTAAAAGTATTTGGTATTTCAAAAGTATTTGGTTCTTTTGATGGATTGTGTTTGGAGTTTTCACAGCATATTTGAAAGCCAGATCCCAAATGGTTCAAAGTATGAATGACAGAATATGGTGAGGACAATCTTAAAAATTTTTCTGGTACCATTTTCTCAGTTTATTCATTTTGGTTAAATCCCACTACTGAGTTGATGCCATATATTCATTGAGAGTGTTATTTCTAAGTCATTAAAATATACACAGCTTTTGCCCACTAATTCCAAGACTTCATTAATGACAACATCATAAGATTTTTGACTAACATCATCAGTTTAATTTCTACTCTTATCAGGGAGAATAGCTATTCCTAGAATAATTACTCAGAATGCCCGATTTCTTGGGAAAGTTCCCAACACAGTGACTGCATGAATGAATGCATACGGCAGGAGGAGTTGCTGCAATCTATTGGGACTCCATGAAAGCTATGAATTAAGCATTAAGGTAAATGAAATTATATAAAACAGGATTTAGTGGAGGTAGCCTTTTCCTCTTTACTTTTCCCTGCTTTCTTCCACCCCATCTCAGTCATCTTTGATTTGTATAATCTCTGGAAATCTCACTTTTCCTAAAGATTTTTCAAGATTGGTTTTCATGTGCCATGCAAACTTTTATTATCTAAATATAATTCTGCACCTTCTCCTTCACTACCCTATTAATTTACTTCACCTGAATATGTACCTACAGAAAATTTTTGTTTTATTGATTTCTTGCCTAGTTGTGTTCTGAATACATGACACACTTGTTTATTATTTTTATGAGTAGCCTTATTAACATCTCCAACGTAGATATCAAATTTTAGGGAGCAGGAGTAAGGCACCGTTGCAAATAATGTAGCCAAATGCTACTCAAAATATTTGCAGTGAGATAAAGACGGTTTTGAGAGTAAAATTTAGTAATCTTTAAAGTGATTTGACATTGTTACAATATTTTTGTTGCATTTTATAAACTGTTGGTATACATTTTATAAGCTGTTGGTATACAACAGCTTGGAGTTGTTTTTTGAAAACATATTTAACCACAGATAGTCTGAGAAACATTGCTTTACCACTTATTCATTTAATCAATTCTTATTATGCATGCACTCTGTGCCAGGAATTATGCTAGGGGAAATAGAGATGAATAAAGCAAAGTTCCTGCTCTCAATGAACTTGTGATCTAATTGGGGATAAACACTCCAAAACAACTAATTATAAAATAGTGTGAAAGGTGTTAAATCGAGGATCAAGAAAAATGCTCTTAAGAAAAAAAAAAGAATGAAATCACCCATCTGGGGTTAAGTGAATTGGAATGAGCTCTGGGGAGGGCTTCACTGAAGAAATGACATTTGAACTGCTTCTTGAAGGATGACTGGAATTTAGCTAAGCATAGATGGTGGGAAGGGCACAGCAGACAGAGAGAATGGTGTATGTAGTACCACAATTACATTAAAGGTACAGAGAAAAATGTATTGTTCTCCTGGAGTATGAAGTCTGTGGAGATGGAGTGAGTGACAAGGATGGACTGGTTAGCAGGGGTTGCAATAAGTGTAGCATATCCTATAAGCAGTAGGGAGTCACTAGACATTTCTAACCTGGGAGTGGGATTAGAGAGGGGTGATAGTAACATGATGAGATTTTTCCTTAAAAATTCACTCTGGAGACATTGTTTGAATGGCTAATTTAGAGGGAGGTAGGACTGGAGGAGAGAAAAATGGTTAGGAGCCTGGTATAGTCACCTACTAAGTGTTGATGGAGCCATGAACTAGGACATGAGTGGATGAATCTAGGAGACGTTTCGGATCAAGACTCAATAAAATTCACCAAGTGAATGATTGTCAAGGGTAAGCCAGAAGGAGATGTAGAGTCTAAATCTGAGGATAATGATCATACCATCATGTAGCATTTGTAATGTGCTTTGAACTTTTTAACACCCTAACGTCTATGATCTCATTTGATCTTTCAACTGTTCTGTGAGGTAAGTTAAAGAGTATATTTTCCCCTGTTTTGACAGATGCAGTCCAGAGAGGTTAAGTGATTTGCCCAGAGTTTCATAGCTCACTACTGGCAGAACCCAGAATAAAATCCAGACTCGTTGACGCCTAAGCATGTATTTTTTTCCAACCACTCCATCATGATGTTGCATTGGAAATGTGTTTGACCTGCTGCCCAAACTTCTAGAAAGAGTTACTATGCACATTACTAGTGGAGAAAAAGAGGAAAAGGAGAAGTCATCCAATGAGATGAGTGCCAACTACTTTTGAGTCCATTGAGAATTCAATAATATTAACAGTACTTTTAATAACAATGTTAAAAATTGGTAACATTTATTGAGGACTTACTATGTCACGATAGTAAATATTTTATATAAGTTAACACTAATCTTGCCAGAATTTTATATAATAGTTCTCAGTATGTTACATAAATGAAGTGATACAATCTTGACAACTTTATGAGGTCAGCCCTGTGTTTGTTTTCCTGTTACAGATGAGGAAGCTAAGATAGAAACTTTGAATCCAGACAATGCGAAAGCAGGATTTTTTTCTTTCTTTGCTCAGCAACAATCTTTTAAAACACTTTTTTTGGTGCATTGCAATTGTGACACATTGGTATATGCATAAACATAATTTGATCAATTTCATTCCTCAGTACTTCCTCTTTCCTTCCCCATCCCTCCCTCTGGTCCCCTTCCTCTACCCTACTGGCCTCCTTTATAGTTACAAGAGATTCCCTCAAACTTTTCACCCTTTTTTTCTCTGTAGCTTCCACATATGAGAGAAAACATATGACACTTGACTATTTACATTGGGTTTATTTCATTTAGCATGATCTGCAACAATCTTTCTATGCCTCTTTTCCAAGGATTCCCTAAACCCATTAAACACCCATCAGAAATATCATTAATCTAGAAAGATTAGGAGAATACATTCCAATCCCAATTCTGTCACTAAGTATTGACCTTGATAAAATCATAGCCTCTCTAAATATTTTAATCCCCTGTAAATGGCAGTTAATATTATTTATAATATACTTGTCTGCTTATATTATTAAGTTGTTTTAAGAATGATACAGGGTAATATATGCTCAAGAATAAGATAAACTATAAGGTGTGTAAAGTACTTTACAAACAAAAGAAGTAGGAAGATACAAATTCATGCAGCAATATTGACCACATGCTTGTCTTTCTCCCCACCTAGACAAACTCTTTGAGGGGAGGCAACAAGTAGTGCTTCATTCATCACTGCATCCCTACCAGAGAGCATAAGATCTGCTATATAGTAGGTGATTAATAATCGTATACTGAATGGATGATATGCGTATGGATTCTTGAATGTATGAGTGAAGGAATGGGATGCAGTATTTAGGAAGTAATTATGGACTTCAATTCTTAGCATATCTTGGTCTCATGTGACCCAGATACCCCAATGACAGCTAACATTTCTTGAACTCTAACTATAGCACAGGTATTGTTTTAAGTGCTTTATACTATTGATTCACATTATTCTCATAACAAATCTGTGAAGTCATATTCAACACTATCCCTAACCTTTCAGCTCTTGCCTGTATTGTAAAGTTCAGAAACTACATTTCCCACATTCCATTGGCATTAGAGTTCAATTCTGAATTGACCCATGGGAGGTGCCTGCAGGAAACTTGGCAAGCAGAGAAGTAGATGCCACCATTGCTCTTCTTGACCTCACATTTAAGTGTGTAGACTTTGTCAGAGCGATTGAAGTGACTCCTAAGCATTCCCGTGAAACTCCTGCTTCAGAAACATTGGCAGCAGTTTCCCACCATCTTTAAAACGTTCCCATAGTCCTGTAATTCGTCCAGTTTTTTGAAGTTGATGGCAACAGTCCCTCACAGTACCTCCCACAGGCCTTCCAAAGGATCTGTAGTCCATTTATTCTCTTTATCAAAATCTCTTTCTTCCTGAAACAAATAGAGCAGTTTTTGTTTATCCAGATTAAACTCTGAGTGCTACAGGTGGATTTTACTATTATCTTCACTTTACAGGTGAAGAGACCAAAGCACAGAGAGTGACTTGAGTGAAGAACTGGCAAAATCAAGGACAGAATTTGACAATTTTTTTCCAGGGCCTGTACTCTAAATACTTATATTCTACTGCCTCTTTTAAACTGAAAGCCCAAATCCTATGAATGGGACACATTTTTTTCTTCATTCTCCTTGAATATTTCAGTATAAAATATCATTTGAATCCTATTTTTCAGTTTGAAAACTTTCTCAATTTTTGATAAAACCATTTGAGTTTCAATCAAATCTTTCTGTTTTACTTTTCAGGGTGAAGAAAGGTAAGTTTCACTACCCAGTACGGAGTGGACACAGTGGAGGGCTTCTTGGGATGCCTGCAATTAATCAAGTGGAGAAGCAATACTCAACCTTAGGGGTTTTCAAAACCTCATCATTGATTTCATTTCACAATACCCCAATAGAGTTCATTTTTACATTTAAAATAAATTAATATCAATGTTGAATTAGATAGCCTTTAGAGTTTAAATGCCTAGAAACAAGATGTTAGCACTGGAAGAGCCAGAGCCATACTAACTAGCTGCTGTGTTTGCCTGCTTTATTTTCAGTCAACGCTAACATTTAAAGTCATGGAGATAGATCTATATATATTGATCTGGAAGAATGTGCATGATATATTGTCAAGTGGAAAAAGCAAGTTGCAGAGTAAATTTATGATATGATTCCAATTTTATAAGAAAAGTAAGGAAACATAAGTAAAATAACAATAGACACAGAGTGTTAGAGAGGTCCTTGGCTAACTAAACACAACCTCATGGTATATTGATGAGCAAATTTGAAGGTCAGAAAGTGATATAAGTAAGGTCACACAGATAGTAGCAGAATCAATTCCACAGCCCCCATTTCCAGACTTCACTATGTCACTTTGTCTGCAAGCTGCACCTGTACCAATAAGTCAGTAAAAAGAGAAATAATCTAGTGACTTTGCTCTGATTTTGTCATAGGGGCACCATTAGTGAAAATACTATTCCATCTTAAACTCTAAACCAACCTGTGATGGAAAGTGGAGTATTTATCCCCCACAAAAGCAGGATCATTAAAACTAATACTATTAACCTTCCTCCTAATTTCTGAATTTCTCTGTATCTGAAGGCTCTTTCTTTTTCACTTTAAAATTTTACTGATTTCACTAGTTTGACATTTCACAAAGTTAATTTGAATTGTTTATCTCAATAGGACAGAAAATTTTGCAAGTATGAAACTTGTCCTGGTACCTAGCACAGTACTTGGCCAAAAGTAGAAACTTAAAGTTTCCTTAATGAATAAAGATTCAATTCACTTGCCTTTTTCCTAAATGTTTTCTTTCTTTTTTACTGGTCTCAGTGGCTAATAGTACTATATGCAGTTGGTTCTCCTCATTCGTGTGTTCCTTATTTGTGGATTCAACCATCCACAGATTGGAAGTGTTAGGGAAAATGTGACTATACTGAACATGTACAGACTTTCTTTTCTTATCATTGCTCCCTAAACAATACAGTATAACAATTATATACAAATCATTTACACTCTGTTAGGCATTGTGAATAACCTAGAGATGATTTGTAGTATATAGGAGGATATGTGTGGATCACATGCAAATACTATACCGTTTTTTATAAGGAGCTTGAGCATCTGCCAATTTTGGTATCCACAAGGGTCCTGGAACCAGTCGACCACAGATACTGAAGAATGACTTTGCTTTTAAAAATGTTGATCTAAATGTATAGTAGTGATTAGTAGAGGCTGGGAAGAGTAAGGGTGAGGGGAGATAGATGGAGGTTGGATAATGGATACTGAAACAATTAGATAGAACAATTAGAAGTAATAAGTTCTAGTGTTCCACAGCACAGTGGAAGGCCTATAGTTCATGATAACCAATTATATTATATTTATAAATAAGTAGAAGAGATGAGCTTGAAGCCTCTAGAGACAAAGTAATGATAAGGATGTGGAAATGGTAATTACCCTGATTTGATCATTATACACTACATACAAGTATCAAACTATCACATTGTACCTCATAAATGACACTATTATTAAGCAATGTTAACACAATTAGTAAGTGCTAATAAAAGATTTAAAGAAATATTTAAGGAGAAGGAAATGTTAACTACACTGAATTGATCATTATATACTATGTACAAGTATCAAACTACCACACTGTACCCCACAAATGTGTATAATTAAGATGATAATCAACAAAAATTATTAATAAAATGTATAATAGACGAAATTTGAATAAATGTTGCATTTATTTTGAAATTAAGCTATTTAGATAAGTTGTTAATTAATCTTCATTTTTTCATTCAATGACTAAGTACATGGCACATAATACAGTCCCCTGGTATCCCTGATACTCCCTTTGCAGTACCACACAAAGTCAAGTGGACCCCAGAAGTTGGGATGAGATGAGTGCATTGAATATCTGCTTGCTCAGTAGTACCTTGCTTCACATCTAGTTGTTTTGGATCACAGTTTTTCTACCCGTTTGTCTCTGGTTCTCCATCAGGCTGCTTGGAAGTTGACTTCATCAGGTTTGGAGGAATTGACTGAAATAAGGTGAGACCAGGAGACAAGATATCCAAATCTTAGCCCTAGATCTACTTCCCAATAGTTTCATGATCTCAGTAATGTCATTTATTGCCAAATCATTTTCTTTTAGTTTTAGAACTCCCTTTTCAAATGAAATTGTTCGCAGAAAAGTTCATCCCCATGAACAGTTTCCAAGGCACCACAACTGAATCCATAGAACTACAAAAATTAAAGTTTGAAAACCACTGAATTATGTCCATGTAGAGGAATGTATTTGTGAAAAAGATGTGGTGAATTTGTACAATGAAATATTATTCAGAAATAAAAAGGAATATATTTCTGCTTCCTGCAATGACATGAATGAATCTCAACAGCAGACCGAATGAGAGAAGCCACACACAAAAGAGTATATGTTGTATGGTTCCATTTATTGGTGATTTTAGAAAATGAAAACTAACATATAGCCAAACAAATCAGATCAGTGGTTGTCAGGAGTTGGGAATGAAGGAAAGGATGGACTACAAAAGGGCACAAGAAACTTTTGGAGGTTATGGAATTGTTTGATAACTTGATTGAAATGGTTATTGTACAGGCATCTGTCAAACCTCATACAATTGCACACTATAATTTCATAAATTTTATTATATATAAATTATATCATAATAAAGTTGATTAAAATTTCCACATAAATCATCTCTAGGGTCTCTTATAGTTCAGATAGAGTAATTGGGACCTGAAGCCAACCAGACCTGGATTTAAACACTAACTCTTATAATTTGTTGACTCTGTGGTCATGGGCAAATTGCATAACCTCTATAGACCTCTGTTTCCTCATTTCTAATATGTGTTGAAAATAGCCCTACTTCATTGAGGTGTTGTGAGAATTCTATGTGATAATGGACATAGAAAGCTTGGCTCAGTGCCTGGCATGTAGTAAGTGTTCAATAACTGTTAGCTGCATTTCTAATTCTACAATTTAAAATAATTTCATAGGCCCAGTTGAAAAAGTTCCGAGGTGGCACTTACGTGATCTGAATTCTAATTTTGATTCCACTACCAATTGTGTATGACTTTAGACAAGTTTGAACACCTTTTCTGGACTCTATTTCCTCATTGTTAAGATAAAGGAGATTGCTGGGGAGATAGCTCAGTCGGTAGAGTGCTTGCCTTGCAAGCATAAGGCCCTGGGTTCGATCCCTAGTACCGCAAAAAAAAAAAAAAAAAAAAAAAAAAAAAAAAAAAGATAAAGGAGAATTATCCTATTTTTCTTATCCATATGTAGAGATATTAGGAATATAAAATCAACTAGTAGATTAGAAAGAAGTTTGGGAAAACAAAAAGAAAAAATAAAACACTATACACAATATAGGAAATAGCTATGATAGAATTTTCTCATGATGTTGAGTTAAGTGGAGCAAGGAGATTGTGCTTACACAACAGGAGTTGTCCTCAATAAAGTTGTAAAGTTTATGACATTTGCCTTCTGGCCTTTGATTATGCTATTTTTTGTCCCATTTTCTAGTTTCAGTTATGCTTTGCTTGCTGCCAACAGTCATAAGAGATTCTTTTACCAGTTAGGTTCTTTCTGTCAGTAAGAAAATGATTCTGATTAGCTCATTTACCTGAAGGTGAGTAACCTAATACACTATCAGAGTTATATGTAAAGAGAGAGCAAACGTAATGCCTCTAATGGGAATTCAAATCTCAATAGGCAGGGGACTGGGGTTGTGGCTCAGTGGTAGAGTGCTTGCCTAGCACATGTGAGGCACTGGGTTTGATCCTCAGCACCACATATAAATAAATAAATCAAGTTATTATGTCCATCTACAACTAAAAATATTTTAAAAAATCTCAGTAGGGATATATTTGGGGGTAGGAGCACTTGATGAAGCTTTTCACATGTCAATCATCTACACTTCCAAGATTAAAGTTAGATTCCTTTAAACAATTTTCCCCATCAGTGAATACATAACTGAGTGTTATTTTAAAAGTATAGAAGTAAAGCAACCTTATGCCATTTTTGCCATAACTTTCCTCATTGCCCCTTTAACATCCTTGTTCCTCAGGCTATATATCAGGGGATTCAGCATGGGTGTCAAAGCCCCGTAAAACACTGAGATAAACTTGTCCTGGTCAGGGGAGGACTTTGACTGAGGTTTTATATACATGGAGATGGTTGTGCCATAGAAGACTGTCACCACAGTCAGGTGAGAACCACAAGTGGAAAAGGCCTTGAACCTTCCTTGGGCTGAGTGAATTCTCAGGACAGTGGCAGCAATTCGGACATAGGAGAGGAGGACAAATGCAAAGGGTAGAAGCAGAGTGAAGATACCAGTGATGAGGATCATAAACTCATTTAGGCTGGTATCAGAACAGGCCAGTTTAATGAGGGAGAGAATCTCACAGACAAAATGGTTGATGACATTAGCCCCACAGAAGCGAAGCCTCAAGGATAAGACGAGCACAGCAGTGAGTACAAGTGATGCCCCCCATGAGGTCGCAGCCAGCCAAACACACACTGGGCCTTTCATGACCATGGAATAGCGCAGGGGATTACAGATAGCAACCACACGGTCATAGGCCATGACAGCCAGTAGGAGACATTCTGCTGTGGCTAAGGCTAAGGAGACACTCATTTGGGTCAAACATTGTGAGTAAGGGAGGTAGGGATGGATAGAGAAACAATGCACTAAGGCCTGAGGCATGGAGGCTGTTCCATAGCAAAGGTCTAAGAAAGACAGGTTACTAAGGAAGAAATACATTGGAGTGTGGAGGTGAGGATCAAAGTGAATTAGAAAGATGATAAGTCCATTCCCCAACAATGTGCAGAGGTAAGTTATCAGCAGCATTGTGAAAAATGTGTCTCTCCACTCAGGATAGTTAGAGATGCCAATGAGAAGAAACCCAAATGCTGCTGTGGCATTGTCCATGGCCATTCGTCCCTTTTGCTACTGTTCATTGAATGGGTGCCAATGGAGCTGCTTAGTTTCACCTGAAAGAAGGAGAATAAAGATGGAAGGTATGAGAAAGGTGGAAAGAACTATGGTGTGCAAGATCATTATCTTTACCCTATTCAGAAGAGACAGAACATAAATGGGATATCTATAATGGGAACAGAGGCAAAACTAAAAATTCCCTCCTTGACTCCAAGGAAATGGAAAGTTCCTCACCCTTTGAAAGTAGTTATATGACAATTTCCTCTGTTAGGCACCTTCTTGGATAATTGTTTTCCCAAAAAGAGAAGAAAGGGAGGCCATCTTCCTGGCTTTCTCACTCGTTCTCCATTTTCCAAGATAAATCTAGTGCATAGACACAATTGCACCTCAGTCAGATAGAGTTACTGATCTCAAGTAAAAAGAGAACTTCTGAGGATAATATGTCTTAGCTAAAATTCTGTCTATTCTTATGAATGTATCTCACTCCTGATTATGCATGTCTCCATTTCCCATAGTGCCATGATCTACCATGATGCCTGACATAGAGTATTTCTTTGACCTGGACCAACATTATATAAAAGGAGAAGTTCCTGGATTCCTTCAGGTTTGTGAGAACCTCAGTTGAAGTTACATTTCTAGGTACTCCTACATGTTCTATGCTGTGGTTGCTGAGCCCTAAGGAGTGTGAAAATCTAATGTGATGTTTCCAAAAGGATGGGTGTGTAGTGAGAGGAAGACTTGAGTGAGTAGCCTATCTGAAAAGACTTTCTCTCCCTACTGTCATCATTGTCTTTTCCCCACCCGATTTTATTTTTCTTATAGCACTTCCCAATATCTGAAATTACATTAGCAATTTGATTATTATTTGTCTCCCACTCAAATGTAAATCAATTGAGGACAGGGACCTCATTAACTTCCTTTGCTGATATATCCCTGGCACCTAGAACAGTACTTAGGGATCAAATAGATATTAAATTAGGGAATAGTACACAGGGATCAAATAGATATTAAATTAATATATAAGTTCCTAAGCATTTTTGACTATTATCCAAAATCTAATGACTCCTCTTGCCACTTGCACTGCCATCCTTTATTCTAAGGTATTGTCATTACTCACCTGGATATTGTCAGTAACTTTTTTATTGGTTTCCCTGTTCTGGTTTTGTCCCCATTCAGTTCAAAATGAATTAGTAAAATTGTAAATCTAATCAGTTCTCTCCTTCATTAAAATATTCTTTTTCTATTGGGGTATGACTTACACACGAAAGTATATATATTTAATGTGTACATCTTCATGAGTTTGAAGATAGGTAGGTATATACTCATAAAACAGCCAACATAAATAATGCCATAAGTCTGGAGGTATAGTTCAGTGGTAGAGCCTAGCATTCATGAGGTGCCCTTGTTCCATCCCCAAAACCAGAGAGAGAGAGAGAGAGAGAGAGAGAGAGAGAGAGAGAGAGAGAGAAGAAAAGAAAAAGCTGTAAGTACAGTCATCACCTCTAAAAGATTCCCCTCTCTCCTCTTATAAGAACATTTATTAGATTTATTTACTAACAAAACTTTTAAGTTCAAATATCATATTATTAACTACAATTTCCCGTTTCAGTCTCATTAAGCACGTCTTCTTACTATGACCCATTTAGCCCTACATGGTTTGCCTCTCCACCACCTCTTTACCCCAATTCTTAGTATCCTTTCCTTGATCAACTTTGCTCAAGTCACACTGGCCACCTCAGTATTCCCCACTCAAACCACTGTTTCTCAGAACTTTTGATCTTGCTGCTCCACAGTTATGAAAGAACTGTTCCTCCATATTTGTGAAACCCAACATCTTTACATGGCTTACCTTTTAACTCTTTATTCAGGAGGCATCTTTTCAGTGAGTTCTTCCTGGGTTACTCTGTCTAGAAGTTCATCTCTATTGCCTGACATTTTATATTCCTCATTTCTGCATTATTTTCTTCATAGAATTACCTTTAGCATGCTGTACATCTTATCTATTAAGTATTTGTATTGATTTTCTCTCTCAAATAGAATGTATGCTCAATGAGCTCAGAGAATGTGCTTCTATTTTGTTCATTGCCGTATGCCCCAAACCTGGAATAGTGCCTGGTACAAAATAGGTGACCAGTAATTATTTGCCAAATAAGTATGTGAATGTGGTCTTTTAACAGTTCCATATTGAAAGGCAACCTCTCTTTCTTTTTCCTTTGACATTGTGATTTATATGCCAAGAACCCCTGAATAAATATATGTATGTATGTATATGTGTGTATATATATATATATACACACACTCTGCATACACACACACACACACACACACACACACACACATATTCCTTCATAAGACTAATTATCTTTTCTCTTTTTAACCCCCTCCTTGAAGCCTCTGATACTGAGGCTGACTATGTCTCTAGACAGGTTCTTCCCTTGACTTTGCCTAAATTTTCATTTGCAATCTGGCTCAATCACATGATTTCTGAGAGTCCTTCTAACTCAATGTAGTATTCTCTCATTTCTCTCAGATGAAATGGGAAAAAACACTTACTTCTCAGAGTAAAGGGAATGCATTACATTTTCCTCCTTTGTTGGAGAGGCATATGGGAAGAGAAGGGGTTTGCTAAGGAATGGAGCTTCTCTAACCACCTCTGAGGTCGTATGCTCACTTGTCTTTTTAAGTCTTTAGGAAATAGTAGCAGGGCACATGGCATAGGCAAAAGAGAAAAAGAAAAAAGTCTTTAGGAAAGATCTCATAAATCCCACTAATCTTGTCCCTATGTCTCATTCTCTATCTTGCTCAGCTTCTCAAAGAGGCTGAATACACAAGATTAGATCCATGAAATGAAAGTGTTTGCTGACTGTGAAGAAGCAAACAAATACAAGAAATGGAGGAGGTGGTGACTTGCCCTCACAGGAGTGTTCTTAGAGCTTAAGAACCTTAATGTTGCTTTTTTTCCTCATTTATCAGAGAACCCTGAGAAAGAGGTATTGCCTTGTACAGCTAGTATCTTTCCAAGTAAAGACTGAGAAAATCATCTGTACAAAACAAAAATGCAGAAAGATAAGAATCAAATGGCTACATGAAACAATGCTCTGCTGACTGTTATATTTTAAGCTGGTACAGTAGTATCTTAACATTTTTTGAATAATTAGCAGTATATTTAGCTCCAAATTATATACACATGGGCCATTCACAGTGGAATATCTAAAAAGTGATTGGCAAGGTTGCAGCTGGGAGCATGAACTGGTGTTTCCATAGAAGTGGACAGCAGATTATTATGCTATGTTGCTCTTGGAATTCCATGAAATGATTCTGATGTTAAATATTAAATATTGATAAATAGATGTTTTCCCTCCTCTTGTGTATCTACCATTTCCAATAAACCACAGTGTGCATTTTGTTTCTCCAATATTGAAAGAGGTCTTATAAAGAATCTATTGCTCAGTCTTTCATGAACCCAGTAGAAAGAATTGATGAGCCATTTGACTAAATATTGGTGATCAGTCTTTGTGAGACAGACTTGTTTTTAAGTGGTGTTAAGATTACTGGCAGAGGTTGGGATTGAACCCATGACCTTGCCCCCATTAATACTATGTTTGCACCCTTGTAACTAAAATTGGCGACAATTTTTCTCTCATGCTTAAAGGCTACTCAGTATCTAAACTGAGGAACATATTTTTCATTAAGTCTGGACCTGCCTTTCCAAAGACAGTGCTGAGAGTCACATCCCAGAATGACCATTAAATGATTCCTGGAAACCGGGTGCAGCATATTTCCTGTCTTAGTCCTGTTACCTGCAATTATTTATACAGGTTAATTTCCTTTAACTAATGGCTGCCATTTGCCTCCATAGAGATTACCTATGCCAGATAGATGGTTAGAGACCCCACAAAAAGGAGAAAGGGAAAACAAGAAAAGAAACTAGAGCCTTGTCCTGTTACTCACTCACCATTGAAAGTTTCTCTCAAGTGCTAGTAGACAGAACAGAATAGAATTGCCCAGAAGAACAATTCTTCAAGACTTGCCAGGTTTGGAACTCTCACGATCTCCCTGCAAACTGTCCTGGCAAGATTTCAAAAGCCTTCCCAGATCTTCAAACTCCCAAATGCCTGGAAATCTCTGAAGAAAGAAAATTCTTTTAGATTAGGTCAAATCTCTATCAACAAACTCTTTTGATTTCCTGCCCTTGGTAATGGTGTCTAATTAAATTATTTACGTTCTTGGGTTAACATTTCTTTCAATGACATTTGACCCACACACAGTCTCATTCAATCTCTCCTAGAAAAGTTATAACATGTGGAGAGGATGGAGGTCACTTGAATGCTCTGCATTAAGACCTTCAGGTTATTTCAATTTGAAACCTGCTTGTTAAGATATCTTTTACCTCTTGTCAATGTTTATCTATCATTTTGTCTTGGTGACCTGGAACCCAACTAAACCCAATTTTTATTTTCTTTAAAAAACATGGAGATAATAACCAAATATTTTGGACCCAGGGCTTTAAGCCAAATTAGATGACTTCCAGGAGAAGTGCAGGGCTCTGTACATACTCTACCCAGTTTCCTACTTTTTCTCCTGTACCTTTTTTCAGTGCTGTAGAGTGAAAATACACAATTTGATATCCTAAGTTCCTGCATATCCCACGGTCAGCAAAAAGATCTGATGTCAGTCTGTCTAACCGCCAACAGTGGGAAGTGGTCAGAAGCATTTGAAAAACATGACACAGAAACTGAAACCAAAAATGTCTTTTGGTTATTGCTCATTATCCAGAAAATATAACTGACCAGAACCTGCCCTTCATTGAGCAGCTTGGTTTATAGAAACTGTGCCATATCTCCTCTTTTCTCCATTGATTCCCAAATCCACTGATCTATATGTTTATCTAAAGTCTGTCACCAAGACTCTATCTCTGGGAGCATGTTTTGCTCAGCTCTAAATCTATAAATCTTACATCCTTGGCCTACACATAATGTCTGGGGTCCAATTCTCTTCCAGATTCAATTCCAAATGTAGGGAGTAAGTTGATGAGCTGCACAGCAACTTAAATAAGTCGAAGTTCCAAAGTGCTACCAGATCATTTATCTCACGAGTAGAGTTCAAAGTTTCTGATCTTTACCAGAAAGAAATAATTAACTTCGAAGAGCTTCAGGGACCTCATTCCAAACAGGCAATTAAAATTTGCCAAATCAGAACCGTTTGGAAAAAAAACAAAGTATCACTTAGTGTAGGGAAAACAAATATAGAGAAAAGAGACCTTTGAGTCCATGGGACTTTCATATACCACTGCTAGGTTTGCCAGAGAACTGAGAAATAATTCTTTTTTATTTTGGTCCATAGTTTCTTCACATTCTTTCTGTATGAAATTGGTGTCATGACAGAGCCTGCAGCTGGTCGAGAAATGTCTATCAGGGGACAGCTGGGATAGAGAGTGCACAACAGAGAGTGCATGTGTTATTGATCTCCACGTTGAAATAGCCCTTATGTTTGCCTTTCTGGTCCCACTTTCTCTACCCTAGCCTGCTCAAACTGCCTCCATGGACTCTTTTTTCAACTATATCAAGTCTATATTTCCTCATCTGACATGCAAGATCAACTATAGCAATGCCTCATCTGTTAGTTAACATTTGTTCATCCATTTACACATGAATACATTTATTCAACAAATATTTTAGGAGCATCCATGATATGTCAGGCAATGTGTTTGACACTGAGGATACAACAGCACAAAAAATATTCCAGATATGCTTTCTACTTTCAGGAAGCTTACTGTTTGGTGCAGGAAGCTGGTATTAACCAACAAAGATCATAAATATGCACCTGTGGTAAGCACTGTGCAGGTGAACTACACAGGGGTGCAGGATGTGTTATTGATTCCCACATTCACCTCTGTCTCCCATGGCTCCTCAACATGATCTCTCCATTAAAGTCCTATGTGGCTTCATGAATACCCTCATTCTCACTCTCAGTCCTTCTACAGAAATACTTCTGATGTTCTATTAATTTGGAAAGCCAAACTCCACCCAATCGAATTTCAAGGTTCAACCTAGTTTGCAGTCTGTTTCATGTTTCTGTTATCTGATCTTGACTTATATCATAGGTAACCTGAGGGCAGATCATTGTTCTTTTACTTCTTTAACATTTAGTGATAGTGGCAGATTATATGATATAAGGTAGTGGGAGGCAGTTGGGAGAATGAATAAGGGGCCTTACTAGTCCTGTAAACTTTCTCAAGTAATCTAAAGAATCTGGACCTAATTTTTCTTGATTATAAAATGAGTAATTACATGTAAAATGCTTAAAACAGTGATGGCATGGCAAATCTCAATAAATGTTAGTATGTTAGTTATTTTTACTTTCCCAAACACCTTCACATAAATTTGTACCCACATTTTATAGATGAGAAAATTTGAGGCCTAAAGCAATCAAGTTAATTTGTCAAAGGTCACACAGTTAATTAGACACAGAGATGGCTAGAAAACTTACAACTTCTTTCTTCAAGACCAGTGTCTTTTTTGGGGGGTGGGGGTTGCTGGGGATCAAACCCAGGGCCTTGTGCTTGCAAAGCAAGCACTCTACGGACTGAGCTATCTCCCCAGCCCCAATACTCATGTCTTTTGAGAAATTATCCATATGATCTTTTGCTTGATGCTTGCCGTGAGAACTATGGTTCAGATCTTGTGCTCAGTAAGATTTTGTCTAGGTCTAACTCAAAGTGATATGAAATGGGTATCTATCTTTAGATGAAGTTTGGTTCTGATCAAAATACATTAATATTTAGGATATTGGATCAGTTCTTCTGAGGATAATTTACCTTTAGTTAGCATCATGGCCACTGAATTCATCCCTATTATGTCAGTTTTTCAAATTGGCCAGAAGGGAGGACCTAACACAAGCTGTCTGACTTTGGGACAAGTCACTGCAATTTTTAGAGCCTCTTTCTTTGGTTATATAGACCATTTCTCAGGCCCATTCTAGTTATGGCATTCTTGAAGCTAGATAAATTGTTTCTAGCATTTCTTTTGTATGTAGGTCATAAGAAATCATTCTTTTATATGGATAACAACTAAAGAAATTATCTTAGATCTAGCAAAAAAAAAAAAAAAAAAAAAAGTGCCAGGGCACATCTGCGTTAAGGTGAAAAGAGAAATACTAATAAGTTCTATATAACCTAGTGCAAGGATGCTCCTTAATAGTAAAATGAAAGTCTTAGGACACTGAATAGCTGGAGTTGCAGTCAAAGGGAAAGAGCCAGGACTTGGGGACTGAGCTTGTGGAAATACATTTCACTTCCTTTTTTGGAAGGTGGGTACTAAGGATTGAACATAGTGGTACTCGACCACTGAGTCACATCCCCAGCCTTCCTTTATATTTTATTTAGAGACAGGGTCTCACTGAGTTACTTAGTGTCTCACTGTTGTTGAGGTTGACTTTGAACTCATGATCCTCCTGCCTCAACCTCTCTAATCACTGGGATTACAGGCTTGCACCACAGTGCCTGTCTTACATTTCACTTCTATAGAAAGGTTGTAACTAGTGGAAGACCCCATTTAGTAAGTTTTGTTTCTAGTGCACTTTTAAAAACTTCTTAGATTACAAGCAAAAAGAGAGCACGTAGTTCATTTCACAGGTTTACATATGGTCTAAGTAATTCTTTTTCATCCCTTATCTTTGCATATGTGTATGGAGTTATGAGTAAATTCATAATACTAATGTAGCAAGTAACAATTCTGCCATCTTCCTTTCCATTGTATTATGAGGTAGGCCTGGACCATGGATTAAGAGCCACAGTTTAGCAGAAAAAAAAAGTGATGGGGAATTGGAGAGAACTGACCAAACATTTCATAATAGCCTTTAAGAAGATTGCTTAGGAAATTTGTCTCAACATTGAAAAATGGTGTTCCCATCTTAAGTTGGAAAATTGTTCTTTCTCCCTGTGTTGTTTTGAGTTGGTCCCAGGCAAACAGAACACTTCTAATAGCTTTGTATCTCAGAGATTCCTCCAGGCTCTAGGGGCATGATTAGCCTCAGTGTACTGCTCAAAGTTGAGCAATTAAAAACTATTTCTTGCAAACCCTCAAAGATGCCACACTGGGCATTGTTAAGAAGTTGGCCGACTTGGCAGTTAACTTCACCTGAAACTTCTGGCCCCATAATGACATAATAATTGTAAACAGTGGGAAAAATGTAGACTACTTCCTCAACATGAGAGTGGAAAAACTTTAAAAGCTTGTAAACAATGAAAAAAAAAAGGTTTTAAGCAAACAAGAGACAAGCCATGGGAATTACTTTCAAAAACTTTTTGAGTTTCACACAAGAGAGTTGTAATAAATGTGCTCACCTATTTTAAATGACAGTATTTTAGAATATGAGATTATCCCAGATGACCTCAACTAAAAATGCAAAAGGCCTACAGGGACATCTGGGTTCTAGTCTTGGCTCTATCACAAACTTGCCTATGATTATAGATAAGACCATCAATCAATTTCTTCCTATTTATGACATAGTGAACAGTAATCTCTATCTTAAGTATTGCCCACAAGTGATGTAAGGACCAAATTATATATTGTAAAAGACACTTGAAGATATAAACAAATTTACCAGCTCATGGGATTATGTTAAACCCACAGTCTGAATGGAACCACAGCAAATCTAGAGAACTCATGATTAGATCTAAATTTTAGGCTGCACATATTGTGTTTTATTTGATTATTTGGGAGAATAAAAATCCATAGAGGTATACATTAGCTCACTTAATTTCACATCAGAACTATGAAATAGATAATAGCACCTTCATATGATTAGATTGGGAAACAATCTTGAGAAATGAAATAACTTAGAAAGTGAACAACAACGTGCCTAGAACATAATAAACACAATGGATAGCAATTAGTATTATGGACATTAGTTGTCATGTAGTTATTTGATGTATTCAGGTGAGGGACATTATAGACTCCTGAGGAGGAACATGATTTGATAAAAACCTATAAACTCAGCAAAGCTTGTAGAAAGGTTGGACAGTGAACACTATGCAGATCTTAGGTTTCCAGAAAATTCAAATTACTTGATCTATTTATTCATTTGTGTACTAACTCGATAAATAAGTATATGTTGACCATATACTGTCAAAATATGTCAAAAAACACCCTATGGTCACATATATTTTAAAACAACAAATAAAAAAGAATTAAAATAACTAAGAAATAACTGTCTAGGTTCCTAACTTCAATGTTATTATGATTTATTCAGAAGATACAAACATGTAAAAGAGCTCATGGAAAAAAGTGTTAAAGTACTTTGATAGGAATACCAGTGTTATGGTTTGAATATGAGGTCTCTCCCTTTTGCTCATGTGAGATGATGCAGGAATATTCAGAGGTGAAATGATTAGATTATGAGAGTTATAACCTCATCAGAGGATTAATCCATTTGATGGATTAATAATTTGAAAGTACTAATGTGTGGGTGACTATAAGAAGGTAGGGTGTGGCTGGAGGAAGTAGGTCATGGGGGCAAGAGGAGGTCTACCCTTGGGGATCATACTTTGTCCCTGGCTCATCATATGTGCTCTCTCTCTGCCTCCTGGCTGCCATGAACTGAGAAGCTTTCCTCTGCCATGTGCTTCTGCCATGATGTTCTTCCTCAACTCAGTTCCAGAGCAATGGAGTTGACTGACCACAGACTGAACCTATGCAAACTTGAAAAAGAGAAACCTTTCCTCCTTTAAGTTTTTCTTGTGGGTTACAGCAACATAAAACTTACTAACATACCAACCATAATCAGAGACAGAGGAGTGGCTGATCAATTCTACTGGGGATGACAGGTGTCAAGCAAGGGTAGCACAGGAGGCAATAGTTAAGCTGAATCTTTAAGATAAGTGAGTGCTTGTCAGAAAGCATGTTAGAAAGAAAAATATAGAGAAGTAGAATATACTAAGATATATGAAATTACCTTCCTACTTTGGGAAACCATAAGCAGCTCAGCACTCCTTGAGCCCATCAGGTAGAGAAAGTGGGCTAAATAATTAGGTCACAGATTTAGGCATAGGTTAGGTGATGAAAAGCCTTGCTCCCTATACTAAGGACTTGGACTTTGTTGTAAAAGTAGTGAAGAACCACTAAAGAATTTAAAGATGGAGAGTAATAAAGTTAATTTTGTTTTGAGAATGATCGTTCTGGCAGTATTGTGTAAGGCGTGGGGGGAACAAGTTGGGAGACAGTGAGACTCATTAGAAGACTGCCAAAGTAGTCCAGATGACGTGGGACTAGGCATATCAGTAAAGATAGAGAAGACTAAACAGGTCTAAGATACTAAAAGACAATAGTGCCATACTTGGTCAATTAATTGTCTTTAGTGGTAATAGTGCTATAGGCATGGAGCAAGGAGTGTGAAATAGAAGGTGTAGGTGAAAATGACTAAATGGTTATGTTCACTAATGTTGACAATATAACAGGAAAAGCAGGTGGGAAGGAGAGCTAACAGTTCAGTTTTGGGTGTGTTGAGTTTGAGAGATATTTATGTGAAGATGTCTAAATCTGGAATGCAAAGAGATGCGGCCATATTATATAAATGTAGGAACCAATTGTAACTGAAGCTATGGCATAGATGAGATCATCCAGAAGTAACTAGCTTTAGGGACTTGGGTGTATTACTTAACTTTTCTATACTTCATTTGCATTATCATATGTAAAATGGAAACAATAATAGTTCACAGGATTTTGTGAGGATTAAAGGAGCTAATATTTGTTCTTAGAACAGTGCCTGGCACTTAGGAAACAATATAAAAGATTATGCTAGACAACAAAAGGAATGCAGACTCTCTGAGAGCAGGATATTCATTGCCACGTTTATTAATTTTATAACTGGTGCATATTGCTCTGAATGCTTTTCTAAAATGAATGAATAAATGTTAATTTATTCCTGTGTCTCCAACTTTTTTTAACTCCATAGAAGAGGCTGTTCTTAGAGAATTTATGTAGAATTTGAATAGTTAATTCAACAAAGGACAATTTACAAGACTGAACTTTCTGTTTTCTTCTGGACAGCTTTATCAAGATACAAATTAGCAGGGTGCAGTGGCTCACACCTACAATCCCAGCAGATCAGGAGGCCAAGGTAGGAGGATCATAAGTTCAAAGCCAGCCTCAGCAAAAGTGAGGTGATAAGCAACTCTGTGAGATCCTGTCTTTAAATAAAATACAAAATAGGGCTGGGGACGCGGCTCAGTGGTCGAGTGCCAGAGTTCAATCCCTGGCATTCCCCCGCCCCAAAAGATACAATTTACGTATCATACATTCCACCCATTTAAAGTATACAGTGTAATACATTTTTAGTATATTCATAGATATGTACAACCAGCACCACATTCAATTTTAGACTATTTTTATTACCAAAAAAAGCCCTATAGTCTTTCCTGTACCACCACGTCCCACCAACCCTGCCTTAAACAAGTCCTAATCTTTTTTTTTTAATTTGTTCTAATTAGTTATTCATAACAGTAGAATGCATTTTGACACATCATACATTAATGGAGTATAACCTTTTTCTTCTGGTTGTACATGATGTAGAATCACACTGGTATGGCAACTCCTAATCTTGTGGAGAGTGGTGACTTAGATCATGGTCTTTGACTGCCTCGTAGCTGTGGTTGTGCTTTGCCCTGGGAACTTCCTATGCAAAGATGCAGGATGAGATTGCTCAGGAGCTATGGTAATACCCTGCCTGAGGAAGTTCTGTGCAAAGGTACAGAACAATAACAGTTCTGACCTTGAGCTCAGACACCAGCTGCTAGGGATAGAGAATTCTGAGCATAACAAGATAGCCACAATATTTTGCAAGTGCTAAAACCCTCTAGCTGCCTGCTTTGCAGAAACTCTGGACAATGGGCTTCCTGGATACAGCAGGATAATAACAGGATGTTCCTAACACTGCCAACAGTAGAATAGTTACAAAAATGTTTCTAGTTCTTTAACTTTTTAGTGCACAAACAACAATGTGCACTAACTTCCTGATTGTGAGACCATATATAATAAACGTCCTGAGCTAGCTCTGGGTCACTGTTCATCAGAAGTTGGTGTCCCACTTCCTCTCTGTGTTTGTGTGTCTTTATTAATTCCCAATTGCCCCTCACCAGTTTCTAGGTTTCAGCCATGCAGGTTGTGGCATAATCTACTTGCTGTTTCTATATATTTACCTGTTCTGAACCTTCATATGAATGGACTTCTGTGACTTGGCTCTTTCACATAGCCTAATGTTTTCAGGTTCATCCAAGTGGCAGCACATATCGGCACTCCATTCCTTTACATAACCAAATAATATTCCATTGAATGGATATAACACATTGTGTTTATCCATTTATTTATGGACATTTACATTGCCTACACCTTTTGGATATTATGAAAAATGCTGCTATAACCATTGTGTACACATTTTTATGTGGAACTATATGTTCACTTCTCTTGGACGTAAGAGTAGCATTGCTGAGAAACAAAGATAACTCTATATTTAATCATTTGAGGAACAAGCAGGCTGTTTTTCACAGAGGCTGCACCATTTTAAATCCCCACCAGCATTTTATGAAGGTTCTGATTTCTCCAAATCCCCACCAACACGTGCTATTCTCTGATGTTTGATTCTATCTATAATAGTGAGTGTGAAGTAACATCTTCACAACCACCAGAATTGTTACAATTTGTATTTACCTGATGACTAATGATGGAGGGCACCTTTTTATAGGCTTCTTATCAATTTTTATATCTACCTTGGAGAAGTATCTAGTAATATCAACCCACTTAAAAATTTAATTTTACTTTAACTCTTAAAATGGCTTTATAGGGGATGAATTGATATGCAAAGAACTACATATTTTCATTTTAGTTATTAATACATAATAATTGTAAAGATTAGTGGGATTCGTTGTGTTATTTCCACACTTGCATATATCTTGAGTTGATCATGTTCATTCATTCCTCTTCTACCCTCTCTGCCTTTCTCCTGGCCCCCTTCTGAGTCCCTAATAATCCCTCTTCTACTTTCAGCTATTTTTTTGAGTTTCCAAGTATGAAAGAACATATGTGATATTTGTTTTTCTTTGTCTAGTTTATTTAACTTAACATGATGCCCTCTAGTTCCATCCATTTCCATCCATCCAAGAATGACAAGATTTCCTTCTTGTTTTATTTGAGTAATACCCCATTATGTATATGCACCATATTTTCTTTTTCCATTCATCTCTTAACAGTCACCTAGACTGACTCTGTATCTTGACTATTGTGAATAGTGCCACAATAAGCATGGGTGTGCAGGTATCTCTTTTGTATGCTGGCTTCATTTCCTTTGCTTATATACTCAGGAGTGGTATAGCTGGGTCATATGGTAGTTCTGTATTCAGGTTTTGGAGGAAACTTCATATTGCTTTCCACAGTGGAAATTTACATTCCAACCAATAGTGGATAAGAGTTCCTTTTTTTTTCATATTCTGCCCAGCATATGCTATTTTTTGTTTTGATAATAGCCATTCTAGCTCTTCTCCTTTGGGTATGCCAATCATGCAGACATTTGATCTTTTAATGTTGTTCCAGAGATCTTAAATTTTCCCTTCATTCTTTCTTATTTTTTTCTGCCTGAATGTAATATTTTAAAAGACCCCTCTTTAAGATCTGATGTTCTTTCTTTCACTTGATCTAGTGTATTGTTGAAGTTTTCTACTGAATTTTTTATCTGATTTATTGAGTTTTTCATTTCCAAGATTTCTGTTTGGCCTTTTTCACTATCTATATCTCTTGGTTGAATTTCTCATTCATATCCCACGTTATCTTCCTTATTTCATTCAACTGTTTGTCTGTACTCTTTCGGATTTCATTGAGCTTTTAAAAATCATTCTTTTGAGTTATCAGGCATTTCATTCACTTTGATATCTTTGGAATCTGTTACTAGAGAGTTATGAACATCAGGAAGTGTCATATTATCTTGCATTTTTTCATTTTTTTTCCTTGTCTTTCTTTGTTGAGATTAGTCCACTGGTTGAAATGGATATCTCTTCTGCTTTCACTAGATGACTTTCTTGGAAAGTGGGTTTCTCTTGGTTACATGTCTTCTGTATGTGTATGTCGAACTTATTTCCAACTTGACACTATAGTGTAATCATGCAGAAGCATCTTTGGCTATGATTAGTGGAATTGGGCATAGTGCATACTGTATTGGAGTCATAGAGACCAACTGTCACTGTGGGTCTCACAAGAGTGAGGATATTCTGGTAATTTAGGTAGATGTGGAGTAATCAGCAAGGGATGTGGGATTTACTCCCTGTCATTACTCCTACCATGGGAGTGGTAGCTTCTATCAGGTAATGGGGGTTTCCATCAATATTGGCTCTGCTTCTTGAAAACAATTCTCATACTGATTTCGCAAGGGTCTGAAGATTCTGCCCTTTGATTAGACAATTGTGTGCATCCTGGTGTTTTATGGAGAGAGGTAGGAATTGGATTCACAGCTTCCCCTCTGTGGCACATGCACACAATCTTGTCACAATGCACAATCTGACAGGGTGCAGATGCAAATGATGTAGAGGACCCACATAGGTATGTTTTCAACTAAAGTGTTATTCCTCTCTGCTGCTACTGATGGGGTGTCTGTTCAGGAGTAGAATCTCAGACTCCCTTAAATGTGCCTGCCTGGGGACAGGTCAATAGCTGGGGAGCTTTTATACCCCTACTGTTTAAGTTGAAGTGCCACCAAGATTCAAGCAAGACTGTGTTATGCCTGGAACTGGTTACAATTCTTTCAGCTGGGCTGGAAATGTAGCTCAGTGATAGAGTACCTGCTTAACAGACATGAAGCCTTGACCTTGATTTCAAGTATTGCAAAAAGAAAAAACCCACAATAACAGAAAAGGGGAAAAGAATTAAAAAAAGAAAAATAAGAAAAAAGAAAACAACTTTCTTAAAATATAAAAAAAAAATAAAGATATTATTGCTCTCAGTCAAGATTTTCTGCTTTTTTATTGTTTCTGTTAATTATACAGAGTGGTGAGTTTCATTGGGACATATTCATACATGCATATAACATACTTTGATCATCTTCACTACCCATTATCTTCCTTCACCCTCCCTCTTATTCCCTTCCTATATCTCAATAATCTTTCTTTTACTTTAATGACATCTTTCTTTTTGTTTCTCTCCAATTTCCACATATGAAAGAAAACATGTGACACTTGTCTTTCTGAGGTTGGCTGATTTTACTTAACAGATGGTCTCTAGTTCCATCCATTTTCCTGCAAATGGCATAAATTCATTTTCTTTATGACTGAATAAAACTCCATTGTGTATATATACCACATTTCTTTTAATTAATTTTAATGGAATATTATAATTATACACAATAGAGGGATTCATTGTGACATATTTGTACATGTACATAACATAATTTGGTCAATTTCATTCCCCAATACCTTTCTTTCCCTCTCTTTGTCCCTCCCGTGTTCTTCTTTCTGTACTCTACTGGTTTCCCTTCTAATTTCATCAGGTTCCCCCTTTTTATTTATATTTTTCCTCTCTAACTTTTACATATGAGAGAAAACATATGACCCTGGACTTTCTGAGTTTGTCTTATTTCACTTAATATAATGTTCTCAAGTTCCATCCATTTTCCTGTGTAGGACATAATTTTGTTCTTCATTATGACTGAATAAAACTCTATTGTGTATATTCCATATTTTCTTTGTCCATTTATCTGCTGAATAGACACAGACTGATTCCATAATTTGGACATTATGAATCTAAACATGGGTATGCATGTGCCTCTAAAGTATGCTTACTTTAATCCTTTTGGAGAAATACTGAGTAGTGGTATAGCTGGATCATATGATAGTTCAATTTTTTAATTTTTTTGAGGAAACTCCATCCTAATTTCTGTAATGGCCATACTAATTTACATTCCCCCATTGGTGTATATGGTTTCCTTTTTTCCTGCATCCTCATCAGCATTTATTATTTTTTATATTCTTGATAATTGCCATTCTAACTGAAATGGATGAATTCTTGGTATAGTTTTGATTTGCATTTCCCTGATTGCTAAGAATGTTGAACATTTTTTCACATTTTTTGGCCATTTTGTATATCTTCTTTCAAGAAATGCCTGTTAAGATAATTTGCCTACTTACTTTTAAAATATCGTTCTTTTAAAATTCTTTATATATACTGGATATTAATCTTTTACCAGAAGAGTAGATGGCAAAGATTTTTTCTCACTTGGTAGGCTATCTCTTTACTTTGTTAATTGTTTCCTTTGCTGTACAGAAACTTTTTAGATTGATACCATCTCAGTTATCAATTCTTTATTTCCCAAACTGTAGGAGTCATGTAGAGGAAGACATCACCTGTGCCTATGTGTTGGAATGTTTCTTTTTTTTTTTTTTAGCAGTTGCAAGGATTCTGGTCTTATGCTTAGATATATTTCAAGTTGACTTTTATACATGGTAAGAGATAGGAATCTAGTTTCATTCTTCTGCATATGGATATCCAATTTTCCAAGCACCATTTGTTAAAGAGGTCATCTTCTCCAAAGTGTTTTCACACCTTTCTCAAGGATCAGATGACTGTATCTGAATGGGTTTGTCTCTGTGTCTTCTATGCTATTCCAAAGATCTGCATGTCTGTTTTTATGTCAGTACCATATGTTTTGCTTACTACGTATCTGTAGTATACTTTGAAATTGGATATTACAATGCTTCCAGCATTGCTTTTTTGCTCAGGATTTTTTGATATATTCTGGATCTTTTCTTCTTCCATATGAATTTTAGGATTGCTTTTTCTAGTTCAATGAGGAATGTCATTGGAATTTTGATGGAGATTGCACTAAGCCAATGTTTTGTTTTTGGTAATGTGGCCATTTTAATAGTATTAATTCTACATATCCATGAACACAGGAAGTATTTCCATCATCTAGTGTCTTCTTCAATTTCTTTCTTCACTGTTCTATAATTTTCATTGCAGAGATTTTTAACCTCCTTGGTTAGTTTTATTCCTAGGTATTTTTTAAAGTTACTGTGAATGGAACTGTTTTCCTGATCTCTTTCTCTGTGGATTCATTATTGGCATAGTCATTGATTTTTTATGTTAATTTTGTATCCTGCTACTTTCCAACGGGGATTCTCAAATGAGATAGCACCTATGCTGAGTTAACCTTCTCTCTAGGTCTTTTTTAGGTTGTGATCCCTGTGGGCAATGTGATGGTGAGGGTTTTTTTTTCACCTTGCCTCCAGATTGCTAGTTGTGTTACCTGCCAGGTATCTACTGGCTGAAGCTTATAATTTATTTCAGCTGCTGAAATGAGTTAACATGAAATTTGGGGAGTACCAGGCAAAAATTCTCCCTGGAGGTTTTAGGTAAAAATCCATACTGCAGAGGGTCCACAATGCCTCTGAGGGTGTGAGAGGCAATTGAATTACAAAGTTCCATGCTGGGAGGGGGCGGCATGTGATCTGCCTCCCTCAGTTCTGGTTTGCTCAGTCCTGGCAACCATATGAAACCACACAAGACTGGTAATGATCACAGTCTCAGAGGAAAGTTTCCTTGATCTCCAGATTCTAGAGGGTGGCACCTTCCACTCCCCTACGTGCTGTAGCCCACATTTCCCACAGCATAGAGCTCTCAGGACATTTGCATCAGAGTCACTCCCCACAGCCAATATTGCCAAGTGAGGCAGCCACCTGTTCAGGCAGTGGAATGTTTGCAGGGTCTAGGAGATGAGAAAATGATGCAGGTGTTCCTGACTTCTGCAAAAGTACAAACTCCAACAAGAGGAACCTTCACAAGATGACTCCTGACCATCAGATACCTAAGAATTTGCTGGAAGATGCAGCAAATGCCTCTGAATCCAATCTGCTCTGTGGATCATTGATTTCATATCTATTTAGGCTGTACGTCTAAAACTTCTGTACTAAAAGTGCTGACTGGGACTCTCACTCTTTCACTTATACCCCTACCAAGGGAAACTTCCCCTCCTCAAGTCATAGTGACATGTGATAGGTGCTGGGTTACTCTGTTTCCCGTACTCTCCTGTTATCCCAAGTCTCTGGATTTTACCAGGTCTCAACTCTTTGCTGTCAAATTCCAATGCTGTTTCATAGCCTCTCACCTGACATGGAACTACATACCTGTTGTTTTTGGTTCTATCCCCATGGAGAAGCAGGCAATTAATTACCTCTGTCCCATCATCTGGGATTCTGAATTGCACATACTTAATGTGTATAATTTATATGTTTGGATATAATGTAAATACCTGTGATACCATCTCCATAATCAAGGTAATAGGTTAATGTTATAGGCATACCCACAACCATAAGTTTCCTTTTTGTTTTGTGATAAGAACACTTAATATTGTCAATGACGATGCAGATAAATTAGAACAAATCTTCACTGTTGGTGGGAATGTAAAATAGTACAGCCACTAGGGAAAACGGTATAGAGGTTCCTAAAAATTTAAAAATAGAACCACCATATGTTCCAGCAATACTGCATTGCCCATTTTTGAATTGTTTTCATATTCTCTATACAAGCCCCTTACTGGATATATTATTTGTAAATATTTTCTCCTATTCTTTGGGTTGTGTTTACATTTTCTTATTAGTCTTTACTTTAGGACAAGATGCTTTAAATTTTGACAAAGTCAAATAATTCTTTGCTAAATTCAAGATCATGAATATGTATCCATATGTCTTCTCAGAGTTTATATTTTAATTCTTATATTTAGATTTCTTATCTTTGTTAAGTTACTTTTTGTGTCCATTGTGAGGTGAGGGTTCAGCTATATTATTTTGCATATAACTATCCAGTTTACCCAGAACCATTTATTTAAATAACTTTTCTCCCCCTATTCAGTGGTTTTAGCACACATGTCAAAAAAATGGTTGATCATAGGTACATGGGCCTTTTTCTTGGCTTTGAATTCTATTCGAGATATACAAAAGGCCTGTCTTATGTCAGTAGGAGTATCTTGTTTACTGTTGCTCTGTAGGAAGTCTTGCAATTCAGAAGTGTGACTCTTCCTACTTTCTTCTTTATAGAGTTATTTTAGCAATTTTGGATCCCGATGACACATAAAATTCATTCCCAAATTCCAAAATTTCACCTGAATTTTAGAATCCGTTTGTTAATTTCTATAAAGAGTTAAGCTGGAATTCTATTAAGTGTTGTGTTGCATTTGTAGGTTATTTTGGGTAGTATTGTCATTTTAACAGTACTAATTCTTCCAATCTGTGAACGCAGGCTTTTCTCCACTTATTTAGATCTTTTCTAATTTATTTTAGCAATATTTTGTAGTGTTTCATTGTATAAATTTTGTACTTTTTGTTGAATTTATTCCCATATCTTATTATTTTGATGTTATTGTCAATGGATTTGTTGCTTAATTACATTTTTATATTATTTATTGCAAGTACCTTTTGTGTATTTATCTTGTAATCTTGCAACCTTGTTGTTCCAATAGCCTTTTTTTTGTGGAATCCTTAGAATCTTGTATATATAAGATGGTGTCATTTGAAAAAAAGCCATAATTTTACTAATTACTTTCCAATCTGGAAGTCTTTAATTTTTTAATTGTTTAATATCCCTGTCTAGAACCTACATTGTAATATTGAATAGAATTAGGGAAAGTGGACATCCTTGTCTTCCTCCTCGATTTAGGAGGAAAATATTCACTCCTTAGTGACTAAGTATGATGTTATCTGTGGGTTTTTAATGGATTCCATTTATCAAGTTTGAAAACATTCCCATCTATTCCTAGTTGAATTTCTTGTCATGTAAGGGAAGTGTGAGGAAATTTTAGGGGATTTTAATGAAATTCTATCATTCTTGCTATTTTCACATAGTTTGGATGAGCACATTTTAAAATTTTGCCATTGTATGGAACATTAAATAATGTGATTCTCTAATCTTCTTATAATGAACTTTAGAGACTGTACTTAAAATCCCAGTTTTGTTAAGGATATTGTGTCAAATATTGCTGCATTATTTGGCCCTTTGCTAGACATTGACAAATATTTTGATGTGTAAAGGCTTTCACTGCAATATTTCTTCCAGTGGACTTTGGACACAACAAAATTAACTCTAACATGATCAAATATTTGTGTGAATGTTATCATCAATTCCTCACTCTCCATGCTTGCTAAGGGATGGCCACAGGGACAAATTGAGTTAAATGTAGAGTGCCTTAAATTATTGACTCTCTGTCCCACAGATCTTGGAGACCTTTTCTTATACTCTCCTTCTTGACAGCTTCACTGGAAAGAAGCAAGGGGTCAATATTATCATCCCTAAGGTACAGAGAGAGATGTGTCTAGGAATTTAGTCATCCTATCCATCATTTTTTTCACCAAATTCTCGTCACTCCAGTGGGAAGGATAGGAAGCACTTAAGGTAAAGCATCCAGAAAATTGCTTCAGCTGAAAAATTCAAAAGGAAGGAGATCTGCATTTAACATATTATTTTCCTCAAAGATTTCAAATTATAGCTCAACTATGAAAATAATTAGAGCATAGGGAGCCCAGTTTTCCTATAGATGATATTTATTCCCCTATTAATATCAGAGCATAAGAATACCAACAATAAGGCCTGCCCCCACAGATGTAGCCTGGCACCCAGCAGAGAAATGCTTCACTATGGCTCCCCATCTACCAACATGTGGCAACCTCCATTTTGGGACACTTTCGCCATCATCCTGGATTACCTCTGCTGCCATCACTGCCATCTTTAGTTGGGGCAGCTTCCATCCTGGGACATTTGTCAGACACTAGAAGTCCAATATCAAGGTACCTACAGGTTAGCTGGTGCTGCTGCCACCAACGAGGGGCATGGCCACCTCCATTTAGGGATAACAGCCAGGACCTGAAAGATTATCACCAAGGACTCTGCAGGTTTGGTTACATCTGAGGTACCCCTGCTAGGTGTGGTAATACCCACCATCTTGCTGCAGAGGTAGGAGAGCGTCTTGCAAGGGGTTTGTAGTTGGGAAAAGTGTATGAGGGCATCCTGATCTCAGCTCATCCAGTCAGCCAGTCCAGTACTCACCAGGATCCCAGACACAATTGGGAGCACTTGTTGGGACCTAACATCAGGCTGGTCCACAACTCCCTCCCCAACATGGCATCCACTAATCACTTGATCGAGCCAGTTTGGCCATCAATAGGGTACTCCAGCTCCTGAATCCTGACTCTCCCAAACAGTCCCTAGCCACCAAACCAGCCCAGAGCTTATGGCCACGTGGTTGACCAACAGCTTTCAATGCCTGGTCCTTATTTACCCAATACAGAACAGCTTTCCAAGATAGGCACATAGGTCCAGGCACTTAGCCCTCAGGACCTCCAGGGAGAGAAGGTTCCTGTCTGGGAAGTTGAAAGGGCAGGGGCAGGAGAGACACAATTTAGAGATCAATTTATAGACCATGAATTGTGGGGTCCACAAGTGAGGGAAGGGGCTAAGACCAGACCCCTGTGTCACATGAGTGAACCCCAAAGGAGAGTCCTGGGTCCACACTGCTAGAGAGGAAGACACATGAACAACATGAAAAAGCAAGGGAAGAAAGTACCCCAAACAAATCAAGATGCTATATTAATAGAATCCATTGACAACACAATAGAAGAAATGTTGGAAAATGAGTTTGTAATGTGCATAATTAAAATGATCTGTGAAGTAAAGGATGATATAAGAGAGCAAATGCAAGCAACAAAAGATCACTTTAATAAAGAGTTAAAAGAGCAAATATGGGAAACAAAAGATTATTTCAATAAAGAGATGAAGATTCTGTTTACAGAAGAACAGAAATTCTTCAAATGAAGGAAACAATAAAACAAATATAAAAACTCAATAGAAAATATTGCCAAAAGACTAGATCACTTGGAAGACAGATCCTCAGACAATGAAGACAAAATATTTATTCTTGAAAGTAAAGTTGACCACCAATACAAAGAAGACCACCAACACAACAGAACCTCCAAGAATTATGGGATAACATGAAAAGATGAAATTTAAGAATTATTGGGATTGAGGAAGACACAGAGATACAAACCAAAGGAATGAATAATCTAGTCAATGAAATAATATCAGAAAATTTCCCAAACCTGAAGAATGAAATGGAAAATCAAAATAAAGAAAGACTTTTAAAGGCTGCAAGAGAAAAGTGTCAGATTATAAATGGGGAAAACCAATTACCAATGTTTATAGCAGTTCAATTCACAATAGGTAAATAGTGGAACCAATCTAGATGCCCTTCAACAGATGAATGGATAAATAAACTGGTACATATGCACAATGGAATATTACTCAGTCTTAAGAATGAAATTATGGCATTTGCAAGTAAATGGATAGAGTTGGAGAATATTGTGCTAAGTGAAATAAGCCAAACCCAAAAAACCAAAAGTCAAATGTTTTCTCTGATAAGCAGGTGCTGATCCATAATGGGGAGGACCAGGGAATGGGTAGGAAAGAATGGAGGAACTCTGGATTGTGCAGAGTGCAGTGAGGGGTGAGGATGGAGTGTGGGGATAGGAAAGACAGTGGAATAAGAAAGACATTATTACTCTATATACATGTATGATTACACCATCATTGTGACTCTGCACCATGTACAGCCAAAGGAATTAAAAGTTGTGCTCCATTTGTGTACAATGTGTCAAAATGCTTTCTACTGTCATATATAACTAATTAGAACAAATTTTAAAATTTTTAAAATAAAAAGCAATGCAACTAACCAATCATGGTCTGAAAATTCCAAAACCGTGAGCCAAAATAAAACTTTTTTTTAAAGTCACACATCTTTCAACAGTAATCATGGTAAGAAGAAATAACCCTTTAGTGAGTCTGATATTTTGATGTTGCACATTATTAGTGGCTGCCAAATATCTTCCCAAATAATATAATTGTTTTCATATTCTGGTGTGTAACCATATATGTGAAATTTTATTTTAAAATATAATGTTCATCACCAGTCCTTCTCTTAAAATGTCTTTATATGAACAAGTCAGATACAGAAAGAAAAATAATATCAGGTTTTCACTCATATGGACACTGAAAACATTCATTCTCATAGAAGTCTGAGAGAAGAACAGTAGTTACCAGAGAATAGGAAAGGGAATGAGGAGGAGAGGATAAAGAAATGGTTAGGAGATACAAAGGTATATTTAAGTAGGAGAATTAAGTTTTAGTAATCTGTAACACAGAAAGTGACTGTAGTAAAAATAATTTCTTGTATATTTTTAAGTCACAAGAAGAGATGATTTTGAAAGTTCACCACAAAAAATAAATATTTGAGGTGATGGATATGCTAATTACTCTGATCTGATCATTGTACACTGTACACATATGTGTGAAAATATCACACTGTACACCATTAATGTGTATAATTATTATATATCAACTTTTAAAGAGAGAAAAACTTATTCATGTGTATCTTAATTGGTTCAATTTTTCATAAAAATGATTTATGGCCAGGTGCAGCAGTGCACACCTGTAACCCCAGCAACTCAGGAGATAAAGGCAGGAAAATCCCAAGTTTGAGGCCAGCCTCAGCAACTTTTTGAGAACTTGTATCAAAATAAAAACTAAAAAGAGCTGGGGGTGTAGTTCAGTGCTAGAGTATCCCTGAGTTTAATCCCGGATAGAACAAAAAAGAAGGAGGGGGAGGATAGAAGAAGGAGAAGAAAAAGATTTATAGGGATTTTATTACCTACTCTGGTAGAACAAATAATCTCCCTCCCCCTCAAAGATGCCCACGTTCTAATCCAAGGATCCTGAGAATGTGCAGGATAGACTTAGCTGATGGAATTAAGGCAACTAATCAGCTAATATTAGATAGGGAGATCATCCTAGTTATCCCGAAAGAACTAATGTAATCATATGAGCCTTATGAGACTCTAAGCAGAGAAACTAGCCACAATATGTAATGTCTGGACTTCTGAACTATAGAATATAAGTTATATATTATTACTGTAGCAACTTTAATATGTATACATATATATGTATATAGTTTTAAGTCTTGAAGTTTATGAGAAATTGTTACAATAGTAATTGCTATGTGCATTCTTGTACAAGTCTTTGATCATGATGCTTGAGAGACAGTTTGGCTGTGCACAATTATTTTGGTCTCATTTCCTCACAATGAAGACCTATTAAGAACCATTTTGCTGTGTTTCTAGCATTCAATAACATTATATAAAATCTGAGCTGGGTATGGTGGCCCATGCTTGTAATCCCAGCAACTCAGGAGGCTGAGGTAAGATGAATGCAAGTTCAAAGCTAGCCTCAGCAACTTAGTGAGGTCTTAAACCAGTTAGCAAGATCCTGTCTCACAATAAAAAATGAAAAGGTCTAGGGATATGGCTAAGTGGTAAAGCACCCCTGGGTTCAATCCACAGTACCAAAAAAGAAAAAAAAATCTGATGCCTGTCAGAGTTCTTTGCCCTTACAAATGATTTGATGGACTGGAAGGGTAACCTGGGAATGCATAAGATTTTTAAATTTATACCTGAAGAACAGTAATTTTAGCTGACTATGTATTGGTAGTGATATTTTTATGTGGCACAAAAGCTGAAACCAAAGGACAAGAAGAGGGTCTATATAGATAAGCAAGTATGGGCAGAGTATACCCCAATTCAGGCATACATTGCAAATTCCTGAAAGGAAATGTAAAACTTCTAAGTGGCATTTCTTTTGAACATTAGCTGTCAGGAAACTGGCTGAAAATTTTTAGGAGAGAGAGTACTTTAATTATGTAGGTTAGGATCTTCTTTTATTGTTGCTTTTTTGTTTTATTTTTCTATTCTCCTCTTCAGAAATATCAATTACGTATCTGTCAGATTTCTATTATTTTCCATATTTATTATTTCTACCCAGTTTTTTTCAGGACTTGTTTCTTTTTACATTTCAGCTTCATCATTTTTCAACCTACTGATGTGGATGTGTATACAATGATGCAAATGGTGTATTCAGCAGTGCCTCACCTCCCATTTCTGCTACTCTTACTGTGCTTTTTGTTTCTCCCATGTATTTTTAAAGTTCTTTCCTCTTTCATATCTGTCAGAGCCCTACCAGTTCGTCATTTCCAATGTCTTGTTATCTCTTCTTTAAATTTGTGTAGGTCATAGGGTAGATTGCAAGAAAATCAATAAACATATACCAAAACTATATTGTGACCTATGGTCCTTTCTGAATACAATCCTCTGTTAGTTCTGAGCATCAAATTTGTTCAGAGTTTCAAAAAAATATAAAATAATTATTTTGCCATTGCCTTATCCTTTCCCTGAGTCAATAGGATACTTGTCTCCGTTTGTTTACATCATGTTCACCAGTTCAGAGGTTTTTATTTTCCCTAATTATCTTAAAGATTTTTGGTAAACAATAGAGGAGAAGAAGGGAATCAAGAGGGAGGGAGAGAGCAAGGGGATGTGGATGTACTAGGGATCAACATTATGCTATGTAGAGCTATGATTACATCACAATGAATCCTGTTTTTATATATGTCTATAATGTACCTAATTGAAATAATATAATAATAATAATAGAAGGGAGATCAGTAGAGTTAAGCAAGCAGATGGGGGAAGACGAGGGGAAAGGAAGGTCCTAGGGAATGAGAATGATCTAATTCTGTTATGTGTATTACAAATATGGAATAATGAATCCCACTATTATGTATAATTATGATGTACCAAGAAAAAAATTTTTTTAAAAACTTGTTTGGTCTTCCAATAGCTTTTACTTCTGAAAACTTTATTCTCTATTCCCCACACAGGTATTTTGACATTTAGATAGTATTTGAAAAACATGGTAAAGTGTCATCAAGGACTCAATTGACCATCTTAAATCAAAAGACTGTCCAGAGCATTTACATATTTTCTAAAAACTTCAGTTAACTTTACACATATGTGAAGAGATATATAGATCTTATTAATGGACAGGGAAGATACTTAGATAGAACATGAACTCTTGACCAGGCACAACTTCTCAGGGAAATGATGAATTTTCCTCTCACCAAGAAGTTGGTCCCTCTGCCATCCAAAAGAAAGGACATCAAAACAGCCAAAGCACCTGCTGTGGAAATGTCTCTTTCATGGGTCTCTGAAATCTCTATTTGACGATGACTTTTGCAAGAAACATCAAATCTTCCCCACTCAGTCACCTGGGAAGCTGGGATGTTAACTGCCAAGGACTTGCGTGACAAAGAGGCTGAAACCAAAGGGCAAGAAGAGGCTCCATGTGGATAAGCAAGCAAGGGCAGCGTGAGCCCCACCCCAGGCGTGCATTATGATTTTGCAAGAGGACACACAGAGCCTCACAGGTGACATTTCCCCTGGCTCTTAGTTTTCAGAAGGCTCCCTGCAAATTCTCAGCAGAGGAAATGGCAGGAGTGATGAGCCCATTTCCAAAGGCCTTTCCAGCAGCCTCACATTTTAGGCATTCAGCTTGCACTTAAAAATAGCGAGCAAGCACCAGTCTTTTCAGTAGCCTTCCAAACGAGTTGCCTTTCAAAGAAATAATTGGAGGCCGGCTGAGAAAACAGCAGGCACTCGATAAATGCTTCTATGAATGAGTGAGTGAAATGAATGAATGTGTGAGGGAGTGAATGAAAAGCCCACTAACTCCAGAGTCTAAATCTGTAAATGACCAGGAAAGTACATTTCCTGCGGGAACTATTTCATTTCAATTTGGAAATACTAATTTCTGGCCTAAGAGAGTCTATATAATATATTGTGCCATTCAGTCATCTCATGTTAATAAAAATATCTACTTCCAGACAAAACCTATTACTGAAAAAGTAGAGACTGATAACTCTTTTCATGTCTTCTGCCTAAGTCATTGAATTTGTGTGGTTCAAGTGAGGATCTCAGACTTCATTAGCTTTTTAAAAATTTATTGGTTCATTATAGCTATACGTGACAATAGAATTCATTTTGACATAATTATAAAACATGGAATATAATTTGCTCTAATTCAGTCCCCAGTCTTCCCTTTCTGCTTCCCTCATTCCTGCCCCTGGTCCCTTCCATCTATTCTACTGAGCTTTCTGCTCTTTACTGTTAGTGTTTTTTTAATTAGTGTCTTGTGGATGTATATGATGGTGAGATTCTCTGTGTATTTATATATGTATGTAGGTAAGTTAGGTAAGATTCATTCCACAGTCTTTCCCCATCTGAACCTTCCTCCCTTCCCTTCCTTCCCCTTTGTCTAGTCTACTGATCTTTCCTCTATTCTTTTTTTATCCACCCCGCCTTATTTTGGATTGCCTTCCACATATCAGAGAAAATATTCAAGCTTTGACTTTTCGGAATGGATTTATTTCACTTAGCATGATTGTCTCCAGTTCCATTCATTTACTAGTAAGTGCCACAAAGTCATTCTTCTTTATGACTAATACTTCATTGTGTATCCATACCACATTTTATGCCCAGTATTCAGTCATTTGTGGAACATTCAGTTGAATTTCACATGGTCCCTTCCTATGAAAAGCCATAAAACCCACATGTCATTGATGGAGACCCAAAATAGGAAACTAAATAAATCTTTTCACTGAGATGCTTGTTAATAGTGAAGATCCATGTCTTTAGACAAAAGGAAAATCCATGACTTTCCTAAATGTCATAGTTTGATTACTGCAAGTTGAAAAAGACTTTGTATAGATATTAAAACACCAACAATGATAACAAGTGCCTAGACATTAAATATACCTCCTTTTTAGAAGATCCTTAAAAGCCACTATGGAAATCTAAGGACACTGTAAACAAATATCAAAATCTTTCACCACAGTTTCTAATGTGGAAACTTACATGATTTCCTTTGAATCCTCAAAGAGATTCTTCTACTACATTCTGAAATGAAAGTTTCATAACTTTGATATTTATTGCACTTTGATGAATAGAATAATGTCCTGTACATCATACAAGGTTAGGTTAGTATTAGTTGTTGTTATTGTTGGTATTCTTTTATATTATTATTATTTCTTCCATTTAGTTATACCTGACAGCAGAATATTTCCATTCATTGTACACAAATGGAGTACAACTTTTCATTTCTTTGGTTGTACACCATGAAGAGTCCATTCAAGCAATCATACATGTACAAAGGGTAATGATGTTTCTCTCATTCCACCATCTTTTCCACCCCCTGATCCCTCCCCTCATTTCCCTCTGCACAATCCAAAGTTCCTCCATTCTTCCCTTACCCAAACCCCCCAAATTATGTATCAGCATCAATTTATCAGAGAAAACATTTGGCCTTTGGATTTTTTCGGGTTTGGCTTATTTCACTTAGTATGATATTCTCCAACTCCATCCATTTACTTGCAAATGCCATAATTTCATTCTTATGCCTGAGTAATATTGTATTGTGCATATGTACTACAGTTTCTTTATCCATTCATCTGTCAAAGGGCAGTTAGGTTGGTTCCACAATCTAGCTATTGTGAATTAAGCTGCTATAAATATCGATGTGGCTGTGTCACTGGTGTATGCTGATTTTTTAATCCTTTGGGTATAAACTGAGGAGTGGGTTAGCTGGGTCAAATGATGGTTCCATTTCAAGTTTTCTAAGGAATCTCCACACTGCTTTCCAGAGTAGTTGCACCAATTTGCAATCCCACCAGCAATGTATGAGTGTACCTTTTTCCCCCACATCCTTGCCAACACCTATTGTTGCTTGTATCCTTAATAATTGCCATTCTGACTGGAGTGAGATGAAATATTAGAGTAGTTTTGATTTGCATTTCTCTAATTGCTAGAGATGATGAACATTTTTTCATATGCTTGTTGATCAACTGTATTTATTCTTCTTTGAAGTGTCTGTTCAGTTCCTTAGCCCATTTATTGACTGGTATCTTTTTTTTGGTGTTAAGTTTTTTGAGTTTTTTATAAATTCTGGAGATTGGTGTTCTGAGGTGCATGTGGTAAAGATTTTCTCCCATTCTCTTCATGTTATTTATTGTTTTCTTTGCTGAGAAAATGCTTTTTAGTTTGAATCCATTCCATTTATTGATTCTTGATTTTATTTCTTGCACTTTGGGAGTCTTGTTAAGGAAGTCAGGTCCTAAGTTGACATGATGAAGATTTGGGTCTATTTTTTCTTCTATTAGGCAAAGGGTCTTGGTTCTAGTGCCTAAGTCTTTGATCCACTTTGGGTTGACTTTTGTGCAGAGTGAGAGACAGAGGTTTAATTTCACTTTGCTATATATGGATTTCCATTTTTTCCAGCACCATTTATTGAAAAGGCTATCTTTTTTCCATTGTATGTTTTTGGCAACTTTGTCTGGTATGAGATAACTGTATTTATGTGGGTTTGTCTCTGTGTCTTCTATTTTGTAACATTGGTCCATGTGTCTATTTTGGTGGCAATACCATGCTGTTTTTGTTACTATTGCTCTGTAGTATAGTTTAAGCTCTGGTATTGTGATGCCCCCTGCTTCACTCTTCCTGCTAAGGATTGCTTTGGCTATTCTGGGTCTCTTATTTTTCCAAATGAATTTCATTATTGCTTTTTCTATTTCTATGAGGAATGTCCTTCAGATTTTAATAGGAATTGCATTGAATCTGCATAATGCTCTTGGTAGTATGGCCATTTTGACAATATTAATTTTACCTATCCAAGAACTTGGTAGATGTTTCCACTGTCTAAGGTCTTCTTCAGTTTCTTTCTTTATTATTCTGTAGTTTTCATTGTAGAGGTCTTTTGTTTCTTTTGTTAGACCGATTCCCAATTTTTTTTTGAGGCTATTGTGAATGGGGTAGTATTCCTAATTTGTCTTTCAGTGGATTCATCACTGATGTATAGAAATGCATTAGATTTATGAGTGTTGATTTTATATCCTGCTACTTTGCTGAATTCATTTATGAGTTCTAGAAGTTTTCTGGTGGAATTGTTTGGATCCTCTAAATATGGAATTATGTCATGTGTGACATTTTTAAATGGCTAGTTTCCACATAATGATTCAGTAGTTCAAGGTTCTTTCCAATGTGCTATTCCACTCTTTTAGAGTCCTTCAATTTCAAGTACATGACAGGGGAGGGGGAGAAGAAGACACTTATAGCACATTCTAGATGCCAGAACTGTATGTTTGCATTGTTTCTGCTCACATTCCTTTAGCAGAGTTTATCTCATGACCAACCTAACTACAAAGGAGGCTGGAAAATATACACTTTCTCTGTTCCTAGGAAGAAGCCGTGATATTGTTGGTATATTCACTTTCTGTTGCAATAACCTTTAATGATATAGAAATGTTAATAGTCCTTCTAACCTAAATCAGCAGGAATAAACAGGAAGAGAATTTGGGAGAATATTTAAGTATATTATTCATTTTCCTTTCATAGTGGCTGCTTAAAAAACTGATGAAATGAGATTGTTTTAAGTACACCATTTGTGTATGTAAAAGTAACCATTAAAAGTTCTAAAATATTAATATAAACAACTGAAATCAGGAGGTGGAGGTGGGTCTGGAGTGGAAAGAAGTATTATGTAGTAATTTTCTTATTACTGTAGTGTGTAGTTACTAAGATATTTTCTACAGTTGATAAAGAAATCATCATTTAAGTTTATTATACAAAGCCATAGTTATTAAGGCAGCATTTCAAACTAAAAACTATAAACTTGAGAAGGCACACCTGAATTAAAACAAAGCAAAAATAGATAACATAGAAAAATACAAAACACGAAGGATACACTATAAACAAGGTGTAATATGAAATAACAGAAATAAATGCAAAACTGGCACATAAATAAGTAGAAATAGGAATTTACCTATTAAAATACATTTTTATTGTTTGTTCTATTTAGTTATACATGATAGCGGAATTCATTTTGATTCATTGTACACAAATGGACTACAACTTTCATTTCTGTGGTTGTATATGATATAGATTCACACCATTTGTGTAATCATACATGTACATAGGGTAATGATGTTTGTCTCATTCTACCATCTTTCCTACCCCCACCCTCTCCCCTCCCCTCATTTCCCTCTACAAAATCCAAAGTTCCTCCATTCTTCCCTTACCCCCATCCCCATTATGTATCAGCATCCACTTATCAGAGAAAACATTTGGTCTTTTGTTTTTGGGATTGACTTATCTCACTTAGTATGATATTCTCCAATTCCATCGATTTACCTGCAAATGCCATAATTTTTTTAAAATACATTTTCTGAATAGGAATACGTACATTCATCTACATGCATGTGTATGTGCATCAGAGACACACTAAAAATACAATGGAGTAGCAGGTACTAGATTTATTCTCCCTCCTGAAACAACAAAAAACTGGATAAAATGTGTAACATAGTAATTTTCATGGCGCTGATCCTTAAGCAATATCTAAGTTTATTTGGGATGCTATAAAACATAGCATAAACTGGGTGCCTTATAAATAACAAATTTATTTCTCAAAATTGTTCCTGAGACTGGGAAGTCTGAGGCACCAGTAGATTCTGTGTCTGGGGAGAGTCCAGTTTTTGGTCTCTAGACAGTGCCTTCTCCCTGTGTCCTCACATAGTGGAAGGTGGGGGAATCACTTTGGGGCTTCTTTTATAAGGCACTAATCACATTCATGAGGGCTCCTAAGACCTCATCACCTCTCAAAGGTCCTACTTCCAAATAAAATATATTGGTTATTAGGTTTCAACATAGGAATCTGGGAGGAGGACAGAAACATTCAGACTATAACAGGCAACCAAAGGACAGTGATATATGAAAGATGAGAAACAAGTGGGTTGAACTTTATAAGTTTTCCAGTTTACTGACTTTAGGAGTAATAGCAAGAACCTGGCAGATATCTGCACTGTGGAGAGGTAGTGGTTCAGGGACACCAAAACAGGTAGAGTGAGCAGGACAGAGAACAGAAGATAAGAGATACATAGATAGAACTCCAAAGAACTATAGAAGGTTCTTCTTGAATGTTCAGGAGATATTTGATGAACTACCTAAGGCTGGGGAAAGAGAGCCATCTGAAAAGATCTGGAAAAACTAACTCTGGAGTTAATACAGAGGAATAACTTCTTTCCTCACCAACTAAGCAGAAAAACTTCATTCTTCATGAGATTTTAGATAGAGTACTCAATAGATTTGTCTTGATTGTGAGGTAAAATGAGTCCTACGTTAAATATTGCTCTTTTCTTCCCCAATAAATGTTATAAGTCAAAAGGATTAATCTCTTTCCAAGGAACTTAATTGTATCCCAGAACAAAGCTCAAGAATATTTAAAGGAATACAAAAGTATTCCACACCCAAGGTAAAATCTATTGGTAGTTGGAATGTAAAATAATATATCAACCTTGAAAAACTATTTGGCAGTCTCTTAAAAAGGTAAATCTACACCTATCATATGATTCAACCAATTCATAGCTAGGTAGTCACCAAAAAGAAAAAAAATAATGTTCGCATAAATACTCACACACTAATATTCATAGTAGGTTGTTTGTAATGGACAAAAAGTGGAAACATTCTAAATGTTCATCAACAAATGAACATATAAACAAAATGTGCTATATTCATATAGTGGAATACTACTCAGCAATAAAGAGAAATTAAAGGAAAGAACTAAAGGTACATGTAACAACACAGATGCATCTCAAAATAATTATGCTAAATGAGAAAAGTCAAGCAACAAAAAATCTCATATCATATGATTCAGTTCATATAAAATTCTAGAAAATTCCAATTAGTCTTTAGTGAAATTAAGCAGAATAGTGATTACCTGTGACAGGATCAGGAAGGTTTGGGACTGGAAGGATGGATTTCAAAGGGGACTGAGAAAACTTTTGGGGATGGTAGCTATGTATCTTCATTGCTTTGATGATTTCACAAGTGTATACATATTTTAAGGTTTTAAATTATATACTTAAATATATTCAGTTTGTTTTGTATCAATTATGCCTGAACAATACTGACCTGAACAACAAAGATCAAAACTAAAAATGGATGAAAACATAATTGTCAAGTACAAATTTGAAAGGGAATTCCAGGCCATTAACATCATAGATATTTGAAATCAAGAAAAAGGGCTCTAAAACGGAAAAGGTGAATTAAATCCTCATGGATCTTTATACACAAAATACACTATCATTGGAATGCACAAAACAAAAATTAAAGGGAAAATAGGGTAAAATAGAAATGCAGTAAGTACTCAGACTCTTTAACACGTTTCCCTCAGCCTATGATGGACCACATACTAAGAATACAGAGGACCTACATAATCTCAAAATCTGAGTGTTAATGAAATAAACATTGAAAACAGGGAATATAGTTTCCTTTTAGATGGCTATAGTTAATTTTCAATAAGTACTTTAAAGGAAAGCTCAGTAACTTCAAAATAGTAGAAGCAATACAAATTGTATTCTGATTAGAGAAATGTAATAGTAAAAATTCAGATAACAGAAAGTAAAAATATTCAGTTAGAGATTAGAAACAAAATATATTTTATACAATATATAGCTGTGGAAATTATAATACTGCTATGTACAAGGGTATGGATAAGCCTCAAAAGCAAAATGTTATATAAAAGAAGCAAAAGAGTAGACACATATGGGGTATTAAGGATCAGGATAGAGATTACCTCTGGGGAGAGGATAGACTGGGAAGGAAAATAAAGAGCCTTCTAGGGCATGGATAATAATCTACTTCTTGATTTAAAATGGGTTGATGAGTTATTCACTTTGGGAGAATTTATTCAAATATATACTTTCAATTCTTTACATTTCCTGTATATTTGTTAAACTTCATTGTAAATAATAAACATTTTAAATAATAAACATAAATTTTCACTTAAAGAGGAAAACTCCACATCTTATAACACCTGGAAATGAACAAGATCAAGATCACACAAAAGTTGAAACTAAAAAGAAAAAAATAGCTACAAATATTGGTGAGACCAAAATAATGGAAATACTTAGCTTCACTCTTAGAAAGCACAGTTGAAGACCTGAATGCTACAGGGGACTTTCTTGGAAAATATATCAACAAAATTAAGCCCATTGACATAAGTGATTGAAAGAGTAATATCACCACAGAAACAAAGTTGAGCTTTCAAATAGCTTACCTCCTAAAAACCTAACTGCTTTTACAAATGAATTCTTTGAATCCTTTAAGGAAAAGGTAATTTCAATGTTCTTTATATTGGCCCAAGGATATGACATTGTTTCTCAAAAAGTCTGGTCCATGTGTTATGTTTTTCAAGGCCCTGAAGTGCTTAAAATTACTTTTGTAACTGAGACTCATTGAATTATAGCCTCTGAAGGCAAATTCTGGGAATTAGCATTCTTACAAACTTCCCAAGTGACCTTTTTTTTTTTTTTTTGGTACTGGGTATTGAACTGAGGGGTGCTTTACCACTGAGGTACATCTCCAGCCCTTATTATTTTTTATTTTGACACATGGTCTTGCTAAGTGGCTTAGAGCCTCGCTAAGTTGCTGAGGCTGGCCTTGAACTTGTTATCCTCCTGCCTCAGCTTCCTGAGCTGCTGGGATTACAGGTGTGTGCCAACACACACTTGAACATGTGAGAACTACCCACGTAGACGAACAGAAAGTTTTAAATTTATTACTAAGCCAGAATATCACTAATACCAAAACCTGACAGAGATATAATAGGAAAAAAAAAAGCCACAGGTTAATCTTATTCAAGAACATTGATGCAAATATTCTAAATGAAATTTTAGCAGATAGAACAAAGTGGAGCTCATTCCCAGATAGTAATGATGTTTTGGTATTTAGGAAATCTATTATGATTCATAGTACTAGTAGAATGAATTCCAAATTTCTCAATATTACCCAACAGGCCTCCCAGGAGCTACTTCCGATTATTTCTCCAGACCAAACTTTCACCACTTAGTGAGTCACACTTGGAACTTCAAAAATAATGAATGGTTTTATCATCCTTCCCTCACACATACCATATGGTTTCTCACTCCATTGAGTTTTTGCATGCTGTTCTCCACCCCTACACACACACACACACACACACACACACACACACACACACACACATTTCAATTTAGGCACCATGGACTCAAACTTGGCTTCCTTTATGCTTTTTCTTCTAGACTGTGTTAGGTGTTCTTCTCTGTTTATTAGAATATTCTGTGCATATGTCTAACATATATAAGACATTGTATTGTAGTGTTATATAAAGGTCTCCTCAAAGAAATTGAATGTGGTCAGATTTCATCACTCTATTTAAAGCACAATTCTTGGAATAGAATCTGTATGCATGAAATATATTTGAATGTTGAATGGAGCAACGTCAATGGGAGCCAAATTTGTTCCACATGGGGCCACATGCATGCTCAGGATGGATTTTTCATTTTCCACCTGGTGGTTATGGTACATTGGACACTTAACTTGTGTTCCTGTTGCGAAATGAACCATTTAAGCACAAAATAAATGTGAGAAGAATGGGAGGAAAAACAGCTTTTGCACAACAGGAAGGCAAATTGGTTGACTAGAATTTTTAAAAAACTGATGTGGGGAGTTAGAGACATTTATCAAATAGGTCAATTGACAGGAATGCATTTGCTTTAAATGTCCAGTTAAATGGGAAGGCTGGTTGCTATCTGCTTAAATTATTTTTATCCTATTTCAAGAGTTGCTGAAATGTGTTTCATTGCATCTATCTAACCAAAAAAATGAAAATAAAAATAAAAAGTGATGCCATCACTCTTAGTAAACCACTGGATAATTCTGGAAATGAAACATTATTTGATTGATTTATTTCTATTTTTATTGTTTTGGTGTCACTGCAATGTAAGTTTTCTCTCTCACTTAAGGGGGAATTGGTACATGATATTTTTATTGCATTTCTTCAAGAATGACAGCATCAACACATCTTTCTTTGATATAGGAAAATACAGAATATGTCCAGGTGCCAGAGATACTCACAAGTAAAGCAGGTGATAAAAGGCCTTTACAAAGATAGTAAAAGATTTTTCCCCCTGGTAAATAGGAAAGGGAACATGATCATTCTTTTTTTTTTTTTTGCTACTTAGATTGTGCAATTATCATCCCCTTTGCTTATTCAAATTTAGTTTTATCACATGTATGTGTATTTCTAAATAACATATTTACTTTTGCTCTTTTCTAAGCTTTCTGAAATTGGTATTTCACTGTAAACAGACTTCTTGGAATTTCTTTTCTCACTTAACATTAAGTTTTTAAGATTTATCTATCTTATTACATATTCACTCTGTCATTTTGCAGTTATGCAATGTTCTCTTGTATGATTATACAATTTATCAATTTTCTGCTAATAGATATTTAGGTTGCAAAGTTTTGATGTTATGAACAGTTCTTGTTCATGTTTCTAGATGCAGATATACAAGTTTCTTAATGATGTGTGTTCAGAAGTGTAATTATCAAGTTGTAGGGAAGGAAGAACATTTAACTTTAGATGATAATACCAAATTGTTTTCCAAAACCTTCTTATCAATGGCAATCACATTTTCTCCAATACTTGATATTATAGTACTTTTACAGTTTAGTGTTAAAATACCATTTAAAGTTATAATTTGGACTCCCCTAATCACTTTACATATCTAAAATTTGTGCATTATTTTATAAATTTTTGAAACCGTAGTTTTCTTTTAAAAGCCTGTTCAAACCTCTTGTCTATTACTGTTTGTCTTTTTCTTAATGTTATGTGGAAATTATTTTTGTACTTTCAATACCAATGGTGTATTGGTTGGATATATTACAAATATCCACTCTCCAATTGTGGTTTATCCTTATGGTGTCTTTAGATAAACATAAGCTCTTAATTTTAATATAGCTGTATATTTTCATATATTATTGCATGGCTAATATTTTTGTGTTGTTTTAAAGAAAAAAATTTACCTCTGTATCAGAAAGGTATTCTCTTACATTTTATCTCAAATTTTATGACCTTTGCTTTATTTAAAAGTCATACTGTGCCTGGAGTTAAATTTTAGGTATTGTGAGAAAGAGCCAACTTCATTTTTAATACAAAATCTAATTAATGAGAGAAAAGCATAAACATTTTGTTAACTTTACAAGTATATGGAGATCTTTGCAAGAGAGCGAAGTCCAAAGAGATCACCAAATCACAAAGCTTTTATAAATTCTCAACAAAAAATAATAAATATGTGAAGAAATGACAGGACAAGTGGCTATCTATTAGAGAAGTCAATTCTAGGGATGTCATTAAGAGTTATATGGTGGTGGGCATAGAAGATAGTGGAAGATAGGGTTACATCAATGAGTCTGTGTTTTCAGGTTCACTGCAGCACTAATGACCAGTCTGTGGTGATCAAAGTTATTTTGCAGCCTTGGTATATGAAGGATTTAATTCCTCAAAGGATATTCATGGTTTGCCACATGTGGGGAAAGATAAGAAAATGACCTTTTTTGATGTTACAGTTCCTCAAATGATTTCAGTTTGAAATAATTAATACACAAATTTGGCATATTTTGCTTAATTCCTTCAGATGCATGGATTAGTTTAGGAAGAATTCACCATTTGGATATTGAGATTTCCTGTCCATAGACATGGAAGTACTCAATCATTTATCTTAATATTTTGTTATAAATTTTTATATTTTTATATTTACACATATTTTACTTTTTTATTTTCAGACAGGGTCTCATTAAGTTGCTGAGGCTACCTTGAACTGGCGACCCACTTGCCTCAGTGTCTGTTGTCACTGGAATTACAACTGTATGCCACGGTGGTCTGTTTATACATCATAAACATATGTTGTGGTATTTTTTTCTTATTTTATTTATTTATTTATTTATGCAGTGCTGAGGATCAAATTCAGGCCTTTGTTCATGCTAGGTAAGTGCTCTACTACTAAGTTACATCCCTGGCCTTCATTTTGATTAATAAGTCTTTTGTTTCTTTTGTCTTACTGAACATATCAGGGCTTTTAGGAAAATGTTGAATAGAGGCAGTTATAATACATTTTAGTATTTCTGATAGTAAAAGAAATAACTGTAATGTTTTCCCATTAAGTATAATATTTGCTCCAGGGTGTTGGTAGCTATATTTTATCAGATTAGGGAATTTCTATTCCAATGCTAATTTGCTAAAAGTTTATATCATGAACTGGTGTTGAATTATGCCAAATGTGTATTATAGTGAGTGTCTGTGTCTAGTGAGCTTATTAAATTTTCCCTTTAATATGTTCATATAATAAATAATATTTACTCATTTTTACTCATTTTTAAAGGCCAGCCACCCTTGACTTCTTAGGATAAATTCAGCTTGGTCATTTCATATTTCTGTTTATGTATTGTTGAATTCAATTAATTATTTTTTGAATTTCGGGGTTTTATTTTTTCGTGTAGATTATGAATATATAGGGTTTATGATTTGCCCTTCTCATATTGTCTTTTTCTGCTTTGGATAATAAGATTATAATGACTTCATAGAATAAGTTAGGAAATAGTCCCCTTTTTATTTTCTAGAAAGTTTTACTTAATATGAAAATAATTTCATCACTGATATTTTGGTAGAAAATATGAACAAAAATATTTGGGTCTGATATTTCTCTCTCTCTTGCAGTACTGGGTATTGAACCTAAGACTTTACATGTGCTATGCTTGTTATGCAAAGCACTCTACCACTCAGCTACATCCCCAGGACTTTTTAAAATTTCTATTTTAAGACAGGGTCTTGCTAGGTTGCATGGACTAGCCTTGAACTTGCAATCCCTCCTACACAGGCTCCCAAATAGCTGGGATTAGAGGGGATCTGGCATTTTCTTTGTGGAAAAGCTCTTAATAACTGCTTTAACTTTATTCATAATTATTAGACATTTTTGGCAATTCATATGTGAGTAGAAATTTGTCTATTGGTCTCAGTTGGCATTTTGATTGAAACAAATATATTGTTTCATTCCATTTGATTTGGTATCTCACTATTATTAACTTTTTATTTGTTCTTTTTAGATATACATGGCATTTTTGACATGTAATTGTTCATAATATTATCTTATCATGCTTTCAATCTGTGCTATATCTATAATGATGACTCTCCATTTCCAGAATTATGATTTTTACTTTTTGTCTTTCTTTAGATAAGTTTTGCCAAAAGAGTTACCAATTTTATTAATCTTTCCAAAGAAGTGACCTTTGGTTTTTTATAATTTCTCCTTTTGTTTCTTTGTTTTCTCTTTCATTGATTGCTATTCTTATCATTATCTCCTTTCTTTATTTTCAAACCTCTTTATTGAGATGTGATTGACACACAAAAAGCTATATCTCCTTCCATTATATTTTTTGCTTTTTCCTTATCTAAATTAATATGATTAATATAATCATATTAATCTTGAATTATATTAATTTTAATTTTCTAATAAAAATATAAGGTGATAGCTTTCCTTCTAAATAGCAGTTTATCTATATCTGTTTTCATATAAAGCACTTTTTTACTATTTACTTCTGGATATTTAAAAACTACCATTTTTACTTCTTCTTAATCCATGACTTAAAGCTTTCCTTTTATATTTTCAAATGTAAAGAATTTAATATTTCTTTTTATTACTGACACCTAACTTAATTATTTTTAAAATATCAATTCTCAAAAACTTGACTTCCTTCACCCTTTAGTATAATCAATGTGAGTAGATGTTCCATGTATATATTAGAATAATTGGTATTCCTTAATGGTTGGGTGCAGAATTCAATTTATTCCCATTAGAACATATTAATTGCATTTTAAAATCATTAATGATTAATTTTTGTCTGAATGGTCTGTCAATAATCAAGAAAATTCGTGTTGAAATCTCATCAGTAAAATATCAGGATTGGAAATTTCTCCTGTAGATTTATATGTTTCAGTTTTATACATAATGAGTTAATGGCTTAGTTTTATAAAGGTCCAGCATTGTATATTGGGCTGTTAGACTTTTATTATGAGGCAGCATTTCCTTTTCTTAAGATGATTCTTTTGTCTTTAAGTTCAGTTTTCCAATGCTAATACAGATATATAAGTTTTCTTTTGGTTAAGTTGTCTTCGGTATATTTTCTCATTATTTTCCTTTCAACCTGTTCATGGGTTTATGTATTAGGGGTCTAACTCAAAATAGCATATATTTGGGTTTTATTATTTTCTTTAAAGCTAATGTAAAAAACCCTTATCTGACAATTGTTGTCCACTTAAAACTTTTTGTTATTATTGACAAATTTGAATTTCTTCATATAGTGTCAGTTTTTAACTTCAATTTTTTTTACATTTCACATTATCTTTTTTATTGCTATGTGTACATATGTGCTTACTGTTTCTGTGTGTTCCTTTTTCCCTTTATCCATTTTATTCTTTCCTTTTGTAAGTTATGTCTATACCCATCAATTAACTGATTATCTTTAAATTTTCTGAATTCATTTATCTTAACAAAATCTGACATTAAAATCATAATTCTTTTTTAATTAAAAAAATTTAGTGTACTATAATTATGCATATAGAGGGATCCCTTGTTACATATTTATACATGCACTCAACATAATTCGTTCAACTTCTTTCCCTAGTACCTCCCCTTTCCCTTGAAAATCCTAGTCTTTCTAAGTGATACATTTTATTCTGATTATTCTCTGACTTGCTATTATTGTTACCAACTAATTTATTTTTATCTTTTTGTGATCTCACAATGTGCTACTAATTATAATAATTTATAAAGAAAAAATTACCATTTTATTTGCTCACCATTGTTTCTTGCATCCCATATACTCCTTCTAGAATAATTTTTCTTCTTGTAATATATCTACCTTAAAATTATGAGACCAGTCATTACTCCAGTGTTTTTTAGAGTACAATTGTTATGCCTCTAGAGGAAGAGTACTTTAGAGCACCTAATCAGACAGAAGGAGAACTCAGAAGTCATTCCTTCAGTGTTTTGGATGCTCCCTTGGGGCTTAGTAGCAAACTCCCAAGTTTTGTTGATGTAAATACCTTTAATTTAACCTTTTTCTTAAAAATGACTTTTTTGACTATATAACTTGTGATTGACAATCAATTGTATTCTCCGAACATTGCACATCCTTTGCCTTCCATTAGGCCTATTTGTAAAGCCTGCTGTTAGTCTAATTGTTCTTAACATCAACAAACATTGGAATAAATACTTAGGTGCACTATCTTCAATCCTCAGGTACCTAAATCCAATGTTTGCTGCTTTTGCTTACTTTTCCTCACAGTAGTCCTCTTTCATACTTGATATTTGATTGTGAACTCACTTTGTCATATTATTTCATGCAAATTGTGTGCTCTAAAGCGTTATGATTTTATTTCTTCTACTGTTGGTAGCTAAGGGATATCACTGTCCAAGATCCATGTTATCTCTTCAAGGTTCTCAGCTCAATGACTCAGCTGAGGCTTATATATGCCATCATGCAATTAGCTCAAAGCTCAGAATTCTAATAGCAATAGTGCTAAAGGAATCTTTTCACAAAGCCTTCTGCCCTTCAAGGCATCCCACTGCTCAGATCACAGCACCCAGCATTTCTGTGGAGAAAGATTGGTTCTTGGAGAACTACCTTAAAATTTTAAGACTGTCCTTGCCTTAAGTGCTGTCTAAAGCTTAATTATATGCATCAGGAGAATGTCTGCCTTAGAGCACATAGTCAGACGTAATGATGGGCTCAGAAATTATTTATTTCCTGTTACCTTCTGCTTCACTTTTGGGGCTTGGCCAAGATGCCAAAAGGCCTATGGTACATTATACAAATAGCAAAAGTTGCATATCAATATATGCAACCAAAAAAATGTATCATAGAAAGTGATATATTACAATATAAATCAGAATAGATCGTGCCATGGTAATATCATAAGAGTGCATTCTCAATGCAGTATGAAAAAAGTCTCAAAGTAAGAGGGTGGCTGTGAGGTGTGCGTGGGGGCCTCTCCTTACTCATCTATTGTGGATACCCATCTTGGGTGGTGACATGATTGCTCACGATGCCAGATGATGCCAATGAGTCATTTTTAGAATGCTGATCCTGAATTTATGAGAATCAGATTGCACTGAGTTATCAACACTGCCACACTGGGTTGTCGTTTGGAACACAGAAGAAGAGGGTCTAGGCGAGGGGCCCAGTCTGAGACCAGCCGGGTGGTCAGAAAAGCTGTGTGGTGCGCCATCCCGGGGGCCGGCGACGACGGCCACGGCCGACTTTGCTTGACACACAGCTGGCTGAGAGACCTGCTCAAAGCCAGTGAGCTCAGTGTGAGTGCAGGTGGAGCTAGCTACAGGTGCCTCTCCTTCCCCGCGAGGGCAGGCAAGTGGGGAAAGACCCGTGGCTAAGCAGATGCAAACCGTGAGGTTCGGTGGGGGCGGAGGGGCACCAGACTCGTGCCAGAGTAGAGCAGCCAGGGGAGCCGGGAGCGATCCAACCTGAGTGGGCTCTGCCCGAACCGCTCACTCTCTTCTCTGCAGCGTTTCCTTTCCCCTTGGTGCGATGAGCATGCAAGTGGCAATGACTCAGTGCTGTCTAATTACCTCTGCCCTCAGTGACCCTGGCTCCCGAGGGATGAGGACTCGGGGACCAGCCTCCCACCCCCAGGTCAGACAAGGTCACCCATTGGCGTCGTTCAAAAGAAGATGAGCCCGTTTTAATAGGGTCCTCTCATCTCTAGGTGAGTGTGGGAACACTGTGCCAGGAAGGAAAATAATTGCATTTTCTCCCGAAGCCGCCAGAAATAATTTCTACTTTAATGGTGAAAACAGGTCTCCTTGCATCTCTGGACGTTTTACATTGCAGGCTGTAATGAGCGAGAAAACGTCTTTCTTTTAATAGCTAATCCTCTGATGCTCCGTGTCTGGAAGGTGAGGTGATGTGGCAAATTATCGTTGTCGAAGAGAAAGATTGAGCCAGGAACAGCAGCCCCTCTCCGTCCACCGCGTCACTTAGCTCTCGTTAGCATGGCCAGAAAATCGGGGCTTGTTTGCCACAGGACGTTGTTTTGACCGTGGCCATGGCCGGGGACAGCCCCACCCTGATGCAGGAGGAGAGGAGGGGATGGGAGACATCCTGCCCCCACCTCTCCCAGTGGCACCAGAGTCCTTGGGCTGGATTAACTGTGCATCTCCATTAGGGGGGCACCCCATCTGCCACCTCCTCTTCAGCCACACACCCCACCCTGTGCCCCCCACCCCCAGACATTCCCAGGAGTGCCAAGGAGCCTGGGCGAGTCTTTGTCCTAGAGTGAGCGTGACCTCCGGGTCTTCTCCAGGATCAGGGTTCACCAGGGACCCAAGGGGCAGGCAGGGAGGGAGATGGGTACTGAGCTGACAGCCGGCCATCCTCAGGCCTCCTGCCCACAGTTGGCACTTTCCCTGGGGCTGGATCCTCCTGCCTTGACCCCTTCTTCTAACTCCTCCCTCAGGGCCCTTCCTTTCCGTTTTGGAGTGTGATTCTCCCCGCAGGTTTGCCAAGGTAAATTCGCGGTGCTCTTTAAGCTGAAGCTCCCACCTCTCGCTTCTTTCTCATGTGCGGGGAGCTGCCTTGACCTTCTGGTTGCTTTCCATTCTGTACATGTGAGGAGATGTCCTCCTATATAAGGAACCTTCTATCATTTTAAAAAATCTTCCTTTACTTTGGAAGTCTTATTTCACAAGTGTTTCTTTCACTTCAGGTGTTTTATGACTTAACATGTTTAGATTTACCATATTTCCATTATTTTTATGGCATCATTTATTATATTTTCCCCTCATGATTTCTTAGCTATTTACATGTAATTTAGTGTCCTTCATAGTTAGTGTGTCCTTCTCAATGAATATACAAACATTTTCTGTTTTCTTACAAAAGTTATGAGTGAAAATTAATTTTAGGTAGTATTTTATCATCTGTCTTAAAATAGTCTACCATGATCATTAAAGATTATTCTAGAGAAGAAATTCCATCCATGGTCATCTTGTGAACCTCCTCATTTACTTCAGAAAACTTTAAAACTCATAATAATTTTTAAATTATTTGTTCTAATTAGTTGTACATGACAGTAGAATATATTTATGCATTTGGATAAATTGTACATAAATGGAGTGTAATTTCTCATTTTTCTGATTGTACATATTGTAGAATCCCATCAGTCATGCATTCATATATGTACATGAGTTATTAATGCCTCCTTCACTGTACTATCCTTCCTACCCCCATACTCCTTCTCTTCCCTTCACTCCCCTCTACCTAATATAAAGTAACTCTCTTCTTCCCTAGCTTCCCTTATTGTGAATTATCATCCACATATCAGAGAAAACATTTGGCCTTTGGTTTTTGGAGTTTGGTTTATTTTGCTTAGCATGATATCCTCCAACTCCATCCATTTATCAGCAAATGCCATAAAATCATTCTTCTTTAAGAGTGAGTAATATTCCATCATATACATTTGTATTAGCTATATATCACATTTTTATTATCCATTCATCTGTTGACGGACAACTAGTTGGTTCCATAGTTTACCTATTTTGAATTGAGCTTCTATAAACATTGATATGGCTGCATCACTGTAGTATGCTGATTTTAATTCCTTTGGGTGTAGGTTAAGGAGTGGGATAGCTGGGTCAAATGGTGGTTCCATTACAAGTTTTCTGAAAAATCTCCATACTGCTTTCCATAATGGTTGCACCATTTTGCACTCACACCAGCAATGTATGAGTGTACCTTTTCCCCCAAATCCTTGCCAATATTTATTGTTGCTTGTATTCTTGATAATTGACATTTTGACTTGATTAAGATGAAATCATAGTGTAGTTTTGATTTGCATTTCTGTAATTGCTAGAGATGTTGAACATTTTTTCATATATTTATTGATCAATTATATATATTATTCTGTGAAGCATCTGTTCAGTTTCTTAGCCCATTTATTGATTGGGTTATTTGTTTTTTTGGTGTTAAGTTTTTTGAGTTCTTTATATGTCCTAGAGATTAGTGCTCTGAGATGCATGTGGTAAAGATTTTCTCCCATTCTGTAGGCTCTCTTTTCACATTATTGTTTCTTTTGCTGAGAAGAAGCTGTTTAATTTGAATTCATCCCATGTATTGATTCTTGATTTAACTTTTTGTGCTTTAGGGGTCTTGTAAAGGAAGTCAGTTCCTAAGCTGACATGGTGAAGATTTGGGCCTACTTTATCTCCTAGTAGTCACAGTGTCTCTGTTCTAGTGCCTAAGTCTTTGATCCACTTTGAGTTGAGTTATGTGCAAAGTGAGAAATAAAGGTTTAATTTCGTTTTGTTATATGTGACTTCCATTTTTCTCAGCACCATTTGTTGAATAAGCTATCTTTCTTCCAGTGGATGTTTTTGGCACCTAAAGCTCATAATAAATTCTAAATATCACAGAACACTTTATTGGAGGTATATGCCCATTGTTCAGTAAAGAAAATAATTGGGATGCAGATTATTTTCCATAAGTCTGTGAATCTGACATAACTTTCTTATGCATATATATGAATACACCACCATGTATCTCCACATCATATACAACCATAAGACTGGCACCCTAATTAGAATAAGATATATACCATGTTTGTATAAATATGTCAATATATACTCTACTGTTATCTGTAACTAAAAAGAACAAATTTTAAAAAATCTAATACATAGCATAGACTGGTGGTTACCTGGTTTGGAAAAGGGGTAGATATTGGAAGATAAAGTCAAGGGACACAAATTAGTAGTTATTTAGTATGGTGAATTCTAGAGATCTAATGTACAACATGAGTACTACATTTTATCACATCCTGAAAACTGGTTTAGAGAGTTGATTTTAGGTGCTCTTACTACACACACACACACATACACACACACACACACACAAAAGGGTAACTATGGAAGATGAAGGATGTGTAAATTTGAGTATGGTAGTCATTTCACTCTGTGTATATATATATATATAATAATACCATAATGTACATCATATATCTATGTAGATATATATAATGAAAAATAAGTACATATCCTTTTAAAAGGTGAAAGCGATTCACTTCATGTAAAATCAAACTTACATGGGAAATGGGTTCAGATAGCAGCAGAAAAGGTGTCAACCTTCCTATTTTTTATCTCCCTCAAGTCCCTATAGAGTTTATGGATTTTAATGGACTGATACCAAGTCAAATGTAGCCAAATCTTCCTTGAACTGCTGTAACACTGGGCCAAAGCCAGTAGGACCAGGTTTCTCATTTGAACCAAAGAGATTTGAAGGCTCAGGCAGAGGACAGGAAAATGTAATCACTTTTTTTCTTTTTCCTATAATAGGCTTGTCTGAAAAAACTACTCTTACAAATGTGAATCAACTGGATGAGAAAATATGATAGTACTAATGCCAGAAATTAGTATTTCCAAATTGAAATGAAATAGTTCCCGCAGGAAATGTACTTTCCTGGTCATTTACAGATTTAGACTCTGGAGTTAGTGGGCTTTTCATTCACTCCCTCACACATTCATTCATTTCACTCACTCATTCATAGAAGCATTTATCGAGTGCCTGCTGTTTTCTCAGCCGGCCTCCAATTATTTCTTTGAAAGGCAACTCGTTTGGAAGGCTACTGAAAAGACTGGTGCTTGCTCGCTATTTTTAAGTGCAAGCTGAATGCCTAAAATGTGAGGCTGCTGGAAAGGCCTTTGGAAATGGGCTCATCACTCCTGCCATTTCCTCTGCTGAGAATTTGCAGGGAGCCTTCTGAAAACTAAGAGCCAGGGGAAATGTCACCTGTGAGGCTCTGTGTGTCCTCTTGCAAAATCATAATGCACGCCTGGGGTGGGGCTCACGCTGCCCTTGCTTGCTTATCCACATGGAGCCTCTTCTTGCCCTTTGGTTTCAGCCTCTTTGTCACGCAAGTCCTTGGCAGTTAACATCCCAGCTTCCCAGGTGACTGAGTGGGGAAGATTTGATGTTTCTTGCAAAAGTCATCGTCAAATAGAGATTTCAGAGACCCATGAAAGAGACATTTCCACAGCAGGTGCTTTGGCTGTTTTGATGTCCTTTCTTTTGGATGGCAGAGGGACCAACTTCTTGGTGAGAGGAAAATTCATCATTTCCCTGAGAAGTTGTGCCTGGTCAAGAGTTCATGTTCTAAGTCCCTTCCCTGTCCATTATATAAGATCTGTGTCTGTACAAACAGGTCAGGCCCACCAAATTCTTCAGAGGTGATAATAGTGAAATATTTCATTTGTATTGCATCATGCTAAATATTATAACTGAGAAATATTCACTTCCTAACTAGTGATGAGGTGTCATTTAGAGGTAACATAACTTTTTCTGGGAATAACAAGGAGAGTTATTTCCCCATATGATTATATTTATTATGAAGTTGAGGGGAGAAAGAAAAACTTGGACTCAGTCATATACTGCTCATTATTTACATATGATATTCTGTATTATTATGAATGATAATTTTGAAAGAGTGTTAATTTCTATTTTCCATCTTCATTTGCTTATTTGGCTATTATTCTCCACCAGAACACTTAGGTGTTTATTAGGGATTCTTAGTGGGAAAAAATGAGTAATGTAATAAATTCAAATGTTGAATGTGTATGTAAATTTGAAAAGTGAATATGCATAAATGTATACAAATACTCAAAATTAGAAGCAAAACAGTTTGAAAATAATTAGGACATGTGATAATTTTAAATGGATGTAGCCCAAATTATATTATGTTTCTTTTTATATAACTTTCAAATTTAATAATGACCTCAAACTTGTTTTTTGGCACATTTGTGAGGCAGTTTATTTTACTCAAATTCTCCTTGACTACTGAGCTTGCCTTCTTCTGCAGCCTTACTGTGTTAATGTATGGTCTGAGACCTAGTGACATTGACTTTTCCTTTGAGCTTATTATAAACACAGAATCTCAGGCCCTGTTCCTCACCTACTGGATCAATCTTCATTTTTGCACAATCCTTGGGTGATTCACATGTACCTTTCAATTTGAGAAGTGCTCCTCTCCAGAGCTATGTTTAAAAAAATCAAGTACATCTGTCATCAACACCTCCCATACCCTTTCTTTTTTTGTGTGTTCCTTGCCTCTGTTAATGACATTGCAATCTTTCCAGTCAGCCAGGCTGAAAATGTCAGTCATATTTGTCAGCATCATCTCTCATGTTCCTCACATCCCATCCATCGGCAAAGCCTGGTAATTACACATCTTCAGCATCTCTTGACTTTTGTCATCTCCTTTTTCTTCCTGCTTCTAATCTCCTTGTTCACAGTCTCGTAAACTTTCATCAGATTATTAAAGTAGCCAGGGAATTCGTGTTGGGTTTCAATGTTTTTTTTTCCCTCCAAACTTTCTCCCAATCCATCCTATTTGTTGTTACTATATTAGTTTTCCTAACTCCTACCTCTGTTCAGAAATCTCCACTGCTACTTGTTTCCTCCCCCAAAAATGTTTAAATCCTTTAGCATGATATTCAAGGCCCTCTGTGATGTTTCTAAAAACAACCTCTCACATGTTGTCAGAGACTCTTTCCATTTGACCTTTTGTCCTTATCTGATTATTTCCTTTTTTACCAGACATGCCCTATAATTTGCTGTTGCTGTGTTTGTGTTCATGTCTGAATTGTTCCTCTCAAATAGTCATAGATGCAAACATCAAGTCCCTTCACGGCCTTCTAAACCCCTTCGTTGTCCTTTCCCACCACTTAACCATGTGCTTCTATGGCCTTATTAGAACATCCCCTTCTGTATTCTGCCCTAGTGAGTTTTGCTTTCATTTATTACTCCCCTGCTTAATTCTGAAGACCTTGAAGGCAGGAACAGTGTCTTTCTTGTTCTTCCTATAACTTGCCACAATGCCTAGCCAAGTCCTTTACAAAAATAGATATCCATTTAATGTATTATGATTGCAAATGAATAGAAGCAAGGGAGATGAGCTGCTATATTCCTACAAAGAGACACTGTAAAAATCAGCATATATTTATATCAAAATATTTGTTAAAAGCAGCTAGTGATGTGAACAGCCAGTGGTATAAAATAAATGCAGTAGAGGCATTAACTGCTAGGATTAGCTAGGTATTATTAGTCTACAATCAAGTATTCCCTCATAATTTCCTATCTTTTTGATGCTTTTATCAAAGTCCTCCATTGTATTCTGCCACAATACTTTTGCTTCTCACCAAGACAGCTGTGGTAGGGATTAAAGATCTTTCTCTCCCTCCCCAACCCCACCCCACCTCACCCCACCTCACTGCCAACCTCTCTTGGTTCTGGTGATTAAACTCAGAGGCTCTTCACTACTGAGACACACCCTCAGCCCTTTTTATTTAGAGACAGGGTATCACTGAGTTGCTTAGGGCCTCACTAAGTTGCTGAGGCTGACTTTGAACTTGTGATCCTCCAGCCTCAGCCTCCTAAGTCGCTGGGATTACAGACTGGTGCCACTAACTTGCTGAGAGCCTAATAACACAAGGCAGTAAATACTTCCCTGTAGCATGGAATGAAGGCATTGCAAGAGTCGCTGTGCCATAATCTGTATTCTTGCGGAAACTGCTTGATGATGATTTCTGATGTCAGTCCTCTAAAAGATTCAGTGCATCAGTTTGAGAGTGTCTTAACCTGGAAAGTCTTTGAAAGCAAGACAGTTTGCACCCTTTTGACAGGGTCCTGCCTTACTAAGTGAGTTATTTTGTGCTTTATTTTGATTAAAGTGACTATGATAATAAAATGATGCTGATATGATTGTGTTCATGGTGACCATTTTGAGGAACCTACAATGTGCCTGGCAATGTTCAAAGAAATATATATATACACATATGTGTATATATATGTGTGTGTGTATGTGTGTGTATGTGCTTCTATGGCCTTATTAGAACATATATATGATTTAATGGCCTACATTCTCATCTCACTATTAATGGGGAGAATAATAATTGACTGTTTTTATCTAATAGAGCATCCTGATCAGGTAGAAGGAAGTAACAGAAAGTTGCTGATTTCATACTTTGAGAAAATGCTGAGAGATTACAGCAGTAGAACCTCTTGTTTGTAACTTCCTGCGTGTATTTTCTGAGCCTTCTCTTTCTTATGGGTAATAATCATAAATTCACCATCACTGTGTACTCTGTTCTTACCTACCTCTTCTTGCTAAACTCCTATGATTCCTCAATAATTTTCCTAAAGATAGTAGATATTCTGTTTCTACTTAAGGTTACCTCTTCACTTTTTATCAAATTTGAATTTATTCATTTTCTTTGTTAGTGCAGAATTTTAGCTCTTGGCCTCCAAGACCCACCAGTGCTATTCTGTCATTTGTAGCTCATTCTGTATTCAGTACTCGTATTAACTAAGCTTTTTCTTGGGGAACTGGGGATTAAACCCAGGATCTCAATACATGCTAGGTAAGCATTCTACCACTGAGCTATACCCCTTGCCCTAACTAAGCTTTTTATTTCTCTAGTGACTGCTTGTTACAGTGAGAGAATATGTATTTCAATAACGACATCAAATACCATATCTTAGCTCTTATATAGGTCCAATATGGTGAACACCTTCTTTGATGTCCTATTACTCTTAGCTTCCTCCTGCACATTTCTCATTTTCTGATCTCCTGTTCAGCTTGCTGGGCCCCATCATTTTCATCATTGTCGTGAACCTATGGATATACTCAACTGGGGAGAAGTGCAAAGACTTCTCTACTTGTTCATTATGATTTGCAACTGTCAGCAATCTGTAATGAAGGACTTACATATTTAAGACCCAGTTACTCTTTTTTTAAGAAACTGTAAAACAGAGAATATTTTATTAATGTTTTTGAAACTAAAAATCCTACTTCATCAAATTGAAGGGAATCAGTGAATCTGTTTGATATATAATATTTATAAATAGAAAATCAGGACATCCATTAATAGCAGCACATAAAAATAACAGAACAACTTGAATGTGTACAAGATTTTTAAATCCCTCTAAATGCATAGCTGGGTAAGCAAGAAAATAAGGGAAATATTCAAGATAACAAATTAAAGTACTAGCAGGGTGCATTGGTTCACACCTGTAGACCCAGTTCCTCCTATAGCTAATTTTGGACTAGGTAGAAAATGTCATTCACAGCATTGATCATCCCCATGATGAATCCTACTATCTATAGTTGAAGAGACCAGAAGATTCATTGGTTACTGGGCAAGTTCCTGTGTACTGTTCTCATCACCTTAAGAATGACTAAATATAGCTGGTTGTTTGCTCATCTAATTTTAGCTCTGTTGCTTCAAAATGTGAGCACAAAATCTCCATACAGTCATTCAATTTGCTCTGGTGTATGGTCACAGATTTCCCCCTTGATTTTAGATTCTCCAGCCCTCTTAATTTAAATGGCATCAGTGGTACTTTTCATGTTGAAAAAGGGTTTTATAGCTCCAATTAAACAAAGCATCTAATGAAGATTCTTAACTCCAAATTATTTAAATATTACTCTGAATAATGCCTTCAAATACTTGCAATTTGTTTACCCTTATAATTGTACCACTGGAGTCTCATATTCTGAACTCAAAATATAGGCTATTAAATTATTTCAAAAGGGCAGCTTCATTACTTCTCCCAACTGATAGACCTTATTAACAATCCATCAATAATATATGTTGGTCTCTTTCTTGACAAAATGTAAATCTTGGATTCTCATGCAAATGTTGTAGAGATAAGCAGATAATATCTCAGAATAGCAATACATTAATGACAAATTTCATATTCCTCATTTTAGAGGATTATCCACTGGGAAAAATATAATTTCTTCTCTTATGGATTGTTATTTAGTATTTGATACATGAAAAGAAATTGTATGTGCTAAAGTCTATGAACACTGTATGGCACTCTGGTTACTGATTCTTTTATAGAAGCTCTACTCTGAAACCTCTGAGAAAGACAGGAGTCAGTAAACAGTTTTTTTTTTTTTTACCTCCCACAGATACATAACAATTTCGAACAGAGTAAAGTGGCATGTATTTTGGTTATTCTTTCCTTTTTAAATTGTGCCTTAATTACTGGATACCACTTTGGATTATTTGGATTCATGAACCTGATCATAAAAAACAGAAGAATAAACATCCTTCTATATGCAGATGATTTCATTTTTATTATAGAAAATTAAAAGTGGCTTCAACAGCCACTTGTCCTGCTATCTAATTACTGTCAGGAATAATGGCTTCCAATCAGCTATCCCTAAACTCAAACTATTATTTATAGTAGAAGTCCTCCAAAAATTGAGAGGCTTATAAATAATAGCCTTATACAGCACAACTGTGTATTTAGTTATATATGTATATAGATAGATAGGTAAAGAATATGAAAATGAGACATTCACCGGGAAAGTACATTTATTTACTTATGCTTTAGTTTTATAGTTGCTTTGATAAGGTTTTTATGATTGTGGTGGGTAATTAGTAACACTGGTTTTGTAAAGTTTCCACACTAAAATATCTGTGATATGCTTTCTGAGTGTAGTTTTCAAATTGTGTTGGTTTTCAACTAATACACTATTTTTCTGCAGTTCCTCCCTTTTCCCTTTTCCCATCCCTCCCCTCTTCTGTAACATTCCTCTACTCCACTGATCTCCCTTCTGTTTTCATGGGATCCACCAGCACTTCCCCTCTTATTTTACTGTAGCTTCCACTTAAGAGAGAAAACATTTGAGCCTTGACTTTCTAGATCTGGCTTATTTCACTCAGCATGATGTTCTCCTGTCCCATCCATTTACTAGCAAACCATAATTGCACTCTTCTTTATGGCTGAGTTTATGGCTGAGTGGAACTCCATTAAATATATACACACCACATTTTCTTTATCCATTCATCTGTTGACAGGCCCCTGGAATTAAATTATGTCATGTACATATATGAACATACCATGGTGAATTTTACCTTTGTGCATGTCTATAAAGTATCAGTCTAAAAAAAAACAAAAAATAATAGAAAGAAGACCAGTAGCATAGAGGAAGGAGAACGGGGAGGGGGAGGGGAGAGAAATAGGAAGTACTGGAGACTGAAATGTAGCAAATTATATTTCATGCATATATGATTATGTCTTAAGAGTAGACTTTAAAAATCAATTTTAAATTTACACAAATATTGTGCAGAAAGTGCAGTTTCCATATACTGCCTCACACTCCTCCCCAATTTCCCCTATTATTAAAATCTTACATTAGTATGGTACATTTATTATAATAGTAACATAATCTCTTGTACTCCATCTATTTATCCCTCTCACCATCTCCTTCAAACCATGTTCTCCTTTACACCAGGGGTCTTTTTACTTGTTTTCCCTTTCCAGGAATGTTATGTAGTTGGGAGCTGGGGATATACTTCAGTGGTAGTGTTTGCCTAGCATACACAAGGCCCTGGATTTCATTCCCAGCAACCCCCCAATAAAAAGGATATTACTTATTTGGAATTATACAGTATAGCCTCTTAAGACTTATCTTACTTGGCAATATGAATTTAAGCTTCCTCCATGTCTATTCGTGATTTGATAGTTATTTTTTATTGTGGATTAATATTGCATGCACCTGTTGATATTGAAAGGCATGTTGGTTGCTTCCAAATTTTAGCAATTATAAATAAAGATGCTGTAAAGTTTTGTGTGTGGATGTTTGTGTGAACATAAGTTTGAATTCATTTGGGTAAATACTAGATGCAATTGCTGAATCATATGGTGAGAATGTTTAATTTTGTAAGAAATTGCCAAATTGTTTTCCAAAGTTCATCCTACATTCCCCTTAAGAGGGAACATGAGCTCCTTTTGTTCCATATCCTTGCCAGCATTGGATTATTAGTATAAAGAAATTTAGTCATTCTAATAACTGTGTAGTAGTTATTTCATTGTTGCTTTAATTTTCAACTCCCTGATAGCATAAGATGTTGAACATCTTTCATGTTTATTTACCATCTGTATGTCTTCTTGTTTTTAATTAACAAATAATAGCATCATATATTATATACTTATGGGATGCAATGTGATGTTTTGATATATGTTCATATTGTGGAATCATTAAATCAAACTAATATAATAATTTCATCACCTCACATGCATAGTATTTTTTTTTTTTTGGTGGTGCTGGGGATTGAATCCAGGGCCTTGTGCATGCAAGGCAAGCACTCTACCAACTGACTTATATCTTTAGCCCCCTGCCTAGCATTTTTGTGGTGAAACATTTAAAATCTGCTGTTTGAGCAGTTTTGAAATACAAAATGCATTATTATTTATTATAGTCATCACTTTGTGAAATAGATCACTAAAGCTTATTCCTCTAACTGAAAATGTGTACCCTTTGATCAACATCTCTCCTTTCTCTAGCCATTCGCATGCCCCCAGTCTCTGGTAACAACCACAATTCTACTTTCTACTTCTATGAGATCAACTTTTGATAGATTCCATATTTAAGTAAGGTCATACTGTATTTATATATCCATGTCTGGTGTATTTCAGTTAGCGTAATGTCCTCCAGGTTCATCCATTTTGTCACAAATGACAGAATTTTCTTCTTTTTAAATGCTGAATAGTATTCTATCATGTATATATGGACAGTTCCTTACTTACGATGGTTTGACTGATGATTTTTTAACTTTATTGTGGTACAAAAGCAATATGTTTTCAGTAGAACCTGCATTTTTAATTTCAATCCCTTCCAAGACTAGCAATATATATCACAATACTCTCTCATACTGATGGGCATTGGCTGTAAGCTGCAGCTCCCAGTCAGTCACAAGATCACAAGGGTAAAAAAGTGATGCTCTACAATGTAGAGTGTGGCTAAGCAATGATGGTCAGTAGGTTAGGTGAATTAAATGCACATTTGAATGATAGTATTTTCAACTTAAAATGGGTTTTTGGTGACATAACACCATCCAATGTTAGGCTGAGGATCATTTTAATAACACATTTTCTTTATCCAATTCATTCATTGATGGATTCTTACATTGGTTCCATATCTTAGCTATTGTAAATAATGCTGCAATGAACATGAGAGTACAGGTATCTCTTTGACATATCAATTTTACTTCCTTTATATATATACCCAGTTGTGGGATTACTGAATCATATGGTAGAGCCATTTTTAATTTCTTTGAGGACCCTCCATGCTGTGTTCCATAATGCCTGTGTTAATTTCTACTCCCACCAGTAGCGCACATGTGCTCCCCTTTCTCTGTATCCTCCCCAATATTTGCTTTTTTAAAATATAATAACCATTCTAACAAGTGTGAGGTAATATAGTGGTTTTAATTTTCACTTCCTCAATGATTAATGATGATAAGAATATTTTCATGTTTTGTGGGACTTTTGTATTTCTTCTTTTGACAATGTCTATTTAGGTTCTTCTCCCGGTTTTTTTTTTTTTTTTTTTTTTGATATTCAAGACCATTTAGGCCATTTTATTTATTATTTTTATCATTTCTTAATGACAAAACTTACATATTTTCTTCTTGCTACTATCTAACTATAGCTTAGTACTCATGGATGAACCTTCCCCCATCACCTTTTTTTTTTTTTACATTGGTTTCTTTGATTTCTTGCTATACAGTTTGAATTCTTTATATATTTTGACTATTAGCTCCTTATACATATGATATTGATTTGCAAAAATGTTCTTCCAGTCAGTGGGTTTTTTCTTTGCTCTATTATTATTATTATTATATATTTGCTGTGCAGAAATTTTACAGTTTGAAGTATTACTGTTTGTTTAATTTTGATTTTGTTGCCTGTGATGTAAATCATTGTCAGTGGGGTATGTGTTCAGATCTCCTGAAATTTTCAAAATGGGACTGATTGTCTTGTTGAGTTTTAAGATATCTTCCGATCATCCACCATTTGCCTGCCTCTCGCCTGTCCATCGCCTGCCTTACACCTATCCATCACCCAATGCAGGAGGTTCACCTCCCAATCCTCTGACTACAGTCAGCAAACTGATCGCCGTCCGCCAGTGGAGCACCAGCTGCCTGCTGTTGCCTGGAAGTTCACTGTCACAGTACCTGCAGGTTTGATTACACCTGTCTGCTGCCATTTTGAGACAACAGCCAGGCCCTGTAGGACCCCTGGCCGGACTGACTGAGCCCCATCTCCAGGATCCCTCAGCCCGAACGATCACTCCCTGCCTCTGGGGCCCTCACATCGACTGACTGCTCCCTGCCACCAGGACCCCCAGACCAACTGATTGCATCCTATCACCAGGACCCCAGTTTCTAGGGACATATGAATTACCTAAACTGAACGAGGAGGACATACACAACTTAAATAAATCAATTTCAAGCAATGAAATAGAAGAGGTCATCAAAAGCCTACCAACAAAGAAAAATTCAGGACCAGGTGGGTTCTCAGCCGAGTTCTACAAAACCTTTAAAGAAGAGCTCATTCCAATACTCCTCAAAGTATTCCATGAAACAGAAGAGAAGGGAACCCTCCCAAACTCGTTCTATGAAGCCAATATCACCCTGATGCCTAAACCAGACAGAGACACATCAAGGAAAGAAAATTTCATACCAATATCCTTAATGAACATCGACACAAAAATTCTCAACAAAATTTTAGCAAATCGCATACAAAAATATATTAAAAAGATAGTGCACCACGATCAAGTGGGTTTTATCCCAGGGATGCAAGGTTGGTTCACCATCAGGAAATCAATAAATGTCATTCACCATATCAACAGACTTAAAGTTAAGAATCACATGATTATTTCAATAGATGCAGAAAAAGCATTCGATAAAATACAGCACCCCTTCATGCTCAAAACACTAGAAAAAATTGGGATAGTGGGAACATTCCTTAACATTATAAAGGCCATCTACGCTAAGCCCATGGCCAATATCATTCTAAATAGTGAAAAACTGAAAGCATTCTCCCTAAAAACTAGAACAAGGCAGGGATGCCCTCTTTCACCACTTCTATTCAACATCGTCCTTGAGACTCTAGCCAGAGCAATTAGACAAACCAAAGAAATTAAAGGGATACGAATTGGAAAAGAAGAACTCAAACTATCCCTGTTCGCTGATGACATGATTATATATTTAGAGGAACCTGGAAATTCCACCAGAAAACTTTTAGAACTCATAAGTGAATTCAGTAAAGTAGCGGGTTACAAGATCAATGCTCATAAATCCAATGCATTTTTATACATAAGTGATGAATCATCAGAAAGAGAAATTAGGAAAACTACCCCATTCACAATAGCCTCGAAAAAAATAAAATACTTGGGAATCAATCTCACAAAAGAGGTGAAAGACCTCTACAATGAGAACTACAGAACACTAAAGAAAGAAATTAAAGAAAACCTTAGAAGATGGAAAGATCTCCCATGTTCTTGGATAGGCAGAATTAATATTGTCAAAATGACCATACTACCTAAAGTGCTATACAGATTCAATGCAATTCCAATTAAAATCCCAATGATGTACCTTACAGAAATATAGCAAGCAATTATGAAATTCATCTGGAAGAATAAAAAACCCAGAATAGCTAAAGCAATCCTCAGTAGCAAGAGCGAAGCAGGGGGTATCTCAATACCAGGTCTTCAACTCTATTACAAAGCAATAGTAACAAAAACGGCATGGTATTGGTACCAAAATAGACAGGTAGATCAATGGTACAGAATAGAGGACATGGACACAAACCCAAATAAATACAATTTTCTCATACTAGACAAAGGTCCAACAATATGCAATGGAGAAAAGATAGCCTCTTCAACAAATGGTGCTGGGAAAACTGGAAAACCATATGCAACAGAATGAAATTAAACCTCCCTACACAAAACTCAACTCAAAATGGATCAAGGACCTTGGAATCAGACCAGAGACCTTGCATCTCATAGAAGAAAAAGTAGGTCCAAACCTTCAACTTGTTGGCTTAGGATCAGACTTCCTTAACAGGACTCCCATAGCACAAGAAATAAAAGCAAGAATCAACAACTGGGATAGAGTAAAACTAAAAAGCTTTCCTCAGCAAAGGAAACCCTCAGTAATGTGAAGAGAGAGCCTACAGAGTGAAATAATATCTTTGCCACTCGTACTTCAGATAGAGCGCTAATTTCCAGAATCTATAAAGAACTCAAAAAACTCTACACCAAGAATACAAATAACCCAATCAACAAATGGGCTAAGGAAATGAACAGACACTTCACAGAAGAAGATGTACAAGCAATCAACAGATATATGGAAAAATGTTCAACATCTCTAGTAATAAGGGAAATGCAAATCAAAACTACCCTAAGATTTCATCTCACCCCAATTAGAATGGCGATTATCAAGAACACAAGCAACAATAGGTGTTGGCGAGGATGTGGGGAAAAAGGTACACTCATACATTGCTGGTGGGGTTGCAAATTAGTTCAGCCACTCTGGAAAGCAATGTGGAGATTCCTCAGAAAGCTTGGAATGGAACCACCATTTGACCCAGCTATCCCACTCCTTGGCATATACCTAAAGGCCTTAAAATCAGCATACTACAGAGATACAGCCACATCAATGTTCATTGCTGCTCAATTCACCATAGCCAGATTGTGGAACCAAACTAGATGCCCTTCAGTTGATGAATGGATAAAGAAACGGTGGCATATATATACAATGGAATATTACTCCGCAATGAAGAATGATAAAATTATGGCATTTACAGGCAAATGGATGAAATTGGAGAATATCATGCTGAGTGAGATAAGCCAATCTCAAAAAACTAAAGGACGAATGATCTTGCTGATAAGCAGATGAGGACATATAATGGGGAGTGGGAGGGGTTAGCATTAGGGTTAGGGTTAGGTTTAGGATTAGCGATAAGGAGGGTGGTAAGAATGGAGGAAAGAAGGACTGTATAGAGGGAAAAGAGGGGTGGGAGGGTCGGGGGGGAAGGGAAAAAAATAATGAATCAAACATCATTGCCCTATGTAAATTTATGATTACACAAATGGTATGCCTTGACTCAATGTACAAATAGAGAAACAACATGTATATCATTTGTATACAATAATAAAAAAAAGAAATGCAAGTCAAAAAAAAAATAAAGCAGTTGTGGTATCTCTGTGGAAAAAAAAATTATAACCCTGAACGTTAATGGCCTAAATTCATCAATCAAAAGATATAGACTGGCAGAATGAATTAAAAAGAAAGACCCAACAATATGCTGCCTGCAAGAGACTCATCTCATAGAAAAAGACATCCACAGACTAAAGGTGAAAGAATGGGAAAAAAACCTACCATGCACATGGATTCAGTAAAAAGCGGGGTTTCCATCCTTATATGAGATAAAGTGGACTTCAAGCCAAAGTTAGTCAGAAGGGATAAAGAAGGACATTTCATACTGCTTAAGGGAACCATAAATCAGGAAGACATAATGATAGTAAATATTTACGCCCCAAACAATGGTGCATCCCTGTACATCAAACAAATCCTTCTCAATTTCAGGAATCACATAGACCACAACACAATAATTCTGGGTGACCTTTAATGCACCACTGTCACCACTAGATAGATCTTCCAAACAAAAACCAACCAAAGAAACCATAGAACTCAATAACACAATCAATAACCTAGACTTAATAGACATATATAGAATATTCCATCCATCAACGAGCGGATTCACTTTCTTTTCAGCAGCACATGGAACCTTCTCGAAAACAGACCATATGTTATGCCACAAAGCAGCCCTTAGGAAATGCAAAAAAATAGAGATACTGCCTTGTGTTCTATCAGCTCATAATGGACTGAGAATAGACATCAATGACAAAATAAAAAACAGAAATTACTCCAACATCTGGAGACTAAATAGTATGCTATTGAATGAAACATGGATAACAAAAAACATGAGGGAGGAGATAAAAAAATTCTTAGAGGTCAATGAGAATGACGATACAACATATCAAAATCTCTGGGACAGGGGCTGGGGATATAGCTCAGTTGGTAGAGTGCTTGCCTTGCAAGCACAAGGCCCTGGGTTCAATCCCCAGCACGGCAAAAAAAAAAAAAAAAAAAAAAAAAGGTGTAAAAAATCTCTGGGACACTATGAAAGCGGTACTAAGAGGAAAATTCATTGCATGGAGCACATTCCAGAAAAGAATGAAAAGTCAACAACTAAATAACCTAACATTACAGCTCAAAGCCCTAGAAAAAGATGAACAGAATAACAGTAAAAGTAGTAGAAGACAGGAAATAATTAAAATCAGAGCTGAAATCAATGAAATTGAAACAAAAGAAACAATTCAAAAAATTGACAAAACAAAAAGTTGGTTCTTTGAGAAAGTCAACAAAATAGAGAAACACTTAGCCACACTAACAAAGAGAAGGAGAGAGAAAACTCAAATTACTAAAATTCGTGATGAAAAAGGTAATATCACGACAGACACCACTGAGATACAGAACATAATGAGAAGCTACTTTGAAAATCTGTATTCCAACAAAATAGAAACTACGGAAGACACTTACAAATTTCTAGAGACATATGCTCCTCCCAAACTGAACCAGGAGGACATACACAATTTAAACAGATCAATATCAAGCAATGAAATAGAAGAAGCCATTAAAAACCTACCATCCAAGAAAAGCCCAGGAACAGATGGATTCTCAGCCGAGTTCTACAAGACCTTCAAAGAAGAACTCATTCCAATACTTCTCAACATATTCCAGGAAGTAGAAAAGGAGGGTACCCTACCGAACTCATTCTATGAAACAAATATCACCCTCATACCCAAACCAGACAAAGACACATCAAGGAAAGAAAAATTTAGACCAATATCTTTGATGAATATAGATGCAAAGATCCTCAACAAAATATTGGCAAACTGTATCCAAAAACATATTAAGAAAATTGTGCACCACGATCAAGTGGGGTTCATCCCTGGAATGCAAGGAGGTTTAACATCCATAAATCAATAAACGTAACCCATCATGTCAATAGACTTAAGGATAAGAATCATATGGTTATTTCAACTGATGCAGAAAAATCATTCAACAAAATACAACACCCCTTCATGCTCAAAACACTAGAAAAAATAGGGATAGTATGAACATATCTGAACATTGTAAAGGCTGTTTATGCTAAGCCCATGGCCAACATCATTCTTAATGGAGAAAAACTGAAACCATTCCCTTTAAAAACGGGAACAAGACAGGGATGCCCTCTTTCACCACTTCTATTCAACATTGTCCTCAAAACTCTAGCCAGAGCAATTAGGCAGACCAAAGAAATTAAAGGGATACGAATAGGAAAAGAGGAACTTAAGATGTCACCATTTGCTGATGACATGATTCTATATTTAGAGGATCCAAAAACCTCCTCCAGAAAACTTCTAGACCTCATCAATGAATTCAGCAAAATAGCAGGCTATAAAATCAACATGCATAAATCTAAAGCATTTTTATATGCAAGCAATGAAACAGTTGAAAGAGAAATGAGGAAAACAGCTCCATTTGCAATAGCCTCAAAAAAAAATAAAATACTTGGGAATCAATCTAACCAAAGAGGTAAAAGATCTCTAAAATGAAAACTACAAAACATTGAAGAAAGAAATTGAGGAAGACCTTAGAAGATGAAAAGATCTCCCGTGTTCTTGGATAGGCAGAATTAATATTGTCAAAATGGCCATACTACCAAAAGTACTATACAGATTCAATGCAATTCCAATTAAAATTCCAATGACATACCTTACAGAAATAGAGCAAGCAATCATGAAATTCATCTGGAAGAATAAGAAACCCAGAATAGCTAAAGCAATCCTTAGCAGGAAGAATGAAACAGGGAGTATTGCAATACCAGAACTTCAACTGTACTACAAAGCAATAGTAACAAAAACGGCATGGTATTGGCACCAAAATAGACAGGTAGATTAATGGTACAGAATAGAGGACACAGACACAAACCCAAATAAATACAATTTTCTCATACTAGACAAAGGGGTCACAAATATGCATTGGAGAAAAGATAGCCTCTTCAACAAATGGTGCTGGGAAAACTGGAATTCATATGCAACAGAATGAAACTAAACCCCTATCTCTCACCCTGCACAAATATCAACTCACAATGGATCAAGGACCTTGAAATCAGACAAGAGACCCTGCATCTTATAGAAGAAAAAGTATGTTCAAATCTTCAACTTGTTGGCTTAGGATCAGACTTCCTCAACAGGACTCTCATAGCACAAGAAATAAAAGCAAGAATCAATATCTGGGACAGATTCAAACTAAATAGCTTTCTCTAGGCAAAGGAAACTCTCAGCAATGTGAAGAGAGAGCCTACAGAGTGGGAGAATATCTTTGCCACTCATACTTCAGATAGAGCACTAATTTCCAGAATATATAAAGAACTCAAAAATCTCTACACCAAGAATACAAATAACCCAATCAACAAATGGGCTAAGGATATGAACAGACGCTTCACAGAAGAAGATCTATAAGCAATCAACAAACATATGAAAAAATGTTCACTATCTCTAGTAATAAGAGAAATGCAAACAAAACTACCCTAAGATTCCATCTCACCCCAATTAGAATGGCGATTATCAAGAACACAAGCAACAATAGGTGTTGGCGAGGATGTGGGGAGAAAGGTACACTCATACATTGCTGGTGGGGTTGCAAATTAGTGCAGCTACTCTGGAAAGCAGTGTGGAGATTCCTTAGAAAACTTGGAATGGACCCACTATTTGACCCAGCTATCCCACTCCTTGTCCTATACCCAAAGGACTTAAAATCAGCATACTACAGAGATACAGCCACATCAATGTTCATAGCTGCTCAATTCACAATAGCCAGACTGTGGAACCAACCTAGATGTCCTTCAATTGATGAATGGATAAAAAAACTGTGGTATATATATATACAATGGAATATTACTCAAGTACAAAGAATAATAAAATTATGTCATTTGCAGGAAATGGATGAAATTGGAGAATATCATGCTAAGTGAGATAAGCCAATCTCAAAAATCCAAAGGGTGAATGATCTCACTGATAAGTGGATGATGACATATAATGGGGGGTGGGAGGGTGCAAGAATGGAGGAAGGAGGGACTGTATAGATGGAAACGAGGGGTGGGGGGCAAGGAAAAAATAACAGAATGAATCAAACATCATTACCCTATGTAAATGTATGATTACGCAAATGGTATGCTGTTACTCCATGTACAAACAGAAAACAACATGTATCCCATTTGTTTACAATAAATATATATTTTTAGAAAAAGGTACCTTCTGGGCTGGGGAGATAGCTCAGTTGGTAGAGTGCTTACCTTGCAAGCACAAGGCCCTGAGTTCGATCCCCAGCACCGCAAAAAAAAAAAAAAAAAAAAAAAAAAAAAAAAAGGTACCTTCCTATATTTTGGACACCAATCTTTATTGGCTGTGTGCTTTGCAATCTGTTCTTCCTGAATTGTGGCTTATCTTTCCATTTTCTTAATAGTCTTTTTCACAGGGAAGTTTAAAATTTTAATGAAGTCCAACTTATGGATTTTTTTTTTTCTTTCATGAATCATGCTTTTGCTGTTGTATCTAAGAAAGTCATCACCAAACTGAAGGACATATAGATTTTCTCCCACATTATCCTCTAATAGTTTTGTGGTTTTGAATTTTTCATTTAGGTCTATGATTCATTTAGAATTTTTTTTGAAATGTGTGAGGTTTTACCTGGATTCTTTTTGTTTATTGTTTGCATGTAGTTGTACTGTGGTTTTAGCATCATTTGTTTTAAAGACTGTTGAAATGTCATTGCTCCTTTGCAAAGATCAGTTGACTATGTATTTTTTCAGGACTCTCCAGTCTGATTCATTCATCAGTTTTCTATTCCTTTCCAATACTGCACTTAGTCATTGTGACTTTATAGTAAGTTTTGAAGTTGGGTAGTGTCAGTTTTTCTTTCAATATTTTATTGACTATTCTGAATCTTCTGTATATACATATAAACTTTAGATTGTTTGTTTATATTCACAAAATAACTGCCTGAGATTTTAATTGGCATGTCATTGAATCAATAGATCAATTTGGGAACAATTGATCTTGACTATATTGAGTCTTTCTATCCATACACATGTAGTATCCCCATTTATTTAGACTTATTTTGCTCTTTTCATCCATTTCCCCATGTAGGTCTTGTGCATATTTTGTTGGAATTATAAGTAAGTATTTCATTATTCTGTACTAATGTAATTGATGTTGTATTTTAAATTTCAAATTCCAGTTTTGCATTTCTGATATATATGAAAGCAATTCACATTTGTATTTCTACTTTATATACAGCAAACTTGCTATAATAGCATATTATTATTTTGAGGACTTCTTTTTTAAAAGTTTCTACATAGATAACCATGTCACCTACATACAAAGACAAGTTTTTTCCTTCCTAATCTTCCATATATTTTATCCTTTTGGTCCTATTATAGTAGCTTGGATTTCCAGTATGATATTGAATACTAGCAGTGAGGGGGAACATCCTTGACTTACTCCTGATAATAGTGAAAAAGCATCTTGTTTGTCTAAGTTTGATGTTAACTGTAGGGTTTTTTCTTTTTCATGTATTAGTGCATTATAATTATGCATAGTAGTGGGACTTATTGTGACATATTCTTATATACACATAACATTTGGCCCCAGTACATTGCCTAGTACTTTCTCTTTCCCTTCCCTTCTCCCTTCTCAATTCCCCTTCTACTTTTATAATCTTCCCTCTATTATTTATATCTATCTATCTATCTATCTATATATTCTATTGGTGCATTATAATTTCATATAAAATGGAATTCATTGTGATGTATTAATACATGCATATAGCAAAATCTGGTCAACTTTATTGCCCTATTCTTTCCTTTTCCTCTCTTCCTCCCATCCTGCCTTACCCTTCATCCTCTACCTCTACTCTACTAATATCCCTTCTGTTTTTGTGAGATTATCCTTTTATAAATTCCTTTTTTATTTCTAGTTTTCAAACATGAGAGAGAACATCAACCCTTGACTTTGAGTCTGGTTTATTTTACTTAGCATAATAGTCTTTATTTCTATCCATGTACTAGCAAATACCATAATTTCATTCTTCTTTATGGCTACATAATACTCCATTGTGTATGTATACCACATTTTCTTCACCATTCATCTACTGATGGGCATCTGGGTTGATTCCGTAACTTATAGTAAATTGTACTGCTATAAACATTAATGTGCCTGTATCAATGTAGTATACAGATTTTAGGTCTTTTCATATAAATACTGAGGAGTAGGATAGCTGGATTATATGGAAGTTCCATTCCTAGTTTTTTTTTTTTAAAGAAGCCCTATATTGATTTCCTTAGTGGTTGTACTAATTTTCAGTCCCGTTAACAATGTATGAGTGTACCTTTCCCCCCATATCCTCACCAGCATTTATTATTATTATTTTCATTCTGACCAAAGTGAGATAAGGAACTTTAGATTTGCATTTCCTTGATTGCTAGGGATGTTAAATATTTTTCATATATTTGGTGGCCATTTATGTTTCTTCTTTTGAGAAATGTCTATTTAGATCTTTTGACCACTTATTGAATAAGTTATTAGTGTTTTTTTTTTTGTTTGGTTGGTTTTTGGTGGTAAGGTTTGAGTTCTTTATATATTCTGGGCATTTTTCTTATTGTATGTTGTATTTACTTATGCATGACAGCACAATGCATTTTGACTCATTGTACATAGAGTACAACTTTTCATTTCTCTGGCTGTACACAATGTAGATTCACACCATTCGTGTAATTGTACATGAACATAGGGTAATGATGTTTGTCTCTTTCCACCATCTTTCCTTCCCCTCTCCCCTTCCGCCCCTCATTTCCCTCTATATATTCTTGGTATTAAATTCCCATTGGAAGAGTAACTGGTGAAAATTTTCTTCCATTCTGTAAGCCCTCTCTTTACATTCTTTTTTTTTTCTTAATTGTTTCCAAAGCACAAGAAATAAAACCCAAGAAGCAATAAGTGGGATGGCATCAAATTAAAAAGTTTCTGCACAGCAAAGGAAACAAGACCATGAAAAGAGAGTATAGAGAATGGGAGAAAATATTTGCAAGTTACTCTTCTGACAGAGGATTAATACCCAGAATATATACAGAGCTCAAAAAACTTAACACCAAAAAAACCCTTATTTAATAAATGGCCAACTGAGCTACATAGATGTTTCTCAAAATAAATAAATAGCAAAAAGAAATGAAAACAGTCAACAAATATGAGAAAAAAAGTTCACCTTCATTAGGAATCAGGAAAATGCAAACAAATACTATGCTGAGATTTCATCTCATTCCAGTTAGAATAGTATCCATCAAACACATAGATATTAATAACTGCTGGTGAGGATGTGGGGAGAGAGGGATACTTACACATTTTGGTGAGATGGTACATTAGTACAACCACTATGGAAATCAGTATTAAGATTCCTCAAAAGTAATAGGTATTTTTCAAGTTGAAGAAATTCCCTCTATTCTTAGTTTTCTGAGTTTAAAAAAAGTGTTTTGTTTTTGGTACTGGGAATTGAACCCAGGGGCATTCTGCCACTGAGCTGCATCCTTCATCCTTTTCATTTTTTAAAAAAGTTTGAGATGTCTTGCTATCTTGATGAGGGTATAATTTGCTGAGGTTGGCCTTCAACTTGCAATCTTCCTGCCTCAGACTCCCTATTTGCTGTGATTACAGGCAAGCACTACTATGCCAAGCAGTTTGCTGAGATTTTTTATGATGAATTCATATTGAATTCTTATAAAATGCTTTGTATCCATCTATTGATATCATCATATGATTTTTCTTCATTGGCTAATTGGTGTGATGGATTACATTAACATTGGTATGTATTTTAAAATTTGTTATTGGTACATTATAATCATACATAAAGTGGGAACATTGTGATATATTTGTATATGTGCAGAATAGTTTGTTTGATTTAATTTTATATTGGAATGTTGAACCAGGGTTGGATATCTGGAATATATTCTACTTGTCCATGTAGCAGAGTTGTTTTTATACATTACTGGGTTCATTTTGCTAATATTTTATTGAGGATTTTTTTGTATCTATATTCATGAGAGACATTGGTCTTTAGTTTTCCTTTTTTTTTGTAATGTCTATATCTAGCTTTGGTATTAGAGTGACACTAACCTCTAGGAATGACTTAGGAGGTATGCCCTCTATTTCTCTTTTCTGGAAAATATTTCAGATAATTGACATAATTTCTTCTTATATATTTGGTAGAATTTGCTGGTAAATTCATTTGGACTTGGTGCTTTATATTTTGGAAGGCACTCAATTATTCATTTAATTTCTTTGCTAATTGCCTATCAAGATGATTTTTTCTTCTTGTGTGGGTTTTGTTAAATTATGGTTTTACAAAAATTGATTCATTTCATTTAAGTTATCAACTATGAGAACAACTTCGTTATTTCTGTATTATTCTTAAAATAATTGGTCCATGGAATCAGTAGTGCTGGCCCCTCTTTCATTTCTTTTTAAAATTTTCCTCTTTCGTTTCTGATACTGGTAACTTGTGTATTTACTTTTTTCTTTACTTAATCTGCACAGATATTTATTAATATTATTTCTCAAATTTATTGATCTTTTCAAATAACAGGCTTTTGATTTCATTGATTTTTCTTAGTTAATTTCTTGTTTTTAGTGTCAGTGATTTCTTTGCTAATTTGTATTATTTGTTTTCTTCTCCTCACTTTGGTTTCAGTAAGAGGTAGTGGGCAGGAAGAACTTGATTCACTATGAAAAGAAATTTCTTTTTACTTCCTTCCCTCTTCATCTCACTGCAATGCACAACATACCAGGGGCTAAGAGCAGAACCCTACTTCCCCCAGTGGGTTTGAACATAGCACTGGGGAAAAGGGAAGGGACTGAGGGATATGTCAGGGAAGGGCTGTTACCCCCTGGTTCCCAAATGATATAAGGCACAATTCTTGCAGGCGGCTAGATTGCATCCAAAACAAAACGAAAAACCCAAAACAAAAACTTGTTTAGATCCGAGGTCTACTGTGGTGTGCTTGAGCCTGGCCAACACTCACCTAGTACCCCAGGGGGCTAGCATTAGGAAACTTGTACTGAAAGAATTAACCAAAAAGGACCAGCCCAACTTCCCAGCTGTGAAGAGGTGCAGAGGAGAGGGTTTCCAGTCTGAATACTTTCATTACAGTATGTATAAAAAGCTGGGCTTTGAAATAACCAGTTTTTCTCAAAGACATCCCTTGCCGGTGCCCTCAGAATCAGTAGCATTAAGGGGGCTCTTGGCTCTTGGATGCTTCCTGTACTGGACCGGTGAACAGGTCCAAGTAGACTGGTGCCAGCTCCTCAATGGTGCCATGATGCAGGCGACTATGCTCCCAGTAGGCTCCAGAGGGCGCTGTCTTCCCAGGAAGCGCAGGTGCTGGAGAGAGCCACAGGTGGACGAAGATCCCCTCACAGACTGGGAAGGGTGGCGTCGCCGGTGAGGACGTGACTGGAGGGCATGCGCATGACCCTGGAGTCACGGAAATTGAGCCATCTGCCTGTCACTGGATTTGGGCAGTAGGCTGGATAATAGCCACCCAAGGGGGTTCTGGAGTGATTAGACACAGTATACAGGTTATAAACAGTGTGGTTGATGTTTTCTCAGGCAAATTCTGTCAAATCCAGGTCTTTTAGTCGGGAGTTCACAAATATTGTGAGCTTGCTAGATCATATTCCGGATTCTGAGAACCACTTCTGGTGGAGCACCAAGATCCTTGGGAACCTCTGGATGGAGAACTTTATACATCTCTTTCTGGCTCGGTAGCAACAGCATGTTGGCTGTTCATCACATCAAGCACATCCTCTTTGGTGAAGAGCCTCATGTAGTCCATTAGTGTTATCTCAGGATAACCTTGCTTAGCAATGGGCAGTGAAAGGTCCCAGAGGGGATCAAAGACTAGAGCAGTAACTACATTGGTGCACCTCAGGGAGCTCTTTAGCTGCCCGACAAAGAGATCCCAAATCCGACTGTCCTCTTGTTCTAGATATTTCCTCTACATCTCGTTCTTTTACATCATCAGGACGATGATTGAGATTCTCAGGATCGAACTTCGACCTCACTGTACCTCGGTTCACCTGGTTGTGGAGCCCATCCAGAAGAATGTAAGGGAACTCTTGAGCAGGAATCCTGCTGATTATAACCAACAAGACGCTGTGCATATCTCTGGATCTGGGTCTTGAACTCAAATGGGCTCACCACATCATTGGGGGATGAAGTCCATGTTGCCTGGATTAGTTTTGCGAACTCTTTCAAGAGGGTTGTGTGTGCATCGCTGGTGTAGCTGAGGTCCCGCCGCTGGAGGCAGTAATCTCTCAGCTCCCCTACGTTGCTCAGGCACTGCGGAATCCAGTTCAGGAAGCACCAAGATGCTCGTTTCGAAGACCAGCCAAACCCTGGGCACTCTAAGAATTCCTGGCTTTGTTGAGCCGAAGCCCCACGAAGGTGGAGAGCAGTAGGAACCGGGAGAGTGAGGAGCATGGCGTCAGCTCCTTGGCGAGGGAGGGAAAAGAGGTGGCTGGGGGCTCCTTGGGCAGGATCTCCTATACGATGTGCGCATATTCGCGGGGTGGACGGCAGGCTCAGCCCTATGTCTAACAGTGGTCAGGTGGGCACAGGGAGTCCCTGCACGGTGCCACAGGCGGCACATCAAGACCAGTGAGGCCGCCACAGGACATTGTCCACGGTGCCCAGCGGTAACTGTTATGGCTGGGCCGACCATGCGCCCTTCCACCTCATCCTCCCCACCGCGCCGGCCCGGCTCTCGCGCTCCCGCGAACTCCCAAATGCACTTCTAAAAGGAAAATTAAATGGTGAATTCACTTTAGAAAATAGTTTGGCAGTTATAATAAGAATCAGTAATCCCACTTCTAGGTATATACCTAAAATAATTGAAAACGTGCTCAAACAAAATTGTGTAAATAAATGTTCATAGCAGTGTTAATCATTATAGTCCAGAAGTGATTATACCTAAATATATATACATCAATGGATGAATGAATCAACAAAATTTTGTATATCCATACAATGGAATATTATTAAACCATAAAAAGAAATGTTACTGATACATTCTACAACATTGATGAACTTTGAAAATATTTTGCTATATTAAAAAAAGTCACAAAATAGCACGCATTGTATGATTTCATTTTTAAGAAATGTCCAGAACAGGCCAATCTATAAAGGCAGGAAACAGATTAGTGACTGAGCAATGGGAAAATGGAGAATGACTGCTAATATGCCCAAGGTGGATTTTGGGAGTGTTTAACATGTTCCCAACTTAGATAGTGTTGGTGGTTGTACAACCTTATGAATATGCTAAAAATCACTGAATTATACAGGCTAAAATTTAAAACAATTAAAACAAATACACTGGCTCATATCATTGAACTTTGAGAACTTGTTAACCCATTTACTCATATTTTGGAGAAAATACCATATGTAGCCATCCATTCAGAAATGATCATTAAGTAAAGGTGAGTAATTTTCATGATTTGATAGCTACTGCATAGCTAGTTAGAAAATGATTAAAACTTAGGAGTTGTTCTTTATCATACAACTTGGAAAAGTTTGCCCCACTTTATCATCTGAAAGCATACTCTTAATTTTTTCAGCTTGTATCTTATCTAAAGCTGAGTTATGAAGGGAAAAAATAAAACATGTAACTTAAATGAAATATATTACATTCACTCTTCCAGATTTGTATTTTAGTAATCAAACCAAATCATCAGAGAGATGCACATTTAGACCACATTATTTTGTCTTTTTGTAGAGTTACTTTAATGAAATTACCCTTTGACATAGTGCTATCCACCTGCATTGAAGCGTATCATCAAAAAGAGTCACGTGGAACTAGCTACATATTATACTTCACTGCCAGGATGGTTTTGAGTGTTCTCTATAATACATTTTCCAATTACATAAAGGCCCACACCACTAATTTCTCTTCAGATTTAATACCAGGAAAACTGTTTTTTATGAAAATTTTGTTTGATAACACTCTTGGGAACACTGTGACTCTTGTCATTGCTTGTATTTGCCCCTTTGCTTTTGTTACTATGTAGGTCCAAGAAAATTTGTTGGTTATTTCCTTGCTGTATAAGATTGTTATGCATGCTTTGCACATTAAACTTATTCATGGCGTTATGTGTATCTTGTATTATGTTTAGCTCTGTAATACCATAAATCATGTTTCCTAGTGATGAAGTAATAGATGGGCAGACTGATTTTGATAGAGAAGGTAGTTAAATCAACAGATCCTGGCCGTGGCATCAGAGAGATTCATCATGCCAGCCAAAAATTTACTCCGACTCCACAAAAACCATTTCACAAATTCATACTGTTGCACAAAAAGTGTGAGAATAAGAATCAATGACTGGCTCAGTGCAACAAAACTACATGACAATATATGAATATACCACAGTGAATTTGACCTTTATGCATATCTATAAAGTACCAATTAAAAAGAACTATAAATAAATAGAAGGAAGACCAGTAGAGGAAGGGGAACAGGTGGAAGTAGGAGGAGAGGGAGAGAGGAAGAACTGGGGACTGTAGTGAAACAAATTATATTCTATATATGAATGGTTATGTCAAAATGAACCCTAATAAGATGTGTAACTATAATGTACCAATAAAAACACAAAAACCCTACAAGAGTTTTAATCACATTCACTTCCTATAGTCATCATTCTCATATTATACCTTGCTAATCAGTGATAGGAAAATGGGTTCTCATGTTCTGGAAGTTAATCTGTTATTGTAGGCACAATTTCCGTTAGTTATGAACTTGAAATATGAAAGCAATGTAAATGGCCCAGAGGTGTCAAGTGATGTGTGAATTTCAGAATATTTATCAACCCATTTCAGCAACATTAATATTTTTGTTTCAAATATCCAGTTAAATAGGAAATTTAAAGAATAATTATTTGCCTCAATTGTTTGTATCATACTGAAAGTTGTTGAAAAAGTTCTGGTTGTCCCTTCAAGATATTAAAAGAATAGGTCACATTATGCCTCATAAGTTGTTTGATCTTTCTGGAAATGGAAGGAATGACTGATTGATTGATTGATTGAATTTTTCTACTTTTTATTAAATTGTTTGGTGTCATGGCAACCCAGGCTTTGTCTCTCGCTTAAGAAGGAAGCAGATCATGACATTTTTATTACATGTCTTCAAGAATGACAGCCTCGACAAATCCTCCCTTGACATGGAGAAGTGTAATAATGTGCCCAGATGCTTGAGGTTGTGGCACTTGCGTCATTGGCAGAGCAAATGGTCAAATAACTGTCATCCTTTGCTATATGAGTGTTCCAGGAAGAAAACCATTTCCCTTGAGTGGTCTTCAGAATGACCAAGCAAATCTTTGCTTTTCCTAGCATATTCCAGATATGGTCTACAGGATATGAAATACATGAGTCAGAAGAGAAAAATCTCCAACATCTGAATATATGGCATATATATCCATGTTTTTTTATTAGAAACTTCTGGATGATAGATCAAATTTTGTACTAAATATTTCCTTGTGTAAGAGTTGCCAGTATGGTGCCTTTATAGCCTATGTTGGAACCACATAAAAAAGGGGATTCATTACTAAATTTTGTGAGCGTTGGGTCGTGCTTGCTGGGTTTTAACAAGATTGGGTTCACCAGTAGATTTGATTTCAGAGTTACCTGAAATAACCAGAAAACTAATTGTTCAATGGAACTCCAAACTCCAAGTTTTTACCTCAAACATGTCCCCAAGGCTAGTCTTCCCTATTTTAGTAAACGAAATTCTCATAAAATCAGTTATTGAAGCCAGAAAACCAGGAGCTATCCATTTACCTTCTTTCCTGTTACTCCTATTTTGAAATTCATTAGCAAACACTTTTTAGACATTATAAAATTGGTCTTTTGGAAAGACATTTCTCTCCATGTCCTCTGACTACCTCTCTCACATTATCATCTACATTGCAAACACAGCTTCAACTTTTGCCTTCCATTCCCCTAGAATTTAGTTTCTACTCCAGAATAAGAATAATCTTAAAAAATCATAAACTAGGATAGATCAGTGCCATGCTAATATCATAAGAGTGCATTCTCAATGCAGCATGAAAAAAGTCTCAAAGAGGGTGGCTGTGAGGTGTGCGTGGGGGCCTCTCCTTGCTCATCTATTGTGGATACCCATCTTGGGTGGTGACATGATTGCTCACGATGCCAGATGATGCCAATGAGTCATTTTTAGAATGCTGATCCTGAATTTATGAGAATCAGATTGCACTGAGTTATCAACACTGCCACACTGGGTTGTCGTTTGGAACACAGAAGAAGAGGGTCTAGGCGAGGGGCCCAGTCTGAGACCAGCCGGGTGGTCAGAAAAGCTGTGTGGTGCGCCATCCCGGGGGCCGGCGACGTCGGCCACGGCCGACTTTGCTTGACACACAGCTGGCTGAGAGACCTGCTCAAAGCCAGTGAGCTCAGTGTGAGTGCAGGTGGAGCTAGCTACAGGTGCCTCTCCTTCCCCGCGAGGGCAGGCAAGTGGGGAAAGACCCGTGGCTAAGCAGATGCAAACCGTGAGGTTCGGTGGGGGCGGAGGGGCACCAGACTCGTGCCAGAGTAGAGCAGCCAGGGGAGCCGGGAGCGATCCAACCTGAGTGGGCTCTGCCCGAACCGCTCACTCTCTTCTCTGCAGCGTTTCCTTTCCCCTTGGTGCGATGAGCATGCAAGTGGCAATGACTCAGTGCTGTCTAATTACCTCTGCCCTCAGTGACCCTGGCTCCCGAGGGATGAGGACTCGGGGACCAGCCTCCCACCCCCAGGTCAGACAAGGTCACCCATTGGCGTCGTTCAAAAGAAGATGAGCCCGTTTTAATAGGGTCCTCTCATCTCTAGGTGAGTGTGGGAACACTGTGCCAGGAAGGAAAATAATTGCATTTTCTCCCGAAGCCGCCAGAAATAATTTCTACTTTAATGGTGAAAACAGGTCTCCTTGCATCTCTGGACGTTTTACATTGCAGGCTGTAATGAGCGAGAAAACGTCTTTCTTTTAATAGCTAATCCTCTGATGCTCCGTGTCTGGAAGGTGAGGTGATGTGGCAAATTATCGTTGTCGAAGAGAGAGATTGAGCCAGGAACAGCAGCCCCTCTCCGTCCACCGCGTCACTTAGCTCTCGTTAGCATGGCCAGAAAATCGGGGCTTGTTTGCCACAGGACGTTGTTTTGACCGTGGCCATGGCCGGGGACAGCCCCACCCTGATGCAGGAGGAGAGGAGGGGATGGGAGACATCCTGCCCCCACCTCTCCCAGTGGCACCAGAGTCCTTGGGCTGGATTAACTGTGCATCTCCATTAGGGGGGCACCCCATCTGCCACCTCCTCTTCAGCCACACACCCCACCCTGTGCCCCCCACCCCCAGACATTCCCAGGAGTGCCAAGGAGCCTGGGCGAGTCTTTGTCCTAGAGTGAGCGTGACCTCCGGGTCTTCTCCAGGATCAGGGTTCACCAGGGACCCAAGGGGCAGGCAGGGAGGGAGATGGGTACTGAGCTGACAGCGGGCCATCCTCAGGCCTCCTGCCCACAGTCGGCACTTTCCCTGGGGCTGGATCCTCCTGCCTTGACCCCTTCTTCTAACTCCTCCCTCAGGGCCCTTCCTTTCCGTTTTGGAGTGTGATTCTCCCCGCAGGTTTGCCAAGGTAAATTCGCGGTGCTCTTTAAGCTGAAGCTCCCACCTCACTCTTCTTTCTCATGTGCGGGGAGCTGCCTTGACCTTCTGGTTGCTTTCCATTCTGTACATGTGAGGAGATGTCCTCCTATATAAGGAACCTTCTATCATTTTAAAAAATCTTCCTTTACTTTGGAAGTCTTATTTCACAAGTGTTTTTCTTTCCTGAACTTCAGGTATTTGACATTTAGCAAGTTTAAATCCACACATATGTTACCATATTTTCAATGGAGGCGGGCTGATTGTTTTTCCACAGAGCATTCTTTTGGTTGTTTGTTTTAGTAGAGTTGCAAGATAATCCCATCAGTGTAGATGCATTTGAATGTTGTAATAACAGTGTTAGGATGTACTTTTTGTATTGTGATTAGGCATATGGGGTTTTTTAAATTCTAAACTAGCCAAATGCTCTATATTGGCCCTTTCTTTTAGTGTGAACGTGCATCTCCAAGATGATTACCTAAACAGAGGTGCAATTTTGTGGATTACATAGACTTTCTTGCATATGTGAATTTCATGACCCAGTGAATTTATGGATAGACTAGGAAGATCTGTATTAAGTTAACCTGAATTTAGATTTCAAATGTCTATTCTGTGAGTGGTTCATAAAGCTCTGTGTTACTATGGATAACAGAGAAAAATGCTCTTGCCTATAAACATTCAAAACATTGAACTAATGTTATTTCTGTAGACCTTTCCTTTCTTGCATGGTAACAAGGACAAGATTTAATGCCAGGGCAACTGCCTGATGGTATAATTTCTTCAAATAAAATTTGACATCTTGTTTGGCTTTCTGCATGACTCCTGAAGGAATATTAAAAATAATATACAGCACTACGTAATGCTCAGAAAACACATTTAGCTCTAAGAAAAGGAAACCCACATTAAGGTCTTATTCTTGACACAAATACTGTAGTGCCCCTAGGAGCTGGGATAATCTGAAGTCACAAACTCTTGTAATGAAATTTTGATTTTTGTTTAGCTTTCTCTTTCAAACATTACAAACTTGTATTAAGCATTGGTGTTAGGCAATATTTTTATTAAGAAATTCACTAAAACAGAATCCCAGAATGTTGATTTCAGGAACAACCTTTGAAAGCATGTGTTTTAAAATCCTTATTTTGCAAATGGGGACTCTTGAGAACAGATGCAAAGATCCTCATGGAGATACTGACATACTCCAGTCCATTGCTCCATGACAACGGATAATTGGCCTTTCAGCTTATGCCAATAAGCCCTATTATGGTGTTCATGGTAGAATCTATTAAAATGTATCCTCAACCCAGACCTCATTCCTCTTCCATATTGCAGTCTTATCCTGATAAATAATGTGATGTGGTGTTTTATTGATTTCCCTCTGAGGCACAATTTTAAAAGGTGGGTGGGAGAGATGGCTTTGCCTTTGACAATGAATGAGAGACAGGTGTTTCATTTACCTGTGTAGTAATTGACACATTATAGGTTCCCAATGAGTAATGAAATATAAATCTCATTCTTCATCCAGTAATTTGTCATTGCTCTCAATTTTGAATCATATGATTTTTATTAGTATGATTTTTCAATTCATTCTTTAAATAGACCTATGCTTCTAGAATCCAAACACTGTGCCTTATATCCATCTCACGCTGGTTGTCTTTGACTCTGTTCATTATGGGAACTTTTGTATCAGTGGTTCCCAAAGTTGTGTATAAGAATCACTCGTGGAAATTTTAAAATGATATTTGCTGGATACTTTGTGAATTAATTCACTCATATGACATTCTAGGCAAATTAATGTATAGTGATAGAAAATAGATCAGTATTTGTTTAAAGCCAAAGATGGGATGAATTGACTGGGATGGGGCAGGAGAGAACTTTCTGGGTGTGATGGCAATGTTCCATATTGTGAAATGGTAGCTACATGTCAGTACATATCAGTTCAGTGAGTAATTTGTCCTTACTCACTGAACTGTTCATTTAAACTGAGTGCATTTTGGGATGAAAATTATACCTCAGTCAAGTTGACTACCTCTCAAATAAACAATACACATGCAATGAGGGTCCACACAGATTCTGGATAAGTAAATTAGTATGTAGTTCCAGTATCAATATATGGAATTTATATGAGCAGCCATGGTTGAGAACTTTTCTTCCAGATACTAAGTCTAAGGTAAGTGTTGTCTGATTGGCTTGTTAGATTTCAAAACAAATATTTTAATCTTCTACATTTAAATTAATATCATAAAACACCATTTTCAGAAGTATGTTTAAATTAATTGACCTACTATAAGAGTGTTAGCAAAAACTTCTTTAACCCCTGTGAAATACAAATAAATACATCTTTATTTTTGTCTTAGCTTTCTGTTCCCCTCCGTGTAGGCTATTTCCCTCTCTATTATTGGTTCATCTCCATTGCTTTGTGTTCTTATCACTGTTACTGTTACAAAAAATGCATTCAAGTGAATGCTGTCCATGAAGGGCACTTTCTTTGTGTCAGAAGTACCTAATATTTTAAAATATGCATCTTTGAAAAGTGTAACATTTTAGCAAAAGTATGGTATTATACACAAAGCACTGTGTGACAAAATCTTAGAGGACATTGAAAACTTTAATTCTATGGTCATGTTAAATTAGTGGATAACTTATCTCAAAGTATAGCTTAAAGGAATCAATAAAAAAAAAGAATTTGTTCATTACTACATTAAAAAATCATGCCATTATAAAGTAATGAAAATGTCTGTTTGAGATCATGAGAAGTCTTAATTCAATTGATCTCAATACCCCACATAGGGACAGTAGACGTAGTCCTTGTGGATCTGGATCCAGTACCCGAATTATTTCCTATATGCACTTCTTACCATGTATTGTTACCTTGTTACCTCTAACTTCAGGGCAGGAATTCTACGTTTCGTATCCATGCTTCCATCTTATAAAATTAGACATTGCCTGACATAGGCAAGGTCTTCAATAAATGTACATGGAATGAGTTAATGAAATTTAGGAGCCAAGTACTTAAAAGCTGCATATTGAAATATACAAAATACAAGTGGGCTAGAAAATGTCATGACCTTCACAATTAATGCTTTTTTACTAAATATGGTTTCCTTATTATGGATGATTTTTTGTGGTTATTTTCCTCATAGTTGTGCATAGCCAAAGAATATAAAAAATTTCTCAAAGCATCTACTGTGTCCAAAACTTCAGGCTATGTTCTATGTAGTAAGGTGAGAGGCTATGGGACTATGCAATGATCTGAATGACATCACATGCCAACTTAACCACTGGCTGCCCAAATGAGTTCTGAATGGGACTTCCAGTAAAAAGACCTGCATTCTTGTATTCAGCAATAGTCTATATTCCAATGTAATATCTTCATATCTCCATTAACAAGTGTGCGTGCGTGTGTACGTGTGTGTGTACAGAAATTATAACTGTTATGTCTACCAATGGAACATCCTTTTTTTACTTTATTAATAGTTTTTAATTTATTTTTAATGTTTTTATTACTGTATTATAGTTATACATAATAGTGTGGTACATGTTGACACAATTATAACATACATGGAATATAATTTGCTCTACATCAGTCCCCAGTACTTCCTCTTCTTATGAGTCAATATGATGTAGCAGTTGTGGTGAAGAATGAACAAAAGAATCAATTAGCTGATAAAATTTGATGACAGAATTCATATTATCTGGAAGCACATATGATTCTCAAATCCAACTCTTCCATATTGCATGTGTATGCAGTTCCTTTGGTACAAACCTTAAATTTTCTGATGCTTATCAACATGAATGACATAACCACACTACTGTGTATTTCTTCCTCTGGATATCCTTCAGAGATTTGTTTGCCCTGTGTCATAGTATCCAAGATATTGGTGATTTTTTGCAGAGAAAACCATTTCCTCCTGTTGTGTGACTGAAATGCTGATGTTTTTGCTGTTTGTGAGCAGTGAATGATATCTTCTAGACTTCCTTGCCTAGAAACTTTATATTGTGTATCTCCTGCTCTATTCTGTCACCATGTCCCAGGTTTTGTTGTATGCATTTAATGGTGGCATGCTACAGACATGGAGTTACACATACTGCATTTTTAGGGGGTTAAGTCTTTATATTTGACTTGTATGGGTCCACATCAGCAGTAACTTCTTTTGTGACACTTCCCCATTCTTGGTCTTCTCTTACTCAGACATTCATATAATGAATTACTCATTTTTTTCCCATTGGGGGATTCATCCAGATCAACTCTCTACTGATAATCCTTTCCTACACGTTCATCATTGCTACTCTCTTGACATTCCTCTCAGCAGCAGTTAAAGCCAGTTTTTCTTAATTTTTCTTCATACCTGAGTGCTATCATTTCTTCAATGGCACCATTATATTTACCTACACATACAACATTCTTCCAACTATTCTCTGCAACCAAGATCAGGACATAGCTATTTTTGACATGAAAATAATTCCTTTGTTAAACTCCATTATCTATTATTTAAGAAAATGGAAATGATGTATCTCTTGAAAAGGTTTCTTTATAGGGTTCAAGACCAGACTGGGTAAGAACTACATAAGAAGATGTATAAGAAATTTCTTTTTTTCCTTAATATTTGATACAGAATTCTAGTACCTTGAAAATTCCCTTTGATTACAGCTCTTCTATTTTTGTTCCACATTTATTGTTACTTTCAGTTTATTTTCTTTCCTTCTTTTGGACAGCTTTCTAAATTGCTCTCCTCCTTGAGATAAACTTCCAGATGACTTGAAATAGGATTAATGTCTTTTTGGGCTCTCAAATCCTAAACATGTAAGGAAAAGAGGGCATTTCATATGCACCAAAATGAAATTAAACCTCTATCTTTCACCCTGCACAAAACTCAACTCAAAATGGATCAAGAGGGCTGGGGAGATAGCTCATTTGGTAGAGTGCTTGCCTTGCAAGCACAAGGCCCTGGGTTCAATCCTCAGCACCGCAAAAAAAAAAAAAATATGGATGAAGGACCTTGGAATTAGACCAGAGACCCTGCACCAAATAGAAGAAAAAGTAGGCCCAAATCTTCATCATGTCAGTTTAGGACCAGACTTCCTTAACAAGACTCCCAAAGCACAAGAAATAAAAGCAAGAATCAATAAATGAGATGGATTCAAACTAAAAAACTTTTTCTCAGCAAAAGGAACAGTAAATAATGTGAAGAGAGAGCCTACAGAGTGGGGGAAAATCTTTACCACATGCACTTCAGATAGAGCAATAATCTCCAGAATTTATAAAGAACTCAAAAAACTTCACACCAAGAATACAAAGAACCCAGTCAGTAAATGGGCTAAAGAACTGGGCAGACATCTCACAGAAGATACACAATCAATCAACAAATATATGAAAACATGTTCAACATCTCTAGCAATTGGCTCAATTCACAATAGCTAGATTGTGGAACCAATCTAGATGCCCTTCAATGGATGACTGGATAAAGAAGCTAAGATATATATATCTATAGACACACACACACACACACACAATACACACACACACACACACACACATACATATATATATATACACACACACACACAATGGAATATTACTCAGCCATAAAGAAAAATAAAATTATGGCATTTGCAGGTAAATGAATGGAGTTGGAGAATATCATGCTAAATGAAATAAGCTAATTCCCCCAAAACCAAAGGCGGAATATTTTCTCTGATAAGTGGATGCTGATACATAATGGGGGTGTGGGCAGATAAGGGAAGAACGGAGGAACTTTGGATTGTGCAGAGGGAAATGAAAGGAGGGGTCGGGGTGGAAAAGATGGTGGAATGAGACTAACATCTTTACTCTATGTACATGTGTGATTGCACGAATTGTGTGAATCTACATCGTATACAACCACAGAAATGAAGTTATACTCCATCTGTGAACAATGAGTCAAAAATGCATTCTCTGTCATTTATAACTAAACAGAGCAAACAATTTAAAAAATAGAAAAGAGGGGACTCACATTTAATAATCATGTTTATGTGCCAGGCAATTTAAAGTCAATATTTTATTTAATCCTCCAAACAAATGACTAAGATAGTTAAAATATGTATCATTTTTCACATGTAGAAATTAGGGCTAAATAAATGAAGTGACTTTCCCAAGGTCATAAACTAAGAACTGGAGGAATTAGGACTAAAAGCCAGTTCTATCTGTCTCTGTGCCTATTGATTTACAATCTCTTTCACCATAATTTAACATTCCATTGTTTGCTAGTTCACAGTGTAAAAGCATCATTAATTTATTAGTATATTTATTTTATGTGGCCTTTTTCTTGATTGTTGAGTGGTCTGCCTAAAGATTGTTTGTCATAGATTATAATCTCTAAGGGATAAGGTCAACCTTCCCTTTTTGGATATTGAGAGCATTATTAGTATATACATACATAATAAAGGCATTGGATTTCCTCATTTCTTCATGTGCAATATTTTAAGTATGCCAGGTATGTTTCCTTTTTATGTTTTGATACTTAAAATATCATATCCTTTTAGCTATTATTGACTTTATCTACAAATGAATTTCTTCTGGCCATGTAATATACAATAATATCTATGGAAACTCCAGATTCTTTGAGATCAGGGTGATTAATTTATCTGAATTCCCAGACTCACTTATAGTCTTACCCAAGGTCTTGGACTTACAGGCAAATTTTTATTCATTCATTTCTCAAATTATTTTAGTTCCTACCATGTAAATGGCACTAGGTTGGAGAAGGGCCTCAGAGATGAAGACACAACTTCAGTTTCCTTGAAGCCACATGTTCCAAAATGCCCCCTTTCCTCCCAAATGCAAAATTAGTAGTATAGAGGCAGGACCTCCTCTTTGGTAGTACCATTTGCAATTCAGGTACTATAGGGGAGGATATTCTGTCATTTCCCCAATACCTTAGTCCAAACATGATCTGCTCTGGACCCTTTTCTGGCCTTATGGTATCATCTGAACTGAAATCTTATTTTCTGGGTATGAGAACAGACCCATCCTAGTACTTCTTTTCTTCTATACCTTAATTTTTGCTTGTCCCTCATCACCTTGGTAAGTATATTTATGGAGTCTGAAAAAATCATATATATGCAAGAGTGTTGGGTGATTAGAGAGGGCTAGATACAAGAGGAGATATTCCTTAAGAGGCAATCTAAGTCACTAATAAAATTTTTTGTTTCCTATTAGACACAAAATTTCTACCTATGAGCCAACATAAAATGAGGAGTAGCCTGAAAGAGTGGCCCCTTGGGGCCTCTGCATCAGCTGTTATCAGAGTCACTCTGTTCTTGTATACACTAACCTCTCTCTTTACAGACCTTGCTGTAAACTCTGTAGATCAAAGGTACTGTCCATTCCCTGCACAAAACTTTACAGCCAATGGCTATGCCCTGAAAAATATTTGTGGCAAGATGGCTAGTCTCTATTAAGTTCACACTATTATGGTCCTGCCCACCAACTCTGGATTATTTTACCAGATTATTTGTATTTTCCCCAAAGCCCATTTGATATTTTCACTTGTTTATGTAAGCTAAATTTAAATAAAAGTATATGAGACAATGCAATATGAAGGTTAAAAAGTTGTTTCTATAGAAACTAAATTATATGCATTGAAATTGCTCAATAACAATCTCTAAAAATAATATTCCTGAATTAGATGTAAAAGATTGGGGACAAAATAGAAAACTCCCCAAGGAGGACTTAACTTGCCTTGGGATTTTATTTAAGTTCTTATTTCATTTTAAAGAAATTGAAACTGGTAGCCAAAGATGATGTATTATGGGTGAAGTCAAAGATGGAGTCTTGGCCCTGGATCGGAAGACTAGCAGAGGAATATATCTTTACATTTATTTTTTTAATTTTTTTATTAGATTTTACAAATGACTCCTTTTTTAAAATTTATTTTTTATTGTAAACAAATGAGGTACAACTTGTTTGTACATGAAGAAGAGGCATACCATTTGTGTAATCATACATTTACATAGGGTAATGGTGTTTGATTCATTCTGTTATTTTTTCCTCCCACCACCCCTCCCACCCCCCATTATGTATCATCATCTGCTTATCAGCAAGATCATTCGTCCTTTGGTTTTTTGAGACTGGCTTATCTCACTTAACATGATATTCTCCAATTTCATCCATTTGCCTGCAAATGCCATAATATTTTTATTCTTTATGGCTGAGTAATATTCCATTGCATATATATATACCACAGTTTCTTTATCCATTCATCAATTGAGGGGCATCAATAGACCACAACACAATAATACTAGGCGATTTTAACACACCTCTCTCACTACTGGATAGATCGTCCAAACAAAAATTGAATAAAGAAACTATAGATCTCAACAACACAATCAACAATTTAGACTTAACAGACATATATAGAATATACCATCCAACAAAGAACTAATACACTTTCTTCTCAGCAGCACATGGATCCTTCTCTAAAATAGACCATATTTTATGCCACAAAGCTACTGTTAGCAAATACAAGAAGATAGAGATACTACCTTGTACTCTATCAGATCATAATGGATTGAAATTAGAAATAAATGACAGAATTAAAAACAGAAACTTCTTCAATACCTGGAGATTAAATAATACACTATTATATGATGAATGGATAACAGAAGACATCAGGAGGGAAATAAAAAAATTCTTAGAAGTAAACGAGAACAAAGACACATCATATCAAAATCTCTGGGACACTATGAAAGCAGTACTTAGAGGAAGATTTATTTCATGGGGCGCATTCAAAAAAAGAAGTAGAAATCAACAAATAAACGACTTAACACTACAGCTCAAAGCACTAGAAAAAGAAGAGCAGACCAATACCAAAAGTAGTAGAAGACAGGAAATAGTTAAAATCAGAGCCGAAATCAACGAAATCGAAACAAAAGAAACAATCGGAAAAATTAACAAAATAAATAGTTGGTTCTTTGAAAAAATAAATAAAATTGATAAACCCTTAGCCACACTAACAAAGAGAAAGAGGGAGAAAACTCAAATTACTAAAATTCGGAATGAACAGGGAAACATCACAACAGACACGAGTGAAATACAAAACATAATTAGAAGCTATTTCGAAAATCTATACTCCAACAAAACAGAAAACCTCGAAGACATCAACAAATTTCTAGAGACATATGAATTACCTAAACTGAACGAGGAGGACATACACAACTTAAATAAATCAATTTCAAGCAATGAAATAGAAGAGGTCATCAAAAGCCTACCAACAAAGAAAAGTCCAGGACCAGATGGGTTCTCAGCCGATTTCTACAAAACCTTTAAAGAAGAGCTCATTCCAATACTCCTCAAACTATTCCATGAAATAGAAGAGGAGGGAACCCTACCAAACTCGTTCTATGAAGCCAATATCACCCTGATGCCTAAACCAGACAGAGACACATCAAGGAAAGAAAATTTCATACCAATATCCTTAATGAACATCGACACAAAAATTCTCAACAAAATTTTAGCAAATCGCATACAAATATATATTAAAAAGATAGTGCACCACGATCAAGTGGGTTTTATCCCAGGGATGCAAGGTTGGTTCAACATTCGGAAATCAATAAATGTCATTCACCATATCAACAGACTTAAAGTTAAGAATCACATGATTATTTCAATAGATGCAGAAAAAGCATTCGATAAAATACAACATCCCTTCATGCTGAAAACACTAGAAAAAATTGGGGTAGTGGGAACATTCCTAAACATTATAAAGGCCATCTACGCTAAGCCCATGGCTAATATCATTCTAAATGGTGAAAAACTGAAAGCATTCCCCCTAAAAACTGGAACAAGGCAGGGATGCCCTCTTTCACCGCTTCTATTCAACATCGTCCTTGAGACTCTAGCCAGAGCAATCAGACAAACCAAAGAAATTAAAGGGATACGAATAGGAAAAGAAGAACTCAAACTATCCCTGTTCGCTGATGACATGATTATATATTTAGAGGAACCTGGAAATTCCACCAGAAAACTTTTAGAACTCATAAGTGAATTCAGTAAAGTAGCAGGTTACAAGATCAATGCTCATAAATCCAATGCATTTTTATACATAAGTGATGAATCTTCAGAAAGAGAAATTAGGAAAACTACCCCATTCACAATAGCATCGAAGAAAATAAAATACTTGGGAATCAATCTCACAAAAGAGGTGAAAGACCTCTACAATGAGAACTACAGAACACTAAAGAAAGAAATTCAAGAAAACCTTAGAAGATGGAAAGATCTCCCATGTTCCTGGATAGGCAGAATTAATATCGTCAAAATGGCTATACTACCTAAAGTGCTATACAGATTCAATGCAATTCCAATTAAAATCCCAATGATGTACCTTGCAGAAATAGAGCAAGCAATTATGAAATTCATCTGGAAGAATAAAAAACCTAGAATAGCTAAAGCAATCCTCAGTAGCAAGAGCGAAGCCGGGGGTATTGCAATACCAGATCTTCAACTCTACTACAAAGCAATAGTAACAAAAACGGCATGGTATTGGTACCAAAATAGACAGGTAGATCAATGGTACAGAATAGAGGACATGGACACAAACCCAAATAAATACAATTTTCTCATACTAGACAAAGGTTCCAACAATATGCAATGGAGAAAAGATAGCCTCTTCAACAAATGGTGCTAGGAAAACTGGAAAACTATATGCAATAGAATGAAATTAAACCCCTATCTCTCACCCTACACAAAACTCAACTCAAAATGGATCAAGGACCTCGGAATCAGACCAGAGACCCTGCATCTTATAGAAGAAAAAGTAGGTCCAAATCTTCAACTTGTTGGCTCAGGATCAGATTTCCTTAAAAGGACTCCCATAGCACAAGAAATAAAGCAAGAATCAACAACTGGGATAGATTCAAACTAAAAAGCTTTCTCTCAGCAAAGGAAACTATCAGAAATGTGAAGAGAGAGCCTACAGAGTGGGAGAATATCTTTGCCAACCATACCTCAGATAGAGCGCTAATTTCCAGAATCTATAAAGAACTCAAAAAACTCTACACGAAGAATACAAATAATCCAATCAACAAATGGGCTAAGGAAATGAACAGACACTTCACAGAAGAAGATGTACAAGTAATCACCAGATATATGAAAAAATGTTCAACATCCCTAGTAATAAGGGAAATGCAAATCAAAACTACCGTAAGATTTCATCTCACCCCAATTAGAATGGCGATTATCAAGAATACAAGCAATAATAGGTGTTGGCGAGGATGTGGTGAAAAAGGAACACTCATACATTGCTGGTGGGGTTGCAAATTAGTGCAGCCACTCTGGAAAGCAGTGTGGAGATTCCTCAGAAAGCTTGGAATGGAACCACCATTTGACCCAGCTATCTCACTCCTTGGCCTATACCCAAAGGACTTAAAATCAGCATACTACAGAGATACAGCCACATCAATGTTCATTGCTGCTCAATTCACCATAGCCAGATTGTGGAACCAACCTAGATGCCCTTCAGTTGATGAATGGATAAAGAAACTGTGGCATATGTATACAATGGAATATTATTCCACAATGAAGAATGATAAAATTATGGCATTTACAGGTAAATGGATGAAATTGGAGAATATCATGCTAAGTGAGATAAGCCAATCTCAAAAAACTAAAGGACAAATGATCTCGCTGATAAGCGGTTGAGGACATATAATGGGGGGTGGGAGGGGTTAGCATTAGGTTTAGGGTTAGGTTTAGGGTTAGGGATAAGGAGAGTGGTAAGAATGAAGGAAAGAAGGACTGTATAGAGGGAAAAGAGGGGTGGGAGGGATGGGGGGGAAGGAAAAAAAAATAAACATCATTGCCCTATGTAAAAAAAAAAAAAAAACAAATATGGTTTGGGTATATCCTCCCAAAGATGCACGGTCCCCAGTGTGGTGGTGTTAAGAGGTGGTGGACTTCAAGAGGTGAACCTGGTGAAGGTAGATAGGTCATGGGGGCACTGCCTTCGAAAGAAATTAATGTTGGTTTCTCAGAGTAGCTTGATTCTCCAAAGAATGGATTGTTGTAGAACAAGTTTGGCTATTAGGACTTTCTCTTGCTTCCTGTCTTGCCATGTAACCTCTTCCACACAGACTCCCTCCACTATGATACAACCTGCCTTGAAGTCCTCTCACCAGAACTAAGCAGATGCTGGCACTATGCTCTTGAATCCCCAGAAATGTGAACTAAATAAACCTCTTTTCTTTATAAAGAAAAAAAAATTGAGGGGCATCTAGGTTGGTTAGTAATTCAAAATAAAATATTCAAAAACTAAAGTATTAAGGATATGCATGTATAGGAGCGCTTAATGACTCTTTGCTTTAATTCATTTTTTTTATTATTTTATTGTAAACAAATGGGATACATGTTGTTTCTCTGTTTGTACATGGCATAAAGGCATACCATCTGTGTAATCATAAATTTATATAGGGTAATGCTGTTTGATTCATTCTGTTATTTTTCCCCTTCCCCCCACCCCTCCCACCCCTCTTTTCCCTCTATAAGTCATTCCTTCCTCCATTCTTGCCCCCCTCCCTAACCCTAACTCTAACCCTAACACTAGCCCCTCCCACCCCCCATTATGTGTCATCATCCACTTATCAGCGAGATCATTTGTCCTTTGGTTTTTTGAGATTGGCATATCTCACTTAGCATGATATTCTCCAATTTCATCCATTTGCCTTAATTCATTTTTAAAATTGTTGAATCAATATTAAATCCTAATTGCATTGGCCAAAAATATATTTGTCATAGAGCATCCTGCTAAAGATTTTATAAAGAAGAAGATAAAGGATAAGGAGGAAGAGGAGAAGGAAAGGAGGATGATGAGAAGGAGGAGAAGGAAGAGAAGTAGAGAAGGCCAGTGCTTCTCAAAATGTGTTAAATAGCCAATTTTTATTTTGTAACCCAATTTTCATACACTGATAATTTCATAAAATAAAATAAAAATTTTATGATAATATGAAATTTCTCTATGCTTGTAAATGCTTGCTCTCAATTTCTAAACTTATTTTTTCTCAGTTCTCTGTTTACCAGTAACAAGTAGTTTTGTCATTAGCCCTTGTCTGAAAACTACACTTAATATAATGCACTGACTAGACCATTCTTGTTAGTGTGACTAGAAAGCCACAACCATAGACCTAGAAGGAAGGAGCCTTAATTTAAAAAAAGAGAGTCAATTTTATTCAACCTGGATAGTATAACTCAATGGGATACATTTGGTCAATGAAAAGCCTAAAGTTTATTCCATTATCAAATGTTAGCATATTATACAGCTATGACATGAAAGGGCCCAGGCATCAGGTCTTTACTTTCACACACTCACAAAAATCCTTGTGTGTCTCAAGCCTTCATATTATTGTACGTTTAATTCCTGATTGTCTTTGTGTCTTTCTTGATTTATTTTGAACTCCTGGCATCTTTGTATTATGTCACTTTCACAGACTTCTGTCCCAGAACGTTTTAAGTACTAAATGTCCTATATGGTGAATGGGCATAGCTAAGAGACAGAAGTTAGTATAACCAATTTCATAGATCCTAGTAGTGGTGGGACACTAAAGTTCATTTAAAAAAGTCAACAGAAGATAAACTAAAACTAACTTTTTTGTTTTGAACAACTGACAACTTCCTTATTCAATCCATCTTGCTGAGCACTTACTTTAATCTAAAATAGAACTACAAAGCTGAATGAAACATAGTTATGTACCCCTCCAAAGAGCTCAGGATATTTTAGGTATTTGGATATACAAACAAATATTCTGGTAATTATAATTCACTGTATTTAGTGATATAATATGCTTCATGGAGTATTCATTGATGTGCTAGTGGCTAGAGGTATCACTCAGTGTAGCATGTGTTTAGCATGTATGAGGCTCTAGGTTCAACCCTGAGCACTAAATTAAATTAAAATTGAAAGAAATAAAATGCTATAGGAGCCTAGAGGAAAGAAGTAATTGTTCTTAGAAATGTGTGATAAACATGAAAGAGTTCACAGAGGATGTAACACTTGAGATGGAGCTCAAAGAAAGCACTAACTGTCTTTAGGAAGAGAGTAGAACAGATACTTCAAGGAGAGGGCATAACATGTACAGAGACATGGTTCATGGAAATTTATGTACCTAACATACAGTATGCCAAGGATGGGTGGGAAAGGTAGTAAGTTATGTTTCATTCTCTTGGAAAGGTAGGTGAATTCAAGTGGTACAGAATCTTAAACACTCTATATAGGATACACTCTATATAGGATACACTCTATAGGATACACTCTATGGGGCTTAAAGCATGATAAGACACATGATTGGTTTTGCCTTAGTTTTTTTCTTCTCCTAGTACATACTTTTTTCTTCTTACACAGCAAATGGGAACACTATAATAATTATAGTGAGAGTTATAGTGAGATCCAAGTTATAATCTGGAAGTTGTACACTTTTGGGGAAGTTTTATACTTTAACAGAGCATTATCTATAAGGTATTTTGAGCTATCATCATCACGTTCTCTCTCCCTCCCTCTGCTCTCCTTCCCTTCTCCCCTCTTTTCTCTTTTCATATTTACAATCTAGTACATAAGGTTTGTTAAAGGGAGAAAGGAAACATAAACCAAAAAATCAGAGAGCAATTATTATGCACCAACTACACACTCATGAGTTTATTCAGGGAAAACTCTATAAGTGGTGAAGACTGTGGAATAAAGGAGCACATTTGATATTTTTAGTGTATTTCTTTATGATGAAATGAGTCTGATCTAGAGTCTAGGGTCTGGAAATAGATGGGAAGGAAACTGCTAAAGGAGTGGGATAGCCTCAGGCCCTGGATCGTCTTTGAGCTCATCCAGGTCAAAGAAGTTGATAAAGATGTCTTATGGCAGAATTCACCAACTCCAGAAGAAGTTTTTTCTGTTGAACAGTCTCCTCAATGCTCTTTTCATGTCTTTGTTCCTTAGACTGTAGATGAAGGGATTCATCATGGGAGTTACAATTGTATACATGATAGCAGCTACCTTATCTCTTTCTGCCGAGTAGGCAGAAGAGGGGAGAAAATAGACCCAGACAATGGATCCATAGAAAAGTGACACAGCTGAGAGGTGGGAGCCACATGTAGAGAATGTTTTCCACTTCCCTTTGGTTGCTGGAACCCTGAGCACAGTGCTGCCAATAAGGGTGTAGGAGACAAGAATGAAAATGAAGGGGATGAAGATAACTGCTCCACCAATAGTTAGGATAAGCAAGTTGTTGATTTGTGTGTCTGAGCAAGCAAGCCTTAATATGGGTTCCAGGTCACAGAAGAAGTGTGGGATTGCTCTCTGATCACAGAAAGTCAAATGACTCAGCAGACTGAGATGAAGTACTGAGACAAGGTTGGAAATAACCCATGGAGTCACAACCAATAGGGCACAGCACTTGGGATTCAGTAATGCTGCATAGTGTAATGGGTGACAGATGGCAACGTACCGGTCATATGCCATGGCTGCCAAGAGGAAATTGTCCAAGTCCACCAGGAGCATAAAAAAATACATTTGCGTAAGACATCCTGCAAAGGAGATGGTTGGACTCTGGCTTTGAATGTCTGCCAACATTTTGGGGACTGTAGTGGTTGTGAAGCAGATGTCAGTGAAGGATAGATTGGCAAGGAAGAAGTACATGGGACTGTGGAGGTGAGTGTCACTGATAATAGCCAGGATGATAAGTAAGTTTCCTACCACGGTGACCAGATACATGCACAGAAACAGCATGAAGATGATCTGCTGCTGTTCAGACCCCACTGCAGGTCCCAGGAGGAAGAATTCAGAGATAGTAGTTTGGTTTCCTTGGTGCATGGTTCTGCTGTGTCTAAAAAAGGAAAAATTGAACTTCATTGTAAAATGGTAATGTGACACAAAAGCCCATCTGTGCCTTATATGAGATTATAGAATAGAATCAGGCCTTGGAACCAAACAGTCCTGGCTTATATTCTTCCCTTACCAAAACACCAGTATCTCAAGGGCATGGATTTTATCTTCTATGTTCAATGCTGTACATCAGTGCTATAGGCAGTGCCTAGCACATAGTAGGAAATAAATTAATACTGGTTAAATTTATAAAAGAATAAGTAAATAAATGGAAAAAGAACATTCTAGATTTATAACTACCTTTTCTGAGCCTCTAAAGCATCAAGTCTAAAAATTGAAGAGTTATCTACTTCACAAGGATGTAAACTAGATACTCTCCATAGTGTGGGCATTACAGTGACACGTGTAACATATCCAGGCCTGAATTTTATCCATTTGTGCACAAATAGTAGCTGCTATCATTCACTAATTTGGAAGACTGAGACTCTAAAGGCAAAAAGAAACCCCTAGAGATATCTGAACCAGCCTCTGCCTTTGGGCAGATGACTATGCATGTGATGATTTAGCTGATCACTTTTTGGTGCTCCAGAGGCAGAGATACAACATCTCTTTTCAGCATTTGATCCAAAAATTTATCTTTTAAGTAATTTGCTCGCATCTTTCTGAAATCTTCCCTCTTTTCACATTTCAACAAGTAGAAAGTAGTCGACATTAAATGCTGCAAAAGTCATGGAGGAATGTCCACTGAATTAAGCAACATAGAGGTAATGTTTAGTGTCTTTAACCGGATAATATTTTTTTAGTGAAATTGATTGGGCATAAGCAAAAATGAAGAAAACTTTTAGGAGCTAATATTTATTTGGGGTTTACTATGTCGTAGGCACTCAGCTAAGTGCTTTATGTGGATTATCTTATCAAATATTCACCACAACCTTAAAAGATAAACAAGACTATTAAAAACGCTCAATTTACAGAGGATGAAACCAACAAATAAAAAGGTTAAGTTGATCAAATTGACATAAAGTGTAGTAGAATTCGCATTCTAAACACAGTCAGTATGACTTCAGAGTCAACTTGCTTGATCACTATGCTAGGATGCCTCTATACTGTTAATATTTTCATGTATGTATGGGAGAGTCAGAAAATAATATTTGTGGAGCATCACCTCTATTCTAGGCACATAAGAGCTTGCTCAGCCAAAGTTATACAGTTATAAGTGGTGGAGCTAGGTTTTGACTTTTGACTCCAAAACTTTTTTGTTGTTGTTGTTTTGCTGTATCTGTGTAAGTCCGAATTAGAGCACGTGTACTTACAAATGGGAAGCTTTATTTTTGCTTATTTCAATTGGCACCTTTTCTAGGCTCTTCTATATGCTGCTGGGAGATCCATTTCACATACTTGTTGCTTATTTACATGCCTGCCACATCTTTATGCCACCTTCCCAGTCTAACACAACTAGATCGCCATTGTGTAAATTCACATACTTTTACAGGTTTGCTGTTTACCTTTGTACCCTCTGTGAAAAAAGAGGTTAGTGGCACTAATGAACAGTTGGAGCAAGATTACAGGAAGAATGTTGCACTTATTTAATAATACATTTTTCCTAAGTGCCATAGCAGTACTCATTTGCATACTAACAAATAAATGTGCTAATTATAAATCAGGCAGGATCAGGTCTGGTGGGACCTCTGCTAGGCAACACTTAGCCTTTTCATATGTACAGAATGTACTGAAAATAATAAAGTGGCATATTATTATGTACAGGTAATCTAGGCTTTTCATTAATGCAGATTGTACTTGCAAAGTTTGACAGTCCACGTTCCTGACTTGACCTTCAAGGCATCATATCAGCTAGGTCCATTTAACTGATTGCTCTCATCTATTCTCCACAAGCTGGCACTATCTTTCACAACCAAGCATATACCTATCCTTAGTCTTTCAACCACTATATTCAATTCACAAAGTTGGCACAATACTTTTGCAGTGTACTGGGGAAACAAATGTTTGTGGGTGTTGAGGTCCCCCTCCTATGAAACTTACCCAGATGTTCTCTAGCTATTTCCAAAGCTGTTCCAGAAAGAAGCAGTTCCAATTTATCCAGTTAAAAAAACAGTTGGTGACTTTTTCAGCCACAAAGTGAAACTTTACTCCTCCTAATATAAAAAAAATAAGACAGAAAAGAGGGCTGGAACAGAACTTAAGACCTCAGGTTTGTGTTGTCTCTGCTTCTGGATTTAGAAAAAGGATCACCCTAGGGTTCAGAACAAAATCCTCAAGGCTCCTTATTAGAAATCGTTCTCAATTCCATCCTCTATGGACCAAGTCCTCCCTACTGGAATATATTGTATTCACTGATTTCCTGGGATATATCAAATTATATATAATCAAGTATAAAAGCAAACTCTGCTTCTGTTGTGTTTTTACTCTAGATAGAAAATTAAAATATCAAATTTTGATTTAAAAAACCGGGCTGGGGATATAGCTCAGTTGGTAGGGTGCTTGCCTTGCAAGCATGAGGCCCTGAGTTCAATCCCCAGCACCACAAAAAAAAAAAAAAAAAAAAAAAACCACCCTCCTTCGTACATAATGGGTCTATCTTGCATTTCCATGTAATCCAATGACAAACCAATTCAGGTGACACTTGAAGAGCTTTAATAACAAAAGTAATACTAGTGTTATTATTATTTGTCAGGCACTGTTTAGAGCTCCTCTTATGTATTAACTCATTAAATTTATTTTATGATAAAATTGGTAGGTAAATTTATGACCCATTTTGCATAGATGAGGGAACTGAGGACAGAATATTTGAGTAATTCAATCAATGCCACACAGCCTAATGGTAGTAGAGTCAAATTCATACCAAAATTTTTGCTTTAGACCTCGTATTCTTAACCACTGCATTACACTCTCCTTTAGTAATTATGAGGGAGCTATAGAACAAAAAAGGGCATACAGAGAACTTGACCAGATATTATCTTCTCAAATTTCATATTACTCTCACTTCCCACCAATCTCAGCAAATGTCCTCACCACCTATTCACTTCTACCTCCCAACCTCTACCACTAAACCCAAGACAACTCTACTTTGGAACCTAGAGACTATAGCCATGTTAACTAATCTTTTTCTTTCAGTTTACCATAGAAGGATATCCTTCCATTACTGGACAGTTCTTCCACCCATATTCTGGATCCCATTCCTGTTTGCCTTTGCAAGAGACTTATGCCATCAGTTAATTTCTTTCTTGCCAGTATCGTCAACCAATCCTTCTCTACTGACTCTTCGTTTGGTTTTCAAATATGTTATAGTCTTTCCAAGGTTCGAACAGACAAAGCAAACCCCCCTGGATCCTTTTACTCAGTTGAAGGATCAGTTACTAAACAATTTCACTCCTACCATTAAATACAAATTTCTTGAGTAATCTACATTTCTGTCTCCATTTCTTCACCTCAACCCACTCCAATCTGTCTTCTGCCCCACACAACTCTACTAAAATAGTTTTTGATAAGGTCACAATGACACTCTTGTTGCTAAATACACTCTTCTTGGCAACTCCACAACATTCACCTCAGATGATTACAATTCTTAATGTATACTCTTTCTTTGAGTTTGGAGAACCCCCACTCTCCTGGGTTTCCTTCTATCTGTCTGACCATTCTTTCTGCATCTCTTTTTATGGATCTTCCACATAACATTAAAATATTTGTTGTGCTGTTACAGGGCTTTCCCTGCCCACTCAACTCTCCCTAGAATAAAATTATCTACTTCCATGACTTCATTTACTATCTTTATTCTCAGTCTCTTATCTCTAGTTTAGCTCTTTCTTCTGAGCTTTAAAGCATTACATCCAAATTACTATTTGTTCTCTCCACTAGGAGATCTCCTAAGCTCCTCATTGAAAACCAAATTCATTGCCTACGAACCCTACCACCTTAAACCAACCTTGATCCTCCTGCATTTTCCCTTACCTCAATAAATTATAACACTATCAGCTTTTGTTATTTTTAACATCTTCCATCTCTCTTTCTTAAGATCCGATTATTTAAGTCCTATAGGTCCTCCATCTTCAATGTCTCTCAAATAGATCCAACTCTATCATCCAGTTCCAGTCATCATGACTCTGTATGTACTTTTGTTCCCTCTGAACAGTCCTCATGCTAATACTTTCCAGTGAATTCTTGTTCCTCTTAGTTTAAGGCTCAAAATTACTAATGTGATCTATAATGCCTGGTCTTCTGAGTTCTTGTGTTGTGCCACCATTCCCTTCTTTCAGTTCTATTTGAAGTTCCAAGTTGCTTCTTGTCTCATTCCTCCACCCCTATGCCTGTATTCTCTGGAAAGCAATCATCTCCTCAACTGGTTAACTCATATTCTGATTTCAGATCTCAATTTAAATGCTCCTTCTTCAAGCAGACCTTCTATCATCTCTAAAGTTTAGGTTAGATCCTTTATAGTGACATCTTATAGCCACTTATACGTCTCCCATGAAAAAATTTATTGCAACTACTTATCTTTACTGTTATCTTATAAATTCTATGCAGACAAGGACCATATATGTCTTCTACTGTATTCTGAATGCTTAGAACAGTGCCTGAAGAATAGTATTCAGTAATTTGAGAACAATTTAATTAGCAGAAGAATAAAAATTAAATAGAGAAGAATTAATTTGTGGTGACAGTAAGGATCATGTAAGACGCAAACAAAAAAGTGGTTTTTTGTGTCGTGCTGGGGATGGAACCCAGAGCCTTATGCATGTTGGGTAATGCTCTACCACTGAGCTATACCCTCAGCCCAAAGACAAAGTGAATTTCTGACTGAATTTTGAAGAATGAAAAGAAGTATGAGGCATTTGAATCATCATTTTTAAATATATAGAGGTAAGAAGTTTGAGGCCTTAAAGAACAAGTCTTGTGCAGGAACTTAGCGTTGTCCACTCTGGTTATAGCACAGGAGGGAGTGGTGGAAGGTCAGACTAGCAGTGTGGGTTGTGCACAATGTGAAGATGTTTGTGAATATCATCTGATTAATGATGTCTGGCAACATCCAAGAAAAATAAAAATGTGATTTTGTTTTATGAAAAATTCAGTTTGGAGCAGACTAACAAGTACCAGAAATGCAAATATCAGAAATACAAAGCAAAATGACTGTAAATAATTGCTTTTTTCCTTTTTGGTTTCACTTTTCTGTTCTGAGCTCCTTAGAGACTTTACTACCTATTTCTAGTGACCAGAGAGCATGTCTTGGACCTGTGTGATTTTCTGAGGCACCTGAGAAATGACTGAGTACAAAGACAGAGGGATGAGAAGTCATGTCTGGCACTTGCAGACTTGTCATCACAATTCCCAAGGCCAGTAGAAAAATGGTGTCTCCTCATGCTCCTTTTGTGTTCCTTTTTCAGTTTGGTAAATCACATAACAACTTTCATTGGATTTGCCATTTCTTCAGGATTCTTGGACTTTCCTAGAGGAGATTTGTAAGTCTTCAGGCAATTGGTATTCAGTATTATAATGTCTGATATTTTTTAAAGAGGCATATTTGGAAACAGAGGACACTGACACTGACCTTTTCTCTGACTGGCTGCCTTTGCATACGTCATAGCAAATGCATTTAGGAATTGCTCATTCATGAGGGCTGTTCAGAGGCAGGGGAAGGGAAGTGTCCTGGGAATTGACAAACAGCAAAGCAGTGCAGAAAGGAACAGGGACATTCAGACATGATGAATAGGGTCATTTTTGCTGTGAAATGATTGTTGTTTCCTCATTTGGGAAATGGATCCATATATACTTAAGTTCTTGTTTGAATATGTATTTGTTTGTTTTGATGCAGAGGATCATAAACATGCACATGGTTTAAGTCTTTTTGTTTTCAACTACCTGAGTGACCTTTGGAAAGTCCTCTCTCTGGGTATTAGTTTCATCCTCTGTAAAATGAGGAGGTTAGACTAAATTATCTCTGTACTCCCTTCCCACTCTGACATTTGACAATTCTATGATTTCTAATTGGGTACATTTATGCACATTGTGATGGAAGCGTGATAGTTATATGACTGGAAAGTGGGTAGTAGAAATAGTACAATTTATTTTCAACTAACGCAGTGGTTTTGTGTATGTGTTTTGATGTATAATTCATGAAGTTTTCCAATTTTCAGCATAGAGTTCATGACAATAAAATTACATTCTGCCTAATCTGTTCACTTATCTTGTGTGTGGGGGTAGGGGGTTTATTTTGGAAGAGTGTGTTATCTAAGAGGGGTCACCTAGAGATGGTGGTGGGGGTAGGCTCCTGTTTGAGAAAATGGGAGAATGGGGAGCAAGGGGAGAAAACAGCTTTAAGTAACATACTCAATATAAGTTTGTGAAAAACACTAGGCACAGTTATGAGCTCGTCAACTACATTGAAGTTAATCTGTGCTTATTAAACCTCTCTGAAATGAGCCTCCAGGCTATCTGTTTGTTCATTTCTTCATTAATAGGGAAAGAAGGTAGTATTGAAACTCTTCTTCAGGATTGGGAAAGAGGAAGTGATACAAGAAAAGTATCCAATAGGTCTCCTTTCTTCTCCCCAAATTCAACCCAATTGGCAGAGAAGACCCATGGATCCAATGACTTACCTTTTTTCTCCTCCTCTTCCACAAATATCTTTAAGAGCAAAAAGGAAACACCAAGAGACCAATGACCAGATTACTAGCAGCATCTTCACCCCATCTTATCCCAGGCATCAAGATTTTTGTTTATTATCCCCTATAGAAGTGTTCCTACATTTATATGTTCTTGAGAAGAATCATATTTTGTTTCATTCTCAGGTACTCCCTAATGATCAGCATGCTATATTTTATGCATTAGCCATATTTCGTTAACCCTTAGTTCTGTGCTTCCCCACAACTTCAGAATATTGTTTCAGTAAAAAGGGATGCAGGAAAGTAAAATTTAGAACACATAAAGACCATCATTGGGAGCATCTATATGGAGCACACGTTACTTAGGTAGAGCAAATACATGTACATGGAAAACTTCATATCCCCAAATGCTTTTAAAACTGAATGAAAACAACAATAGAATGAAAAGTGGAGCAACTGACCAGTCAGGGAGGGTGTTTGTCATAAAAGGCTTCTTGGAAGGCTTGGGAAGGTGACAGTTCCCACACCCATAATTGCTTTATAATCAGGACATCACAGGGGTTCGTTTGCATTCAATTTTTCAATTTCAGAAGTAATTTGATATTTTCATTTCCGTTATGGAATTATTAGTCTATGTTAAGTAATATTTATTGTCACGTGGGTCTTAGGATGCATGTTGTCCTTAGACAGCTGGCAGGGGAACAAGGTGCTTGCAAGCTTCTAATTGGCCTGGGAAAGGATGAAATTCTGCCACCTGAAGTGCCAAGGGAACAAGTACAGAGTGTACTTCTTTTTAATGAGATTTGAAGGCTTGTGGAAAAGTGGGGGACTCTTCCTGATTTTCAGGTACTTCCATAAAGTATCCAGAAAGACAGAATTGGGAGTACAGAGTGAGGGTCAGAGTGACCCAGCATTTTATCAATCCTTAAATTTCTGTTGAATTCCCTTAGAAACAACACAAGGTCTGGGTCTATTGGGACAACAACCACCTCCTCGGAGGGAAAAACTTTCTGCTGGTAGACAAGAGCTACATATCCTAAACCTGGCTTGAAATCTTATTTTCAGTGTGACTTTGAACACATTATTTCCCTAGTATGGGCATTAGATGTCTTATCTGTTAAACACAAAAAACTTCCTTCCTTAGTTATGCAATTCACCAGATGATGTTAGAATATGTCAGTCTTTATATTGATCATATAATGGTTTGGAAAGGTAGTAAGATAGAGATAGAAGTGCTATGAGTTGGAAAATTGAAAATGTCATACTGCTTCAGATAGACAAATCTGGAAGGGAATGTGATTATGAACTCTATCCTGTAAACTGAATTCCCTAATAGTCCTTCCGACCACTTTCCCTCTTTCCTTTCTGTTATGGTAAGATGTGAGTTGTCCCCAGAAACTCATGTGTGAGACAATGCAAGATGGTTTAGAGATGAAATGATTGGGTTATGTGAGCCTTAACCCAATCAGTGCATTAATTCCTTTAACTGAGTGGTAACTGTAGGCAGGTAGGGTGTGGCCAGAGGAGGTGGGCACTGGGGATATGCCAGGGGTGTATGTTTTGTATTTGGCAAGTGGAGCCTACCTCTGCTTCCTGATCAAGTCCTGAGCCACTTTCCTCTACCTCACTCTTCTACCATGATGTTCTGTTTCATCTCAGGCCTGAGGAATGGAGCCAATCATCTATTGACTGAGACCTCTGAAACCATGATCCCCCAAATAAGCTTTTTCTTCTCTAAAATTTTCTCAACAGGTCTTTTAGTCACAGCTCTGAAAAAGCCAACTAAAACACTCTCCATTCACTGCTGCTGTATACTTAATTGTACTACCACCTCATACATTGAAGGCCTAACCCCTCATGTGATAGTATTTTGGAGACGATGCTTTGTAGGGAGATTAGGTCTCAATGAGGTCATGAGAGTGGGATTCTCATGATGGGATTAATACCCTTATATAAAGAGACACCAGACAGCTAGTTCTGCCTCCTTCCCATCAAGTCAGAATGCAAGGAGAAGGCTGCCTTCTACAAGATAGAAAGTAGCCTTCACCAGATAGCAACCACATTAAGCAACCTGATCTTGCACTTTCAGCTTCCAAAACTGTGAGAAAGTTTTGTTATTGCAGATGCAGTAGATGAAGACAATTACTATTTCTTAAACAGAGGCTGTCACATGTCCTGTAAAGAAAGGAAATCCAATATCACCAATCTAAGTTTATAAGTTCTTGAGAATTGAAAAGAGAGTGTATTTTTAGGGGTCTTCTTTTTTTTCAGGGTAACTCACATTTTATTTCATTTAAGGTGAAGAACTGGGCTTGATTATCCAACTCCAATATCAACCTACCCCCTCTTGCAAACACACACACACACACACACACACACACACACACACACATATACAAAGTAACACTCTATTTGAATATTTGTCACTAATCTTCAATCATAGAAATAGAGATATTGGAAGACATACAACAGATTCAAAACTATTGGCTTCTTTTTGGGTATGAGTATGATTTACCTGATTCTTCTTAGCCATGAGCTACCTTTTGAATTCCATAAAATATGTTCACTATATTGCCACATGTATCCTGTAACTCTATTTTGTTACTGTGTTCCTTAAGAAACATGAACTCTTTGCAGATAAGAAATTAATTAAGTCACTATTTATTCAGCACCTATGGCATGTAAGACTCTGTTCTGAATGCGAGGTACAGTGATGAATAAGAAAGATTAATTCATTTTTTGTTCTTACAATACTTGCAATCTAGTAGGGGAAGACAGACAATAAATACATAGGCAAATGAATTTAATAATATACTTTCAGTTAGTAATAACTGCTATGAATAAAATATACAAGAGAATTGCTAGGTCAGTAACTACTTTAAATAAGTTATATCTAAATGTATTGGGTATATATGTAGTACATAAAGAAGATCAGTGTGTTTAAAAGTAGTGAGAAAAACAGTGAAGTCAAAAGGTAATCAAGGATCATATTATGAGGTCAGAAGTCTGTGGTGAGCAGTTCGGATTTAATTCTGCGTGCAATACAAAGCCTTCAAGGAGATTAATTATGTCCTGTCATCCTATATAGAGTTGAAAACTTGGAACTTAATTAGTAAGAAGTGGGGGAGAGAAAGGGTCTAATTTATACTTTACAAAGAAGCTTCTGGCTGATTTCTGGAAAATGGACTATAGAGGGCAACAGTGGAAGCAGCAATCCCAGTTGTAGATTATTATAGTTACCATATTGTAGTACTCTACAACAAAGATGAGAGTGGGTTGGGCTAAGACAGTACAGTGAAGATAGAGAAAAATATTTGAATACTGGATGTCCTTTTAGGGTATAGTAGGGAAAATTTGATGCTTTGAATATAGTAGTGGTATACATTGCCAAGTAATTATGGTCATCTCTGTGGTCCTTGATCATCTTGGCCTTTCTACTCAACTTCCATCATTCAAATATAATCATTTCTTGGTTTCCAGTTTGTAATTTTACAATTTCAACATAGCATGCCATAGTGTGGGAAATTTTGCCTAGTGTTCATTTGTACCTCTTAATCTGGAAACTATTTCATCAGTTCTAGGAGTTTCCCTTGAATGATTTCTATGATGATTTCCTCCCCTCCATTTTCTCTGTTCTCTTTCAAGAAAATTTGGAATTCCAAAGTTGAACTTCCTGGTTTGATCTTCTATTTTAAGAAATACTTTTTTATTTCTTTGGTTTTTGTAAGAATTCTACAACTTCATTTCTACTACCTCTGTTGAAATTTTATTTCTTCTATCATTTATAATTCCTGAGAGCGCTTTCATTGATGGTTCATTTTAGGTAGTATATTGCTCTTTTTAATAACTATAATATCTTCTTTTATAATTCTGAAAAATTTAATGATTACCTGCAATCTCTTTTCCAGGTTTTTTTTTTCTTGTTCACTTTGATTTCTCCCTGTATTAGTCAGGGTTCTCTAGAGGAATAGAATCAACAGGAGGTATGTTTATAAAAAGAGGATTTATTGGATTGGCTTACACAACCAGAAGCTGGATAGTTCATAATGGCCATCTGAAGGATGGAGAGCTGGAAGAACCAGGAGCTGCTCAGCCCAAGATGCTGAAACCTCAGAACAAGAGGGATCAACAATACTACCCCAGTTGAAGACCAAAGGCTTCTGGAAACTCCCGGGAGAATCACTGGCAGAGTCCACTTTGGAAAAGCGAAGGAGCGAGAGTCTGGTGTCCTCATGTGATCACAGAAGCAATCAATAACTTATTCAAGGGCTGAGGATATGTCTCAGTGTTAGAGTGTTTGCCTAGCATGCATGAGGCCCTGGGTTTGATCCTCAGCACCACAATAAACCAACAACTAAATAAAATAAAATAAAAAGAACCCACTCAAAGAATTGAGTTGCATCTGCTGCTGCTTCCTTGTTCTTCTTTTATTACATCCAAGTCTCGAACTATTGGATGGTGCTGTCATGCTTAGGGAGCATCTCCACTTCAGTCAGTTCTCTGTCCCACATGCCAATCATTCCTAGACACACCCTCACTGACACACCCAGGAGCCTCTTAGTCTTGGCATCTCTTAATTCAGTCAAGTAGACACTTCAAATTAACCATTACACTTCCTTTCATAATAGAATTCTTTTAATCACATGTCTTGGAATCCTTAGATATTTGGTTATATTCAAATAGGGTACAAAAAGGCTGATTAATCTTTATTCCAAGGTGAGCCTCACTATTGGATGATTTGGTGAATTCCTAATTATTTTTAAATAATTTTCTATAAGTCTTATTATGTTCTCTTGGAAAATAATTTTCCAGTCTTCCAAATGAAGTTTATAAACTTTGGCTATAGGTTTCTGGGAGCCAAGAAGGGGAGTAGGATTGATGGTCTCAACATGTATAGCTAGATTTTCATTTGATCTCACAATTAATTCTATATGAGATACCTAGTCCAATTGCTTCTATTTTAATTACTAGAGAATAAATCTCCAGTCACTTGTGAGAAGCAATATGAGGGGAATCACCCAGCTGAAGAGAATAAAGGAGATTTAGAGACCTATTGGTTCATAAACAAACTTTTACCTAATTCCTCTGTTTTTGACCTCCATTTTCAACCTCACTCACAAACCTGTACTTTTTGGGGATTCATTGTGCTGATGGTGTTGTTTATTTCCTTATTGGTGCTTTAGGATTTCAGTTTCTTGGATCTGATAATCAGTTAATATTTGTTCTTTTGTTTTCTTATTCTTAAATATTGCTTTCATCATAATCTTTCATAATTTTTAAGAGTTTATGCTTTTAAAATATTTTTATATCATTTATATATTAATGAGTTCCTAATCCACTATTTTTAACTGGAGACATTTATTTCTCAGCATTACATTTAACATGTTTATTATAGCACTTACAATATATGTATACATTTAGAAGTCTCTCATTTATTTTTTAAATTTAAATTTATTTTAAGCTGAGACATAAAAACACAAGCACTATACATGTTTATGGGGTACCATGTGTTGTTTTGATACATGAATACATTGTGTAATGTTTAAATCATTTAAAACATATCTTCTCAGATATTTATCACATCTTTATGATGAATGTATTCAAATGCCTTCCTCCTAGCTTTTTGTAATATATGAGCCATTGTCATTATGTGTAGTTACCCTACTGTGTAATAAATAGCACCCCAGAACATTTTGCTTCTATCTATAATTTAGTATCCACTGGCCAGCCTTTCTCCATCCCTCTTCTGAACTTCTGGAAACCACCATTCTACTCTCAACTTCTATGAGATTTACTTTTTTAGATTCTACATTATGAATGAGATCATGTGGTATATCTTTCTGTGCCTGGATTATTTCACATAGTGGAATGGTCTACCATTTCTTTGATGTTGTAAATGTCAGGATTTCATTATTTTTCATGACCAAAAAATATTCTGTCATGTGTATGTATGTACTCCATTTTCTCTGTTTATTCATTGATGGGCATTTAGATTATTTCCATATCTTGATGATTGATATTAATGTGAAAATGAACAAGGGCATGCAGGTATCTCTTTGGCATACTAATTTCATTTCTTTTGGATATATACCTAGTAGTTGGATTGCTGGATCATATGGTAATTCTGTTTTTAATTTTTTGAGGAAACTTCATGCTGTTTTCTATAATGGTTGCACTAATTTACATTCCTACTGACCGTGTGCAAGGTTTTCTTTTCTCCATAACCTTACCAGCACTTGTTAGGTCTTTTTGATAGTATCCATTACTTAGTAGAATGAGGTAATATCTCATTGTGGATTTTATTTGCATTTCCCCGATGATTGTTTATGTTGAGCATTTTTTCATGTACTTGTTGGCCAGTCCTGTTTTGTATTTTGAGAAATGTCTCTTTAGATGTTTTGCCCATTTTAAAATTTATTGGATTGGGTATGGTGGTGCATGCCCATAATCCCAGCAACTCAGGAGGCTAAGACAGGAGGATTGCAAGTTGGATTGCAAGTTTGAGGCCAGCCTCAGCAACTTCGTGAGACCCTGTCTCGAAATAAAAAATAAAAAGAGTCAGGGGATGTAACTCAATGGTAAGCATTCCTGGGTTAAATTCCAAGCACAAATAAATTAAATAAACTTTTAAAATTAGCTTATTGAGTTTTTCTGCAATTGGGTTTTGGGGGTTCCTTATATATTTTCAATATTAACCCTTTGTCAGTTGTATATATAGTAAAATTTTCTCCCATTCTGTAGGTTGTCTGTTCATTCCATTTATGGTTTTATTTGTAGAACAGAAGCTTTTCAGTTTGATATAACCCTATTGATCTATCTTTGCTTGACATTTGTTTTCTATACATTGTGGGTCTTCTCCAAAACAATCCTTGCCCATTCCAATGTCCTGAAGCATTTTCCCTGTGTTCAGTAGTTCCGTACTTTAAAATCTTACATTTAAGTTCTTATTCCATTTTGAGTTGACTTTTATAACTGATGAGAAATAAGAGTCTAGTTTCATTCTTCTACTTTGGCATATACAATTTTCCCAACACCACTTATTGAAAAGACTATTCTTTCTCAAGTGCATGTTCTTGCACCTTTGTCAAAAATCAGTTGACTGTAGATGTTAGGGCTTATTTTTATACTCCATATTCTGTTCCATTGCCAATACCATGCTGTTTTGATTACTGCAGCTCTGCCCTACATTTTGAAGTCAGATTGTGTAATGACTCCTACTTTCTTCTTTTTTCTCAAGGTAGTTTTGGCTATTCAAGGGTTTTCATGATTACATACTAATTTTAATATTGCTTTTCCTAGTTCAAAGAGGAATGTCATTGGTATTTTGATGGGAGTTACATTAATCTGTAGATCATTTTGGGTAGTGTGGTCATTTTAACAATACTGATTCTTCCAATCCATGAACACTGGGTGTCTTTCCATTTTTTTGCATCCACTTAATTTTTATCCATGTTTATAGTTTTAATTATAGAGCTATTTCACCTCTTTGGTTAAATTCCTAAATGATTTATATTTTTTGTTAACTATTGCAAGTGGGATTGCATTCATGTTTATTAACTGTCTCTGTCCACTAGTCTATATGTATATGAGAATAGGGACATTATCTCTTGGTTTACTCTGCATTCTTAGTGTCAAATATAATAGCTGCTTTATAAATATTTGATGAATAAAAAATTTTCATGTATTTTAGTATATGAGAAAATTGTATTTGTAGTCATAACATCTGAAAGTATTTATGTAACAAAATAAAATAGGTATATAACAAATTAGACAAATGAGAATGGGATAATTAATGACTCGGGAAAAGTGCACAAGATAACATATAAATAGAACACAGACTTTAATTTTTTAATACACGTTTAACATTTTAAAAAGCTGGTTGTGCTTCATTGATTTGAATGAACTAAGAACAGTCATATGGAAATCAGCTAATAGATAGTCCAGGTGAGAAAAGATTATGGATTGTTGGAGAGTGTAGAAAGAGTTGATCATGTCTCAGTCCATTTCTGCTGCTATAACAGAATATCAGAGACAGAAAAATTAAGTAGTAATAGTTTATTTGGCTCATGGTTCAGGGGGCTGGGGAGTTCAAGATTGAGAGGATACATCTGATGGCACCTTGTTGCATCATTACATGATGGAAGAACAAATGAGCATGTGTGTGAGAGAAAAGTAGGGTTGGATTTGTCTTTTTATCAGAAAACCACTCCCATGATAACAGTATTAATCTATTCATGAAGGCTGAGCCCTCTTGACCTAGTCACAACTTAAAAGTTCTGCAACCTAACACTGTTACCATGGAAGTCAAAACCAACATGAGTTTTGGAGGGGACGTTCAAATCATAGCACACCAGAATCAAGAGGAATTTAGAAGGTATAATTAGGCAGACTTCATTACATTTGGGTAAAGGAGGTGGTGACAAAGAAGGAGGTGTTAAGGATATCTCATACTTTTCTGGTTAAATGGGTAGTGGCACCCTTCACTCAGTCAGGCTACCTTGGAGAGTGACAAGAATGGATATGGGTGTTTAGTCAGATTTTTCATTGCTGTGACCAAAAGACCTGAGAGAGAAGAACAATTAGAAGAGGAGAATTTTATCTGGGGGCTCATGGTTTCAGTCCATAGACAGCCATTCCTCAGAGCTTGAGGTGAGGAAGAACATCATGACCAAAGAGTGGTGGAGGAAAGCAGATCAAGACAATATCCCAGGAAGCAGAAAGAGACTAAGCTCAGCTCACCAAATATATACCACAAAGGCACACCCCCAATGGCCCACAATTTACCAGCTTTCAGTAACCACTCGGTTAATCCCTACTGATTGATTGGTTAATCCCAATTCACTGATTGGGTTAAGGTTCTCATTACCCGATCATTTCTCCTCTGAACCTTCTTGCATTGTCTCACACATGAGTTTTGGGGGGACACCTCATATCTAAACCATAACAATGGGGAAACAAATAGTAACATTAATTTGCCCTGCTGCTTCCTTAACAGCCTAAAGGTTTTAATTTGACTATTTTTAACTCAAAAATTAGAAATAAAAATTTTTGGCTTGAGTTGCTAAGATTTCCAGTATCTTATTTTGCTTTTCTTGATAGACTTAGCTAAGTAATAAAGTGAATAAAAGTCTTCATTATTTTTGCCTGATACAACAAACTTAATAGAAGTATAGCTTAGTCTAAATAGAATCAGTTGGGTGCATAAACTCCATTGACTGGGAATGAGTTAACTTGGGTTCTAGACTTCACCCTGTCATATCTAACTGTGTGACTTAGGACTAGTCATATAACTTTAGTGTTCCTATATGTAAAATCAGTTTTTTTTACATAGTAATTATAGTCTGGCTAACATATTCCCTGACTGAGAAAGTAGAGAAGATCCATGTATATTTTGAGATCAAAAGAGCACTTACAAATAATGTACAAATACATTCTGGGTAGAAATTTATAATATATTGACCTATAAAGCAACTAACAGTAGCTACCATTTAATGAGAGCCTATTATGTGCCATTTGCTGTTTTATTGTTTAATCCTCACAATAACCATATAAAGTATTACTGTCTCGTTTTATAGAGGAAAGATGAGAATCAGAGAGGGTAAATAGGCCAAGGTAACATTGGTCATAACCAGTAATTCCAAGAATCAAACCCAATTTTGTTTTACTGCAAAGCCAATATATTTTCTACTTTAAAATACTGCCTTTTGTGCATAGCAGGTTGCCTCTGAAACTTGTCACTGGGCTGTGACTCATTGAATCTTAGGAATGGAAGAAAAGCTCTGCAAATCATCTGTCCAATCTCTTGTTTTATGGATGTAGACAATGAAGACCAGAACAGGGGTGTTATTAGCCAAAAGTCAGATAGCTGGTTAGTGTCAGATCTGAGGCCAAGCCCCATCTTTTGCTCTTTCTAAATTATGGAACCTAAATACAAGGCCTGACTCTAACTGGTACAAATGCATAACTATATATCTCACATGGGTCTTAGGACAATAAACATGTTGACATGCATTTGGAGGAAAAAAATATTGCTGGAGGAAGTTCTAAAAATGTTTACATAAATATAGCATACGATTAAGAAAAGGCAAACTATGTACACAGTAGCCTTTCAATTAGCTTCAGATTTACCCAGGGGAGAATGATTCTGTATTATATGATATGCATTGCTTTTGTTGAACACTTCACATTTGCCTCATGATTAGCCATTTTTGTGGAGAGAAGTCCAAGGAGCTAAATGTCTCAGTCTTTCCAGAAGAAACAATTGGGGGAGATGAGTGAAATGCTAAAGATATCCTTGAAAAAAAAATAACAAGAAATTGCAGGTGAGTAGAGTGGACTTGGGTATTTTGCTGAAGTCACAGAAAGAGTGGAGTAGAAGGGAGTGAACAATAGGGTGGGTTCTTTCACTTAGAGCCACTGGATTGGGCCATACAATAAAAATTGATCTATTTTGATGTGTCTGCCTGGGGCCTATAACTTGAAAAACTTCAGGCAGAGCGACAAGTTTTTCTTTGAGTAACTCTAAATTGCTTTTCACATTTCTATTTTATGTCTGCAGAGGGAACACACAATAAATTTGGGTAAGAATGTAGCAGGCAGAAATCAGCGCTGATGAATTCTAAGCTTACATAAACTAAGGTTCCCAATCCTGGAGCTTTTCTTTTTCCCTGTCAGTAGACTTAGTAAAACAAGACAGATGGTTCTGAGTCCTCCTAACTCCTGTGCCATTACTAAGGGATTTGGGAGACTAGGCATTGTGATTGCTGTGTTGAAATAGAAGAGGATTTAGTGGGCTAGGGTGTGAGGGGGGAAAGGCGGAAGGGACACAGGGCAGCATATCAAGTAAATGACTTGTGTTTATAGGAGATGTGAGAGGGAGGAAGCACAAGAGTCCAGTCCCTACAGTAGCCAACAAGCAACTACCCCTCCCACTTTCCTGAAGACCCTGCAAAAACCCAGTGTGCGCAGTCATCCTGGCCCTGAAAGTTTAGTCCCAGAGAAGGATCAGTGCAAATGCCTGTAGGTTTGACTTAGCACTCACATTTTATATAGTGCTGTTGACTTTTTAAAATTGCAGAACTTGAGCAACTTTACTGAATCATACATTGTGGATATCTAGCATTCTGAGTGCCTGTCTGACCTTTTTAAGGTACAGTCATGGTTTTTTTGTGGCTTGAGGTTATTTCACAAATATATTTCTTTTGTTTGTTCCTACTGATTACATGGCCATCTAGCCTGCCAATATAATAGTGTGTTTAGCCATCCCCCGACTACCAGGAAGTTGGATTTTTTTATGGAATGCCCTTTTCTCTTTCAGCTATCCACATATTTCATCAAACTCTGCTCACCTTTCAAGGTCCATATTCAGTCCTATCTCCCCCATGAAGACTTTCTGCCCCCCACCTCCACCCTGATTCATCCCCATAATTAAAATCAGTCCCTTTTCTTTGTTCCTTCGTGTTTATTTCCATGAAAGAAGAACTTATACTTACAATTGCCTTACCTAATATATGTTCTTAGTGGACAGGAATTGAGTTTCATACAGAAGTGAATCTTCTAAGCATATAAGATCATGATTTATAAATTTACACATACAATAGATGAATATTTGGACAGCAATGTGATGAATATTTTTGCATAATTTATTTTCATTAATTTTGAAATATATCCTTTGGGATATCTTGCTGGAATGGAGTTAACTGGATAAAGAACAGTTACATACCATCTTAGTATGTTATAAAAATGCACATCACCTTCATCCATTTACATACTGACCTATTTCTTAATAGTGGTCTTTATTACATACATACCTATCATGTTGGGGAAAGTTTTGTGTTTTAATTTGTATTTTACTGAAATGATATTTTTGTCCTGTGATTACCTCCTAAATGTGTTCCCAATGGTGCATGGTGTCTATTCTTTGTGACCAGAGGAATATATCAAGTGAGCTTCATATTTTGATCTATGTTACATTGTTTCTTTATATGTATTGACTAGTGTGCTTTAAAAATTCTGCTCAGTACACATATTATCCTTTTTTAAAATTCATTTTTATTGTAAACAAATGGGATACATCTTATTTCTCTGTTTGTACATGAAGTAGAGGCATACCGTTTTTGTAATCATACTTTTACCTAGGGTAATAGTTTTTTATTCATTCTGTTAATTTTTTTTCTTCCCCCCACCCCTCCCACCCCTCTTATCCCTCCATACAGTAGTCATTTCATCTTTGACCTTCATTTTTATAGGACATTATACAAAAGATTTTTAGTTATATATTTGAACACATCATAGTATTTCTCATCACCATTCTGGCTTAGATGATATCTCAGTTTTTCAAATGGTCACAATAACTGGATAAACAGTGTTATTCTGTTTGGGGTTTTTGTTGTATAATTTCACAGGATAGATTTTAATGTTTAACTTTTGATCCATCTGCAATTTATTGAAGCATACGATGTGAGTTCCTTATCCAAATTTAATTCTCTTCCTACTATTAGTTTTCCCAACAAAAATTATTTGTTAAGAGCTTCCTCCCTTTCTCTCTCTCTCTCTCTCTCTCTCTCTCTCTCTCTCTCTCTCTCTGTGTGTGTGTGTGTGTGTGTGTGTGTGTGTTTATAAAACTTTGACTCTCCTTAAAATGTGTCATTTCCTTGATCAATCTCTGTTTTTAACACAATGCCAAACAGGCTTTTTATATGTATGGCTTTGTAATAAAATTTAAAATCTGAGAGGCTTTCTGCCATCATTACTTAAAATAATATCTTTTGACATTTTTGGCTTTTTATCCTTCCAGGTGAATCTAATCAATTTATTATGGTCTGTAAAATATCCTGTAGAATTTTAAATTGATATTACATTAAATCTATACATTAACTTAAAAAGTATCATCTTTCTTACATTTTAGCCTTGCCAGTCAGACATAAGATATCTCTTTCCATTCATTCAAGTCTTTATTTCTCCAATTATGCTTTTATCATTTCCTTTGAATATATTTCTTTTGTCATTGCTAAATTTTTCAAAGTACTTCTAAATTGGTGATCTCATCCAGTGCTTAGGGTTCTCTGCTGTAGGTCAGTAGAAGGATGTAGATACAGCCAAGGATAGCTGATCTATAATGAACTTTTTATTCTCTAGTATTTATCATGATTTTTTGTTGAGTAAAAGCTTTATTGAGATATAATTCACATATCATAATATTCATAGATATGTATATTGTATACAATTCAATAGTTTTAGCATACTTAGAGCTGTGCATCCATCACTGTGATCAATTTTCAAACACTTTCAACACAGAAAAAAATATCATTCCTCTCCTTTTGCACCACTCTTCAAGAACCTGCCAAAAAATAGTGTACATTCTGTCCCTATAGTTTTGCCTGTTTCTGGACATTTCATACACATTGAATAGACAATAAAATAGACTTTTAAAAAGAAGTAAATGCAACACTTATTAAGCACCTAAATATCTGTTAAGCATTTAAAATTTTTCTGCCATCATTACTTACATTAGTTTTCAAAAGTCATTTAAGTTAGGTAATTGTATTTCTGCTTTAGATAAGGAAATACGTGGCAGAGAGGTTAAACAATTTGTCCAATTATACTGTTAGAATGTGTTTGGATGCTTTGATCAAATCTTTGACCACATACCTTTTGCCTTCAGATAGTGTGAAAATATAGAAAATATCCCTCCCATGTTGTTGCCTCAGTACTCTTCAGTGCCTTGCATAGAGAACAAACAGAAGAGAAAAAAGAAGGGCTGAATAGTTTGTACAGCATAAACTCACAGAATCATAGAAATTTGCTTTTCAAATTCTCTCCATCAGATATTGAAAATGACCAGTGATCTTTGTGCAGTTTGACTCATAGTACCATGGGAAATTAGAGTTCAAAGTCGAAAAGAGCCTCAGGGACCACCTATTTTAGCTGCTCCATTTTATTGATGAAGAAACAGGGACCCAGAACAAGCAAGCAATTTGCTCAAGGTCATATAGCTAAAATATAGTGACAAAGAATTATTTTTCATCTGTTAGTAGAGAAATGAATGTACCAAAGGTGAAAGTTACCTCCAAAATAACTTCAGAAAACAAATTAAAAAGAAAGCAAAATAATATTATGAAAAGGTCACTGAATTTGACCAGCAATTGGGGTTCTAACACCAACACTTCTACTGATTCACTGAGGCCTTAGACAAGTCATTTGATCTCTCTGGACTTCTATATCTTTACTTAGAAAAAAGTGGGTCAGAATCAGTGATTTTTTGGAAGACTGGCACTTAACAAACACCTGAGAAATTTTTATTAAATGGGTAAATAAGTGAAACTTTACTCAAGTTTCAAATGTTAGCCTACATTTGGAAGATTCACAGTGAACTACATAACTAAAGAACTGAAAAAGATAGTAATCAGCTTTTTAAAGAATGAGTACTCTAAATTTAAATGCCTTTAGAAATAGGTACATGAATGAATTTTTAAATATATATATATATATATATATATATATATATATATATATATATAAAGTCACTTCTTCAACGAATTGAATTGCCTATTCATCTCCAACAAGTAAATATTCAAGACATATTAGCCAAAATAATAATAAACCATTTCTGATTGCTATCATGACAGCAGTTAAAGCAATGGAATGTGTGGATAGGATTATCAAATCATTTCCTTTATAGAGTCTTAATTTTGTATGTTTATTTCCTTTGGGAAGAAAAAGCAATTCAATCTTATTTTAAATTCAAAAAAAGATTTCACCATTTTTTCAGGACTAACAGTCACTTAGTCATTCAAGTATTATTTACTGAATGCCTACAATGCATGTGAATGCTAGGAAAAGGAGTTATCCTAAAATGGGAAATGTGAAACTAATGTTAAAAAGCCTGTCTTTCTCATCATATGAGATATGTGAACTGCCTAGAGCTGTTTGTTTAAACCTTCACAAGTTGAAATTTTCACAGTGGAGAGGCAGAGCAGATGATGTGTGCATGTGTGGGGGGGTGAGTGGGAAGGCCCAGAGTGCAGTTCTGTAAGCAGGAGCTGGAACAGGCAGCAAAAAATGATCATATTGATGTATTCCTCCTCTCTCTCCCACTTTCCATGATGGAATAATAATAGGGATCCGTTCCATGTGTATTATATCACCCTTCAGAGTTTACGGAGTGCTTTCACATTCATTATTTTATTTGATCTTCATACCAACCCTAAAAGAGGCATAGGGAATACTTTTTTCTCCTGTTCTTCAGATAAGTAAATATGGAACTCAAAGAGGTTAAAGTGTTCTCTCTACCACTGAAAGACTACAAACCAGCATAGGTACTAGAACTCATGTCTTTTTACAGAATGCAGTTCTCTTTCCATTAACCTCTGTTCAGCCCACTCTTCTCTTTCAATCTCCCCATTTGGAGGTATAAGTTGCAGAATGTTCCACTGGGCAGGTTGCTGTGCTAAGCAGTAGCGGCAGCAGTTAACCCCAACAGTTTGGGTTGAACAAAAAGAAATTAATTAGCCCAACTGAGAGAACCTCTTTTCATTGGCTCTGGCCAAACTTTATATGTGTAGGAAGGGGAGTAAGAGTGTGGGGCACCGGGATTATAATTCTACTGGTCTTTCTAAGGTTCACTTCTGTCAATCTAAAATGGTATCAACTGTACACACACAATACCTCTGCTTCCATTTGTTGAAATACTGTGAAAAAGATAATACATGTACAAGTGGGAGTTGTCAAAAAGGAATGAAGAAAATAATTCAGTGAGCACCTAATATGTACCAAGTGCTTTACTTGCAACATTTCATTTAATCATCACAATTGTCCATGACAGAGGTCCTACTTGTATCTCTCTTTTACAGAGTAAACTAAAGCTTGCATAGGTTGAGTCCTAGGTCACAGAACTAGCGATCTCCTGAGCCAGGATTTAAATACATCCATATAGTTTCAGAATCAGAGATCTCAATTAAACCAAGTAATGAATCTGTGTTTTCTTGTGAATTGAAACATATGACTTTCTTTCTTTATTTTTTTCTACAGTGTTGGAGATAGAATCCAGGGCCTTGTGCATGCCAGGCAAGTGCTCTTTCACTGAGTTACATTTCCAGTTCATGACTTTCTTTTTAATTGAGGTTGGGATTTCCCTTCAGAGGTCCCCTTGTACAGCCTTTAGCCAAATACAGGAACCACTTCTAGACACAACTCACCGTGATTCCCAGTGATCCATAGGAGCTCAAAGTTGGTTTAGATTCTATAAATGGAGATGGAGCTACATGAACCCATTCCTTCTTTTATCTGGTGCTTCACCCAGGGTAGAGACCTGGCATTTGTTTGAGGCAGCAAGTTAGCATCACAGAGAGATAGACTATAAACATCAGAAAGAGGGACAGAGCCCATGTACCTAGTACTGTCTGACTTCAACCATTTTGGAACTTTGTTCTTTGCGCAGATATATTTGCTCACTAAGTCCTTGGAGAAGTCCCAGTTGATTTTGCATTTGCATTCCCTTTGTTCCAAGCATGGTCAAAAGAAATGGTAAGTGATGCATAAATCCTGATGGTATTGGCTCCTCTTTGGTTGCTGTTTCACAGGATCCAATGATACCCTCAAACTTGATCCCAGTTTCTTATGGTCATTTAGGAGCATTCCAATTTCTGCAACAATAAACCAATGGAGAGATAATCATGGTCCTGGAAAATCCTCTGCTGACCAACACAAATAGTGAGTATTGGTGACTTCTATTCTTTCAGAAATAATGTCACAAATACTGAAGGTAGGAGGAGGGCCCTCCGTGTAGATGAAATTGGTTGGCATATTTACCATATTGTGACCTCATTTCCAATAATTCCTTGGGCATGGTTTGGAAAGGGGAGAGTGAAATGGAAGTCAATAGCATGATTGTTTTCTTTTACACTTTTATTTTGTTTAAATTTTTAATTTAACTTGTCATTTTTGTATGTTTTTTCTTTGCATATTTTTTATTGGTGCTTTATAGTTGTACATAATGGTGGGATTTTATATTACATAATCATGCATGCACACAATATAACAATATAATTTGGCCAGTCCAATTTTTTTTTTCTAAGAGTGTGTAGTCCTGTGTTGGTGAAAAGCAAAAACTCTCACTCATTTCTTCCAGAGATATCATGAACCTTTTGCTTCCTGGGTCTTTATTTTCTTCCTTGTGTTCCTTTTACTTTTTGAGTTTACTTCCTTTTTTCCCCTTCCCCTTTAGTCTTTACCTCTTCCATGTTATGCCTAGGAAATAGGGGTACTGTTTTGGAAGGGTTTAAAGTGAGACTATAAATGAGGGGAAGAGTTGGAATGGTCATGGATTTATGTGTTTTGAATGGGACTGTTTAATTCATACCATCCAGTTTTGTCTTATTTTCTCATTTAAAGCATGTCTGAAGTGTTTTCACTTGCTCACATAATTCTCAGCTTGTGTCAATGGAGAATTCATCTATAGTGACTAAATTCACTCTTCTTGGAATGACAGACAATCCACAGCTTGCAGTTCTGCTATTTGGAGTTTTCTTTATTGTTTATATCATCACAGTGCTGGGGAACCTAGGCCTGGTGGTCCTGATAATAATCAGTTCCCACCTCCACACTCCCATGTACTTTTTCCTCTCTAACCTGTCCTTCCTTGATATTTGTTTGTTGTCCATCACAACCCCAAAGACTTTAGCAAATTTATTATCTCAGCTGCATGAGGTTTCTTTCCTTGAATGTGTGATTCAAATGGGCATTTTTATAATATTTGCCTCTGCTGAATGTAATGTTTTGGCTTCCATGGCCTATGACCGCTATACTGCCATCTGTCACCCACTACTCTACCACATTACCATGTCAAGAGGTCGTTGTCTCTTCTTGGTAGCAGGATGCTACCTTGGCGGATTAGTTAACATGGTTGCTGTAACAACTTCTGTCACACAACTATCATTCTGTCAACCACATATCCTCCCACACTTCTTCTGTGACATCCCTCCACTGTTGGCACTGGCTTGCTCAGATCCCTGGGTCACTCGGATCTTGGTTGTTAGCTGTGGGGGATTCACACTGGTCACCTCCATTGTGGTGATCCTTGTCTCCTACATGTCTATACTCATGACTATCCTGGGAATTCCTTCAGCTTCTGGAAAACAGAAAGCCTTCTCCACTTGTGCTGCCCACTTCACTGCTGTTGGTCTCTACTATGGAACAACTATGTATACGTACTTGCGGCCCTCTCAATATGCATCCCAGGCAAGAAATCGGCTGGTCTCTATATTTTATACAATGGTGATCCCCATGTTAAATCCGCTCATCTACAGTTTGAGAAATCAGGAAGTGAAAGTTGCCCTACAGAAAATACTGCAGCACAGACCCTAATCTATTATTGTGTGTTTCAAAAATGTAATAGGTTTTATGAAGATTCACTCACATTTAATTCACAGTGTTTTCAGGGCCTGCAACTGAAGCCTTGTTAAGAACAATTGAATTGCTCTGAGCGTTCAGAAGTAGTTGTTTAGATAAACAGCAATGCAGTAGTGGGAAATTATATGGACAAAATAATATATGTTTTCTGAAACAATTGAATGAAAGATGGAAATTTAGTTATAGATATGCCAATCTGAATGGTGAACGTGTATGATAGGACTAGTTAAAAGTTAAAATAATTGTAAGATAACAAGAAAGTTAGAAAATATATAATTTGGCTTCATGTTATTGAAAGAACATGAAGGAAAAGAAAGTTTAGAGGGGATCTCACAAAAATCAAAAGGAGATATTTAGAGTACAGGAAAGGAACCAGGAAGCAGGAGGAGGAAAGGGAAAGGGAAAATGATAATGGCCAAATTATACTGTTATATTTTGCACATGTACAAATATGTAACAATGAATCCCACCGTCATATACAACTATAATACACCAATAAAAAAGTGGAAACAAAATGAGAGAATGTAGATGGCAACCAGAATGCAAATGACTGTGTTGTGCCACACATCTTATATTGAAATTTGGTACACCATAGGCTGAATAAAGTTCAGTCCATATCTTCATAAGAACTCAGAAGACTTCTAGATGCTTATCTTCCACGTGCTTTACCACCACTGCCACTGAGAAGCTATAAAATGTGAGTATATACATAAAGTCTTAGATGCAATTATTGAGGTTGATAGGAATAAATCTTAAATGGATTGATACTCAGCCAAACAGTAGAGTAGGTTCACTAAATGATCCTGTTAAAGGACATTTGACACTGATTAGTGGGATCTCCAGCCCTGAATTATAGCTATGATTTTTGCATGCAAATTCTGAGTGGACCTGGGTCAAGTTCATTGTTATTCTTGAATATACATCCAACAAGTAACATAATTAAGCACAATTAATTCATTAGTCTATGGCTAGTCCTCAGCATTTGTAAAGATGCATCAAATTTATAGAAATTACTGTCTTGTTCAAATATATTGACCAATGGATCTGGGGGGTACAGTTCAGTGGTAAGGAGTGCTATCACCAGCACCACACAAACACACAAAAAGGGGAAACCAAATACATTAAGCAATAAACTATCCACAGATCCATACAATCTAATCCTATATCTGAAGAATATAAACCCTAGTACCTTTTTTTATAGATGAGGAAATTAAGGCCTAGAAGAAAGAGTGACCAAAATCTAGTAACTAGTTGGGAAGAAATAATCACACTGGTTCAAGCTGCAAGGAAAACCTGAAAGTAATATATACCTACATCTAGGTCAGGCTCAATCTTTAGGTCCCAAGAATAGTTTATTTTCAACCTCTACTCCCATGTAGCTATCCTCCATGAGCTCCTAAACCCTAGCTATGATTGAGGTGGTGTGGCTTACTTGGTAGCCACGTGAAAATTAACTCACTTAGAGCTCTAGATCCTTACATGGAGCTATCAGCTAGAAACTCCACTTGGTAGTTCCTTGGATACTTCACACTTAATGTTTCAAAATGGAACCCTTCTTAACCTGATCCTCCCTCTTTCCATCTCCCATCTGTGTGAATGGTAGCCCAAATATTTAAGCCTAACACCTAAGTGTCAATCCTTGACACTTTTCTCTTCCTCAACTCCCTACATTCTATCAAGTACCAAATCCTGTCAATTATTCCTCCCAAATGCCTCTTGAATTAGGTTCTTCTCCATTACCACTGGCATTGCACTAAATCAAGGCACACTCCTTTCTTGCCAGGATTAGCTAAATATTCTTGTTTCTCTTCTTCCTGAATTCTCCCTGGATCCTATCAAATCTACTTTTCATAAAATTGCCATAGTGATTTAAATGTAAATCTGACAGTATCATCCCTTTCTTACCCTCCACATGCTGTAAAACTTTTTCATGTCTCTCTTTGCCTATAAGATAGATTCCAAAGTCCTAACTGTGGCATGTAAATCTTTCTATTTCCTGTCTATCCTAGTCCTATTCATCTTCAAATTCTAAACTTAAATCCCAATTTCTTTTCTAGATAGCTTTGTCTGATGTTTCAGAGGGAAGCAAGAATTCTAACTCTGTTTTCATATTGTGCTTTCTCATTGTGCTTTCCTAATGTATATTATAGTTTCATGATCCTTGGTCATCTAATGAAATTCTCTGCATTTTTCTGAAGTTTTGTTTTGGAGGGATGGAACCATGTTTGGTTAATTTCTTCATCTCCCATCCTAAGTCCATCATAGGGCCTGGTTGCCTGGCAAAGACTCAAAAGTAAGCAAACAATTTAACAGTTGAAATTCATTCACAACTAACCTTTTTCTTTATTCAGTCCACTTTCTCTCCCAGGCATTGATATATCCTGTTGTGTAATGGAGAAAATCTTACTTCCTGGAGTGCTAGATTTTACCTGAATCTCCCGGTTTTCTGAATGATTCTAGTCACCCCACAGTAGTGAAACTGAACCTCTTCCTTTATTGACCTTAACATTCAGTACTGCACCACCCAGGTCAATCCCTCATCCTCCCTGGATTTTTGTTCTTTGCATTCTGATTGGAGGACATGACAAATTTCTTCCTGTTATTAAAGAACCTCTTTTTTGTGTAGTTCAAGGTTAGAAACTCTCCAAATCAGAAATCATAAGTAGATGAACCCAGAGAGAGAATAGGGAATGATGGATTTTAATTTTTTAAGCTTTGGAATGATTTTTTAAGTGATTGCCAATGCAGACCGAAAATATAGAAACATAAAAGTGCAAGAGGTTTGGCTGAGGAAAGTATGATTCACCCATAGCCTAGCACTCACCTGTCCTTCTCTGAGGCATCTCTCCAGAGACTCAATGACAATCAGAAAACATTAGAATTAATCAAACCTGCTCTTTTCACAGTATTCCCCAAAGGAAAGCAATATTCGGGAAATCACTCAGCTAATCAGTGACAGAAGCAAAATTAGAATTCAGGTTTCCTGACTCATAACCCCAGAATATTGTCTATTACTATCCTTTCATGTGATGTGATGCTTAACACAGCTTGAGAAGATGGACCAAAATGGGTCCCATCAGACTGAACAGCAAACATTAACTTATCATCTCTTTTCGTGGCATGTGAAAGTGTCCCACACCTCAAACAGCCTCAGAGAAGCAAGAGACAGTTAATACTTCATAGGCTTTTATGATTTCTATATGGGAAGTGATGGACCTCTGGAGATACCAAATACTTTACTAATGGACAGTCCTTATAATCAGAATTTGTAGGCCCAGTATAAAATGTAACTCCAAAGCCCCTCTTTCAAAAACCAGGAAAGATGTCTATTAACTCTACTCAAATAAGAAGTTTTCCCCTTTTATTCTACAGTCTGTTTATCATCTTGTGGTAGTTTCAATTTGCTATTTAATGCCATATCCTCTAGGGTGCAGGGATTCTTGTGAGGCAAGTACAGACTTTCATGGATGCCCAGTAACCCTGGCCTGTGACTAGGTACACATATGCACGGTTCATTGAAATGCAGGCTCCTCCTCCCACAAGCATCTGGATAGATGCATTTTTCCCTGGCCATAGGGAGGAAGTCAAACCAGATATATCCCCTTCCCATAAGCAGGCTGCCCAAACCTATGATGGACAGATAACCACTAAGAGTACTTTAACTGCTGTACAGGTGCTGACTTATTTGCTGGCCAAAGGCAATACGGCACTGACATCATGGGGACAAGGGAGCTGTCACTGTGTCCAGAGTACATGTCTCTGACTTCAATCCTCTCTGTGCTCATGTCTAGGCCTCTGAGGGTATAAGGTTGCAGTTTTCACTGCGGGGGGACAGAGATGGGGGATGTTGGATAGAGTCCTGAGTACTGAGGTTCACAGGAGTGGGCATCCAAGTTCCAGGGAGGTGGGGAGGTGGTGAAAAGTGGAATTTCTTTCTATCAGAGACTCCAGGCTCTCAGTGCATATGCAGTTGTCCCACTGGATTTCATATTTCACTTATAAAATTATTCAAATTATTAAACATTTCCTGACAGTAATGTTAAACTTCAAGTGCAGGACTCTTTTGAGTTCAGGGAGCATACAAATGCCCTGACCACGTGTCCATGAAGTCAACTCTACTTACAGAAAAGGATTTCTTTTATCTTTTTCAGGTAGTATAAGGTAGTGGTAAAAGTCCAAACTCAGTGATCTGAATTTGAGTGTGTAGCTCAGCTAGTATGTACAAAGCCCTGGGTTTGATTCCCAGCACATACACACACAAACACACAAAGAGTGCAAGTTCTGAAATCAGACTGCCAGACTTTGAAACCTACTCCCCTTACTTCCTAATTCTGTGATCTTACACAATTAACCTTTATGTCTCAGTTTCCTTGTTTGTAAAAGGCGGATAATAAGATCACCTACCTCCTAAGGTAGCTGGGAGGTTTAAATAAGGTGACACATCTATATTGGTTACAATCATGTGCAGATGTGGTTATATTCTCAATAACTGTCTCATGTTATCATTTATAGCATCTAGGAATTTCCATTTTTCAGTTCTCCAATACAGGCATTGGGTTTTATTTACTCTGGTTCTGCAGCAGATGTGTATGCCAATGGTATTTACTCAGCTTACACAGCACATAACCAGACTTCATCTCCAGTGGCCTCTCAGGCTTAATGAGAACCCCACTAGATCTGTGCAAATGGAATGAATCCAGTCAAGTGTCACTGGTAGATTTTTATTGTTGTTATTGTTGATGTTGTTCATAAGACTTAGGGCCTGACATGCTGAGCTTCAAGAAGACTAAAATTACCTTAGGAGAGTGTAGTTCTAGTTCTGGTGCTTCTCCAACAGGCTCCCAGGAAGAGGAAATCCTCAGGGCTGGAGTTGTAGCTCAGTGGTAGAGTGCTTGCCTAGCACACGTGGGTCCTGGGTTTGATCCTCAGCACCACATAAAAATAAATAAAGGCAAATTAAAAATAAAATAAAGGTATTTTGCCCATCTACAACTAAAAAATATTAAAAGAGAGGAAATTCTCATTGTAAAATAGTGATTCCTGATGATTGGATCAACTATAATGACTATCTAAGGTTATCTATAGGACCCCCATTTCATTCCTGTTGCCCAAGTGACAGCACTTAGGGGCATGGTTGGTCTGGGAATCTTAGTGGACCTTAGGCCAGCCCTTTCAGAGTGAACAATGATTCTCTCAGTGAGGGGATGAGGGATGGTGGGCAATATTGCAGGGTGAGGATTGAGGGATCTATGAAGCAAGGCAGCAACTCTGTCCCCCAGGTGTTATGAGAGAGTAAATGCTGGCCTCTGTCTGCATCTCTGGGTCAGAGTTTCAGAAGAAGCCGGGCCTTGCTTTCCAGGGAGTTCTCAGCACACGTCCACACCCTCCCCACCCCCAGCATACACTCAGGTGGGCTGCATCTCTTCTGAGGGTGTACCTTCAGCTGTTCTGGGCTGGGGATTCCTCCTGGCCCTGCTGTAGGCAGCGGTGCTCAGAGCAGCTTCTGGCTTTGGGCTCTCAGACTGCAGGACCCTGCAGAGAACATGTTGGGCCTCACTGAGTTGGCCGGAACAAATCCTCAGGCCGGACCTGGGGGCCTGAGCAAATGAGCAGATACTGGGGGGAGGGACAGCTCTGGAGGGCTGTTAGCAAGATTTTGCCCCAAAGCCTGAGCAGCAGAGTCCTGATGGCTGCGTGCTCCCAGCTATTGTGCAAGGCAAGGACATTTTAGGAATTCCTTTGGCCCAGAACTGCCATTTCTCCTGTTAGCCAGTTGGGCTTTTTGGAGGTACCAGATCAGGGACATTCTGTCCTTGAAGGAAAGTCCCAGACTGGTTACCTGAATATTGAATGGCCTGATGATCAAATCCCCAGTTTGTCATAGAGACTGACTAGAATGAACCTGGAATCCCTGCAAGGGGAGAAATCCTGGAACTTGGAGCTCTGAGATCTATCTGCACAAGTGAAGGTCTAAGGGTGAGATTTGGGAACTCAGGGTACTAAGCAGGAGCATTAGGGAAAGACAGGCTTCTAAAGAGGTATCTGGAATAATTCTGAGAACATGGTTAAGCTGGGATTAATAGGAAATAGAAATATGCAAGTCACTCACAAATATTTTCTGAGTGCACATTGTCTGTATAAACTTATTCTTGGCTATATGGCAGTATAGGGAAGAGAGTGGCAAGAGAGGTTAAGAGATGCCCAGGGCAATGGAGAACATAACTTTTTCTCCTGTGATGCATAAAATATGGGCCCTGGAGGAGAAAATTATTAAGCACTTGAAGAAAAATTAAGACAGATTGTTTTCACTTTATTCTTTTCTTGAAAAGTAGTATACAAAATAACTCTTTCACATTCAGTAAATTCCCACTTACTTTCTTTATAATTTTAGAGTTATGTACCTACCTTGTCTAAAAAAAGGTAGCCCCAATTCATAACAACAATAAAGGTGTTAATTTCTCTTTAGTAAGAATTGTCAACCTTTCTACACATGCTGGTTGACCCTGATAATTAGTTGTGTTACCTAAAATTACATTTTCCTGATTATGATAGACTCATGCTCATTTGGGGAGAATTAGAAAATTGGGAGAAGTAAGAAAACATATAAATTGATCAAACTCAGCACCTGGAGACAACCACTGTTAGCATTTTGGTTTATGCCCTTTTAATCTTCTTTTTGAAAATACTTGCATAGATGTGTGTGTGTGTGAATATATTTTTAGTAGAATAATAATGTAATACTATTTTGTACCCTTCTCTTTTCATTTAAAATATATTAGGAAAAATATGCACGTCAAGAAACATTCTTCCTCTTCAATTTAATGGTTGCATAATGCAACAGTGTATGGATGAACCCTCATGACTAATTGTTAACAAAGAACTTTGAAAAGATTGATAGGAAAAAAAAAAGATTGATAGGAAGAACATATAGCTAACAATAGCATCTATCAATGTGCTCAAAGCAAAAGTGAAATACACAATTTGGGACATGACTGCATTTTACCAAATGCATAAATAGGAGCACAGGCTAAATGAAGTTACTGGGAAGAAGAATTACCTCCTCTGATCAAATTTTATGTGAATACAAAGGTTTCAAATGGAACTTTAATTTGAACAAGTAGAAAAGAGAATAGGTTGCAGTTCCAAAAGCGTCTATGAGACGTATGTCCTCAGATTTTTGACATTAGTGAAACAGATTACCTCAGCAGAGCACTATTCCAGCCCAGTGAATGTCCATCCCAAGAATGAGGGTCAGGGGGAATCAGGAAAACAACCTGAGTCTCTAGCACAGGATAAGAGCAGTCAGGTGGGAGGTCAAAGGTATAAGAACTTGTGCTTGCACTGGAACATATGGTCTACTAAGAGTGGTAAGGATGATGGATGTTTACAGACAGTGCAGAGGAAGTTAAAGTCTTCCAAATCACAGAGGAGGAGTAAGGCAGACCAGCTTGGCCAAAGGAAAATTATAACAGAAGTGGTCAGGATTGGAAGTTGCAGAATAGAAGGTGAAACACAAGGATTAGTAAGGAACTGATAGCCCTTGTGGTGTTTTGAAAACAGGTTAGGCAGGACCCTGATCATAGAGGGAGTGATTAGGAAAAATCTAGGCAGGACAGAGAGGTAAATGGGGACTATACCCAATGAGGATAATCAGCTAGTTTTTCCATTATAGTGGGCAAAGAAGAGGAAGTCAATTCCATCAGAGGTTAAAATAAAGATCAATCTGAGGAGGATCAGTCATTTCTAGGAGAATGAACTTTGCCATAACACTGGAATTCCCATCTATGGTCACCAAAAAGCATCTGGGACAGAACTCCTAAAACAAACTGATATTCTTGTTCAGTCCCCTTCTCCATACTGGTGAAGGTTTTAATTCCTAATACTCTGAGTTGTCATAAAATCAGTATAGGCAATTTGCAGTTATCCCAAGGGGTAAAAACAATTCGCATCATTTAAAATTCATTTGAAGCCATGTTTAATTAACATAATATTTAATTCTACTTTAATTACTTTTAAGAACCCACATATTGCTTTGGGGAATTAGTAAAATTAGACAAAATTAGTGTGTCATAACATGGAACATGTTGGGAATCATTAGTCTAAACCATCTGGATAGATGGCTGTCTCCTTTCTACACGATAATTGCCATCATTGAATACCCTACATCTACCCTCCCTTCTTCCACCCACCTCCAATAGGTATTCTCTTGAGAGCTGGGAGTTCTTTTGCTAGCTGGACAATGTTCACTTATCTTTAAATTTATCCTTTGATCAGTTGAAAGGCAAAATAGCCTCAGTTTCCTCATATAAAACCTAAACATAATCACAGTCTCAGGATAATTCTAGGGAGTCAATCAGATTACATACCTAATGTAGGTATTCATGAGAAGTCACCATTACTAGCAGAACTTACACCTATGGGAGATGGAGGACAGTAGGTCTTCATTTACACAGTGAAACAAACTGAAAGCAGTAGTGATAATGGCCACCATAGGAGACAACCTTGGGTGGTTTTAAAACTTAGTTCTGTGAGAAAGATGTAATGGGTAGTGGAATCAATACTTCTTAACTGACTGGTATGATTTCCACGTACTCACAAGATACAAATACCACCTGTAATACCTCAATATCCATTGAAACTGTGATGTCTTAGTCTCCAGGAATATCATCAATACTTCTTTTGAATTATGGAGCCCATGTGAGTTGGGAAATGCAGAAGCTTGGGCAGACATACTCCTTTGTACCTGATTGGAGGTGATAGTGCCAAGGGAATGGTTGATGGGAGAGGATAGTGCCAATCCAGGGTAAAGGAATAAAAACTCTCTTAAAAAATCAGATATGACTTTTAAAGTCCAGTCCCCTGAGTTGGGTTTAACAGTGAAAAGATAAATTTTGATAATTTTCAATCTCATCGGATGCTTTCCTATCCACTTCTTCTAACCTATAGATACAGAAATTGTATTTGTAGTTGCCAGGGACTGGGGGAGAAGAGAATTGGGAGTGACTTTTGGGTATGGAGACTTGGGAAGGGATGATGAAAGTGTTCTAAAATTGATCATTTTGAGGGTTGTGCAACTTTGTTAGTATACTAAAAACCATTGACTTTAGTTTCAATAGTTGATTTTAATCAAAATATATGGATTATATCTCAATAAAGCTGTCATTTAAGAAAAGTATTGGCCTATGTAGTTCTGACCCGGTGTTCCTGTAAATAGTTTCATTTTCAGAGTATAGATAGACTCCCTGGGACTGACATTTCTAACCAGAAGGAAATGATGAAACATTAGCTTTATAAAAGCAAGTTCTGCCCCTAAATAAATTCTATCTCGGCTTCATAAATGATACAAAGTAAATTTTAAATTATTTTTAAATACCATGTTCACATGATAAAACATTTTAAATGGTAATAAGTCAGTATATAGTGAAAACTTTCCCTCTAATCTATGATCTCCAATCCTTTGAAGAGGTGACTATTTTTATCCCTTTCTTATTCATCCTTCCACGTTATGAATACATAGAAACATATCTTTGAAATAACAAATAGTACTTCACTGTGCACACTGTTTTTCACCTTGCTATTCTCACTTAAAATTATAGTTTGGAGAGTTTTTTTATCAGCTATTCTGATTGTCTATTAAAACATAAGAAACAACCTTGAAAAAGTGATTTAACAAACATTATTACCTCACCTACATATAAGACTGCACCACTGATGTGATCCTACAATATGTATAATCAGAAAAATGAGAGATTATACTGCATTTATGTATGATCTATCAAAATGTATAAATGAATTCTACTGTCATGTACAACAAATTAGAACAAATAAGACGTTTTAAAAATAAAAAATATTAAAAAACAATAACAGTCATTTATTTTGATCATGAATCTGGGGATGACTGGGTTCAGGAAGGCAGTTCTGTTTTTTTTTTTTAGGTAGGCAGTTCTCACTGAGGATATCTCATATGGTTGTAGTCACATGGTGATTTGAAATAAATTTTCTTTGACATCACAAGACTTCATGGTTTACTTGTTTGCTTGTCTGGCAGTTGGGGATGAGGTCAGATTCTACCTTAGACCTCTCTCTCTCTCTCTCTTTTTCTCTCTCTCTCTCTCCCTCCTTTCCTTTCCTCCCCTCTCCCCTCATAATGACTTTATGGTAGCCAGATTTCCATACTGGGTGGTTAAATGCTATCAGCACCATTGTTCAAGAGAAACAGGCAGAAGCTGCATGCTCTTTTCTAACCCAACCTCAGAAGTCATGAAACTTCAGTGCTGCTCTATTCTATTCATTGAAGCAGTCAGAAAGTTCCACCTAAATTCAAAGGATGGTAGCACAGACTTTTTTTTAGTTCTGTCCCCTTTCTTCACTTTTCTGGAATTCTGATAACATGAACACTGATTGCTGTTCTTGTTGTTGTTTTAACACTTCTACATGCCCCTGGGGTTCTGTTAATTTTCCTAACCTTTATTTTGTCTCCGGTATTCAAATTGGGTAATTTCTATTGTTATGTCTTCAAGTTCACTGATTCTTTCCTTGCCATGGGTAAAAAGTGTGAGCTCTTCACTTGGCCTTTGCTGGCAGGAGTGGGAGTAGGGACAAAGATATACTGCAGTATGTGACCAAAGTAGAGTGCTTATTGTCCAAAAGTTTTCTGGTTTTTGAGGCTGCCCTTTTCCTGGTCCTTTAGCTAGAGGAAATAGAATTTTCTCATTGCTTTTTTTTTTTTTTTTTGGTCGGGGGTGGAGGGGATCAATGCCCTTTGGCGCTTCTTTATTTCTAGTTTCTCCATTAACCAGAGTGGAAATTTAAGGAGCAAAACGAATATCCAGGGAACTCTCTGTCATGCTCTTGTTTGCATCCTGAGATGCCCAGCCTGTCTGCCTTTCCCTCTGCACCTTTCAGTCTGCTTATAGTTGTTATTTATAAAATGTCCAGGGTTTTTATCTGTACTTAATCAAAGCAATAGTAAAAAAATGTATCTATTCCAATTTTTCCACAAGTAAAAGTTCATAAAACTTTGAATAATTTACCTGTTTTTCTTTTGTGGTTTTTGGGTTTATGCCATATTTAGAAATGTCTCCACACTGAAATTAAAAGACAAGATCTGTCATGTTTGATTCTGGTGTTTTGCTTTCTTTATTTCTTTTTTTTAAAACTTATGTCTTTGCTTCACCTGAACTTTATGTTGGTGTATGGAGTGAGATTGGGAACTAACTTATTTTTGCATTGAGAAAACCATTTGTCTCAGCTCCATTTATTGATTAAACTATGTTTCCCTTTTCTTACTGATTTGAAGTACCATCTTTTCATATGCCAAATTCCAATGTGATTCAGGTCTCCTTTTGGCTCTCAATTTTCTTTCATTGATTTCATGAATAAGTGCTACAGTGTTTTGTTTTACCTTTACTTATTATGCATAAAAGTTGTATGCCAATTCCATTTTATTATTATTCTTCTGTAGAAAGGTTATAGTTAGCCTTCAATTTTTTTCAGAGAAATTTTAAGCTTGATTAATTTTAAAAATTATATTTTAATAGAACCATTTTAACATTATAGGTGCATTTAAAAGGGAACTATGCCTCCCATTCATTTAAATCTACTTTTATGACCCAACAAAATGTTTTAACTTTTTTCATATAGGCTCTATGCATTTAGTTAGCTTTATCTTAGTGTGTATTTTTTATGTTTGCTGTTTCCATTGTAGTTATACATATGATGTCTTCTTCCATAGCATATAAATTGTATTTTTGAATTTTTAATTTTGCATTATCCATATTATTTATTTCTGCTAGTTTTAATGAAAAAATCTACATATTCTCAAACTGTAATTTTAGATAAATTTTGGATGATATTATAAATCTTAATAGAGAAACCTTTATAATCACTTTTTCAGCTATACAAAAGGTGATTGTACAATATTTATGGTTCTTAATTTTTTTACATTACTTATTTTAATGATCTTATCAGCTCTAAATTGCAACATAATGTAGCAGGCTTATTTTTTCACTTTATTTTGAAATATTTCAATTACTAAAAAGCTGAAAGAACAAAACAAAGAACTCCTATGTTCCCTTCCCCAATAATCCCTGTTCACTAACATTTTAGTGCATTTGATCTCTGTCATGTGCTTTCTCTCTATGCATGAGCACACGCACACACACACACACACACACACACACACACACTATAATTACTCTTTTTCTGAATCCATTGATGTCCAATCACCCCAAAATATGTCAATGTGTGCTTCCCAAAAGCAAGGAAATTATCTCATTCTCACAAATAGAAACATCCAGTTCAGCAAATAAACCTTGATATAGCACTACCATCCAACACACAGACTCCATTTAAAGTTTGCCAACCATCCTCACAATGTGTCTTTCCATTTTTTCTTTTTTGTTCCAGGACCCAATCTAAGGTCACACATTACATTTAGCCTTCATATATTTTGAGTCTCCTTTAGTCTAAAAAATGTCCTTAGTCTTTCTCTGACTTTCATGATCTTGGCAGTTTAAAGAGTACATGCCTATTATTTTGTATGGTGTTCTTCAACCCATATCTACTTGGTAGTCCAAACTCATGCCATACATTCCTGGCAGGAAGACCACAGAAACGACTTTGTGCTATAACCACAGAAGTGCATCTCTCCTCCAGCAGTGATAATAATCTTCATCATAGAGTCAAAATTTTTCCCTTTGTAATGGTTAAGTGTTTTGTAACATAAATGGTTAAGTATTTCTACCTAAATCGACCACAAGAGGATAATTCTCAAATGGTGATTTTTCTATTTGTACCATTCCTTCTATGTTCATTAGTTTATATTCCAAGAGAATTATCCTCTTCCTTGAGTGGACTCAAGGAAGAGGTTTCATTCCAACCCATTTTCTTTTTTATTCATACTTTAAAAAATCATTATGGACACATGGATGGATTTCCATGTTATACACTTGGTTATACTACTTGTCATTATTTACTTTGATACTCAAATTACTATATGTGTGGCTAGTGGCAGCCCCTTTGGACTTGTTTGAGTGTACTTTTGATGTGTGTCATTCTTTGATCACCTCCTTACTTTTCAACATATTAATATGTTCTTGGATTGTCTTGTACTTTCCCTGCTCGAGTCCTGGAATCAGTCCTCTTACAAGGATCCTTGAGTCCTCTGAGATGAGAGTGATGTATTTGGAAACCAAGATCTGTGCACTCAGTGCCCTCTAGCAGAGATAGAAGATGTTCATTTGTATATGTGTGTCTATAGCACACATTCACACTGCACACACATCTATCTCTGTTTCTCTGTGTGTGTGTGTAATTGTGTGTGTGTGTGTAATTGTGTGTGTGTGTGTGTGTAAAGTTATGAGCACACACTGATACTTCCAATTCAAATCCAACAACCTTCCCACTTTCTGTATTTGTAAATCACTTATCTAACAGTGAAAACCCTAGCTCCCATTACTCTCAATATATTTTGCTGGTATGTTCAAAACCTCGCATATAAGTAGTCTTCTGACTATGCTGATGACCTCCTCAGTTCTTGATTCCATTGCTATTTCCACAACTCACAGCTTCCTCAGCCATGCTACTATCTAAATCTACCACACTCCTCATTCAGGAGAAGGGAAAGGAAGAGAAAGAAGACCTCATTAATGTTTTTAATAATTTACATGCATTTTTCAATTGTTTTAAGGTATACAATCATATCCATCAACAATGAAAATTTTAACTTCTCCTTTCCAACGGTGATGTCTTTTCTTAACCTTTGCCTGTTTGCACCAGAAAAGATCCAAAATAATGTTAACTAATAGAGATGACCATGGACATACTTGCCCTATTACTCATTTTTATATAATGCTTCTAGTATCTCATCATTAAACAGAGTACTAGGTTTTTTCTTTCTCACTTTCACTCTAAATATTTCTCTGTCCATTTTTCCCTATTTCAATGATGGTATGCCTTTATTAATCAGGCTTGGGCATTGAGTTTTACAAAATGAATACTGTTATTTATGGAAATTATTATAACATTTTCTTTGATAAATTTGTATGTTCATTGTAACAACATATTTCTCAATACTGAATCTTTTTTGAGTTTCTAATGTAAAACTCACTGTATTGGTCTATTTTCTTCATAGGTTGATGGCTTTTATTTGCTAACTTTTAATTCAGTATGTCTTCATTGGTATTAATAGTTGAGAAGTGACTACAGTTTTATCAGTTTTTGTATCTGGAAGCTTTTTCTTTCTCTATAATCTAAAACATATTAACAGCATTAACATGCTTTGTTACTTTAGAATCTGATGGAATTGGAGAATTCCAGTTTTAGTTCCAATATGTGAAGAACCTAGAAGTCATCACATTTTTTCAGAGCTCTATAGTTACACATAGTAATTGGGTTCATCCTGGTAAACCCATGCATGCGTGGAATTTGATTGCAATTCATGATTCCCCCTTTCCCTTTCCCTTTTCTCTCCTGTTCTCCCTCCATTTCCCCATTCTCCTTCCTCTACTCTATTAGACAGAAGTCACCACATTTTAATAGATCTAAAATATAACTATTTAACAAAAATTACAGTAATAATATTTTGGGTGACTTTTAGCATATGGTGATTTTTATCATATTTCCATACACTAGTGATGAATGATCCAAAATGAAAAGTTTGAGGAGATAAAAATGTTAACTACCCTAATTTAATCATTGCACCCTATGTACATGTAGTACACCATATGCCACAAATAATTGCACCATATGCCACAAATTTTTCAATTAAAATAATATTTAATAAAAGAAACCACAAATAGTTAGGAAAAAGATGTAGTCTCTTAGCCATTCTAGACTAAGAGGGTTTCCGCAGTTCTTTAGTGAAAGAAGAATTGGAGATTGATGTGAGAACTTAAAAATATTTTATTTGTTATGTGAAATCATATTGCAAACCAATGAGGAATCTACATTAAAAAAGAAAAAATTATTTACGATATTATTGAAAAGAAGAAAATATTTAGAAATAAATTTTAACCAAGGAAGCAAGATTTGCATGCTGAAGACTACAAAATATTGCTGAAAGAAATGAAAGAAGACCTCTATGAATGAAAGGCATCCAATGTTCAAGAACTGGAAGTCATATTGCTAAAATGTTACTACAACCTAAAACAATATATATATAGTTTTAGTGCCATCCCTAACAAAATCCCAATGGCCTTTTTTTTTCAGAAATGGAAATGTTGACTCTAAAAGTAATATAAAATTTCAAGAATGATTGAATAGCCAAAATAATCTTTAGAAGTAACAAATTCAGATAACAAACTGCTTGACTTCAAAACTTGGTTGAAAGCTATGGCAACCAAACAAATATGCTATTGGCATAAAGACTGACACATAGACCAATGGAAGAGAATTGAGAGCTCAGAAATAAACTCTTAATCTGTATTTCATTAATCTTTGACAAGGGTTCCAAGACTACTCAATGGTGAAAGAACAATTTTCTTCCAAAACTAGTACTGGAAAGACTGAAATATCTACCTGAAAAAAGAATAAGTTTGAACCATTTCTTATTCTTCATGCAAACTTTTAACTCAAAATGAATCACAGACCTAAATTTAAGAGCAAAAGTTATAAAACTTTTAGGAAGAAATAGGAGGAACCCTGTGTGACCCTCGTTTGTCAATGGTTTCCTAATTATAACACCAAAATTACAGGCAACAAAATAAAGAAAATAGCTGGGTGTGGTGGTGGAGAAATATAATCCCAGCTACTCAGGAGGCTGAGGCAGGAGGGTCACAAGTTTTTAGAAGACCGTGTCTCAAAATAAAAAATAAATACATTTTAAAAGGGGCTGGGGTAGCTCAGTGGTCAAGTACCCCTAGGCTGAATCCCCAGTACCACAAAATTTTAAAAATGTGTGAATTTACTTTATTAAAATTTGAAACTTTTTGGTGGAATGAGATGGACATCATTACCCTATGTACATGTATTGCACAAATGGTGTGAATCTACATCATGTACAACCAGAGAAATGAAAAGTTATACTCCATTTGTGCACAGTGAATCGAAATGCATTCTGCTGTCATGGATAACTAAATAGAACAAATTTTAAAAATTGAAACTTTTGTTAAGTAAAGAACAATATCAAGAAACTGAAAAGATAATACACAGAAAGGGAGAAAATAATTTGTATGCTGAATATCCAATAAGGGTTTAATAAAGAACTCCTGAAACTCAACTGCAAAAAGACAAACAACTCATTTCAAACATGGACTAAGGACTTCACCAGATATTTCTCCAGAGAAGAAATACAAGGGGTCAACAGGCACATGACAATGTGCTTAGCATCATTAAATTTTAGGGAAATGCAAATTGAAAGTGCATGAGATAACATTTCACACTTACTAAGATAGCTTTTAAAACAAAGAAAATAATCACTGACAAGTATGTGGAAAAACTTTAAATTTGAATTGTTGTAAACTGCTGTTGGAAGTGTAAAATGGTACAGCTGCTGTAGAAAACAGTTTGTTGCTTAAAAAGTTATATGTAGAATTACCAGTTACCTAGAAATTCTACTCATGTCTATACTCCAAAGAATTAAAAATGTGCACTCAAACCCATACTCATACACCAATATTCATGTCAGCATTATTCACAAGAGTCAACATGAAAAAACCCAAGTATCCATCAATAAATGAGTGGGTAAACAGAATGTGTTTAAGTATATAATATATACATATATATATATTTCAACTCTAAAAAGGAATGAAATTCTGATATATGCCTCACCATGGTAGATTTTTTTAAACATTCTGCTAAATGTAAAAGGTCACTATTGTATTGTATGATTCTCTTCATATGAAATATCTAGAAAAGATAATTTCCTAGAGACAGGAAGTGGATTAGAGGAGGGGTTAAGGTGGAGGAAATGAGAAACTACTGTCTAAGGGATACAGAATTTCTGTTTGGGGTAATAAAAAATTTTGGAAAGTAAAATGGTAATAGTTGTACAACATTTTGAATATAAATAATGCCACTGAAATGTACACTTAAAATGGTTTAAATTGATGGTTTTATTTTACACATATTTTACTAAAAATGAAAATTTAAAAAAAATATGGTTGGTCCTCTCCTCTAAAATAATCCAGAAAAATTTTAAAGAAATATGATTGGTATGCTAAGAGAGAAAGTAAAAAGAAATCACACAAAATGCTAAATTCAAACCAAGGAAGGCATAAAAAGAGAAAAGAAAATGTGAACAAATGCAATGTCAGAAACAGTTACAATCAAGGTAGATGTTAATCCAACATCAATAATCACATTAAATATGGCAGTGGTGGTTGGGAATGTAGGTCAGTAGTATAGTGCTTCTCTAGCATGCAGGAGGCTCTGGGTTCAGTTCCTAGCACCATGAAGCATTTTATACACACACACACAACAAGGGAATAGGGTGGAAATAGTTGAATAGGTGAATCACAGGATTTCTTTAGGGTGATGAAACAATTTTGTATAACAATTTTGTTGTCGTGGTAAATACATGACACTGTGCATTTGTCAAAACCCATAAAACTTTACAGCACAAAGAATGAATCTTAACATATGCAAACAAAATATAATTTAGAACATCAGGAGATCCTAGAAAAGAATGCAGACTGTGACAAGATAATCTATTTCTTTTATTAATACATGAAACTTCTTCACTGAAGGGAAAAGGGACAAAAGAGTTTGACATAAGTGACTATGGAAATGAGTAGTTTGTAAGAGTATACACAAAAGGATCTGTACACAGTAAAGTTTTGTCACATGAGAATATGGTTGAATCTGATAGTGTTATACATGTGCACTAATTTTTTTAACAATTAAATGAGTGATAGTTTATAGGTAAGCAAGTGAAGAAGGCTAAAATGAGCCAATTAAGAGAGTCCCCAATGAGCAAAGCTGGATTTGTTTTTTCAAATCAATAACCAATACCAAATGTTAATTTATTAATGAAATATTCCCATGGGCCCTCCACTGGCACATTCCATATGTGTTATGGATTGATCACTTGCTGTCTGTCACTGTACTTATATAATTTATCTTTGCTATTGGACAAGTTTCTTTCTAAAATTAATTTACTTTGTAAATTGACAAAAGTTTATATATAGATAATGTACAACATGATGCTTTAAAATATGTATACATTTTGAAAAGATTAAATCAAACTAATTATCATATACATTGCCTTACATACTTGTTGCTCCTTGTAGTAAGAACCCTCAAAATCAATTGTCCCACTGACTTTCAGTAATACACTATGTTGTTATTAACTATGGACATCATGTTGTACAATAAGCCTCTTGAATCTATTCCTCTCTTCTAACTGAAATTTTCTGTCCTATGACAACCATCTCCTCAACCTGTCCTTTCCTCCCCAGCCCCTGGTAACAATCATTCTACTTTCTGCTTCTATGAGGTCATTTATTTTTAGATTCCACATATAAGAGAGATCAGGTGATATTTGTTTTTCTGTGTCTTGCTTATTTCACTTCACATAATGTCCTCCAGTTTCATTCTTGTTGCTGGAAACAATAGGATTTCCTTTTTTTTAAAGGCTGAATATATTCCATTGCATATATGTACATTTTCTTTTTGCATTCATTAGTTGATGGAAACTTAGGTTGTTTCCATTTCTTGGCCACTGCTAGTAGTGATGCAATGAGCGTGGGAGTGCAGATGTCTCTTCAACATACTGATTTCATTTCCTTTAGATATATATCCAGTAATGGCATTGCTGAATCATACAACAGTCATATTTTAAAAAAAATTTTTGAGGAACCTCATATAATTTTCCATTATGGCTGTGTTAATTTTATTTCTACCAATATTGTGCAAGGATTCACTTTTCTCCATATTCTCACCAGACTTGCTATATTTTGTTTTTGATTATAGCTATTCTAACTTGAGGAAGATGGGATCTCATTGTGATATTTGTTTTCATTTCCCTGATGATAATTAGTGATAGTGGGCATTTTTTCAAATATCCGTTTGGTCAATTGTACACCTTCCTTTGAGAAATGTCTATTCAAATTTTAGCCCATTTTAAGATCAGGCTATTAGTTTTCTTGCTATAGAGTTATTTGCATGCCTCCAAATACACTTTGGATATTAACCCCTTATCAGATACATGGTCTGCAAATATTTTCTCCGATTGCAGAAGTTGTCTCTTCCCTCTGTTGAGTGTTTCATTTGCTATGTAGAAGATTTTTAGTTTGATGTAATACCAAAGCTGGAATATTATTAGCAACAAAATTAGGTAGCACTGAAATATAACTCAAAATTCAAATTAAATTTCCTTGGGTTCATTCTAATATAAATTAGTGACTAAATAAACAAAAATATGAGGGAGAAAAACAAATCTTTGCAAAAACTTCCAAATAATTTCTGTAGATACTTCAGCCTCCAGAGACTTCTCACTCATAAACATGGAGTACATGGAAAGGGGGGAGTGTAACTTTACAGTAGAGAAACCTGACAAGAACTAGCTCAACAGGTAATCAAGGTTAACATCTCTATTGATAAGTCATGATGACAGCATTTACACTTGATATTATGTGATGCTAATGAAAATTTATGTATGTGATATTCCAACAGCCAATAGCCTACAATCACATTCTCACCACGAGAAAAACTTCAAAGAATTCCTGTTCAGGGTTATTCTGCAAAATACCTGACCTATACTCCTTAAAACTATCAAGTTCATCAACAATGAAAGTCTTAGAAACTGTCTCAGCAAAGGGGAGCTTATGGAGACATGAAAACTAAATAGAATGCGGGTCCTGGATGGATATAATGGATTTTTAATTTAATTTTAGTTTTTTGCAGTACTGTGGATTGAAATCAGGGCCTTGTACATGCTATGAAAGCCTTCTACCACTGAGGCACATCACCACCCCTTTGGATGGAATATCTATGGAACAAAAAAAGAACATTAGGTTAAACCAAGAAAATTTGAACTAAGATATGGGCTTTAGTTAGCAATAATGTGTCAATAAAAGTTCTTTAACAAACATATCACACTAATGTAGGATGTTAATAATAGGCACAACTTCATGTGAGATATTTGGGAACTCTTGTACTATCTTCACCAGTTTTTTGTAAATTTAGAAGTGTTTTAAATTTTAAAATAGTTAAATTTGGTAGAATTTGTCCAAGAAATAATTTAGATCTGGTGTTTTGGGAGAGAATTGCCCTTTGACATTTTTTAAATTTCTCATATGGTAATTGGTTTGGTTATGTCTATGTGTTTTGGGAGACAACTTTGCTAATTTTTCTTGTTGTAGAAAATGAAATTTAACATTCCAGATTTTCATGTTTCTTTGTATGGAGCACTACTGGCTCCCGAGGAATGGAATCAGCAACAGCCCCATGAACTCTCAACTCAATACCCAGGTTTCTTCCACCTTCTCCAGTTGGGATAACTGTATCCTCCTTCTTCAAGCTCTGCCTCAGTTCTTCCATTCCAGATTTGCTTTGCTTTCTAATTTCCCCTGCAATAAGTCACTTTTACATTCTGGGGTTCCTGAGTTCCTATACTGACTCCCTGTCAATACCACCTTTCCCAACAATATACCAGTACCTAGGAACAGGCTGGCATTTTTGTGTCTTCCACTGGATTCTTCTGCCTAGACCCTTCAGAACTGGAGTTCCATACAATCATACCCCAATACCACCTAATTTTATTATCCAGAGTCACTCCCCATCCTACTCTGACTTCAACCTGTTTCCTAGACCTCTGGGCTACTCATTTCATTTTCTATCAGGGGACCCTTTTTTGAAGTCTTCTCCATACCCTCCAATTATAAGTGGTGCCCCCTGGAGCTATGAAACATGACAGTCACTTTCCCTTTTCCCTCCCAGGAACCCATTCTGGCTCTCCGGGGGTTTTTAACTTAATCCTAATGAATGAATCATTATTTGATACCAGCTTAAGTTAAGGTCCTGTCTGGTGACCTTTACAAGTTAAAGGAGAATTCTTTCCATGCACAAATTTCTCCCCTTTCTGTTTTCTTCTTTGGAATAATTTATGATTCCAGGGGTCTATGCTGGGAAGATGTTTCTTGGGGTTTACATGCACAAATTTCCCTTTCAATAGAAGGTGCCTTAAAGCAGCTAGCAGCAGAGAAGGGCAATTTAAGAAAATGCTGCTAAAGTGCAGAAGCTAAAGCAGATTGATTTCAGTTTCCAAGCTGCCCTCCACAGCTGACCACCAATATATCTGCCTGTCCAGGGATGCTTGAAGGGATTTAGCATTTTGTTTGGGCTTTTGTAGCAAGGATTCTGAGATCATTGCCTTAATAGAAGACACATACCCGGGGGAACAACTACAAACTGCTTTAGCAAAAGAATTTCTGAAACTATTTTCTGAAAGCGACAGCACCTCTTTCAAAGCAACATTTTATTTCAACAGAGAACTCTGAAAGTGTTTTAAGCAGTTATTGTTTATATGTTACTAATTCCCCACCTGGTTCAGGATGCATCATGAGAAGATTTGGGATCAGTGAGATGGAGATTGTTCTGGCTACCAAAGTTGCTGAGGGAAATGATAGAGTTGAAATAGCTACAAGGAGGGGTGGTGGGTTCTATGTTGTATAATGTGAGGAGGAGTGGCCAGGGAGGTCCATCAACATGAATCGTGGTCCTATAAAGGGGACTCCTGTTCTAGGTAACCATTTATACAGATTAGTTTCTGGGGGTCTTTTAAATGTCAGCATCCTTGATTTTCTACTGCATGAATTGAAACTGAGTAGCAGATCAATGAGGGCTAGTGACTCAAGGAAATTTCCTAGAGGAGGTAGAACTGCAAGTGCAGAATAAAATCTAATCCAGAATCTGTTCTGCTGGTCTGCTGAATCCAAAGAAATTGAGGATTTTTACTAATACAGATTCCTGAGTCTTCTACAATTTTCTACTCCCTGTAATCTAGAAGGAACTTAGAAGATTCACTTTGAAATCAATATATTCACTGGAAGCTTGGTTGATTGACAGAAGACCTGGTACACAGCAGGAGGGCTACAGATGCTTCTTGTTTTGTCACAAAGATAAGTTAGAAGTGGAGTCTGGGCATGAGCAAGGAACTGTGAGCAAAAAGAGAATGAGGGGTTGGGAATACTAAATGGGCAAACATCTGGGCAAGTGGGACTACATCCATCTGATAGAGAAAAATGTTTGAGAATTCTGGAGAGAGTTTCCAGGGTCTAGATCCCCAAATATGGATACTACTGCCTAAAGCTTACATCTGTAAGCCAGCGAGCTTGGTGAAACATGCCCACAGGATGTACTATCACACACACCTCTATCTGAATCACAAAAAACCTGATTGACCTGGACATTTGGGGCTCAGTGCTTGCTTCCATATCTCTGGAACAGAGGGGTTTGGTTGCCCTATTCATGCAGAATAGCCTTGAATGGGAACTGCCAGACCTCTACTAGGCCTGTTTGCTGCTTTTGTAGCTTTGGATGTTGAGGGTGGAAGGTGCTTAGCTAAGAAGGCATTTGGATTTGTGAGTCTGGAGCTAGGACCTTGGAGCTGTTCTGGTGAACTTGGACAGTCACTTTATATAATTATTCCATTAAGAGAGATGGGTAGCATGCCTCTGCTAGATTTCATTGTACCCTTTTATCTTTCTGGCCATTGCTCTCTGTCATGCAGAAGGGAGATTTTGATTTCTTATACCGATCTTTCAACAGCATGAGTCAGTAGGGAAAGGGTTAATCCCACCCACCTTAGTTTCTAAATATTATTTTATATTCTTGCCTGTAGGCCTGGTGCCCTCACCTCCTGCTGTTAATCAGAAGTTTTATTATTGTCTCAGCCAAGATGCAAAGCGCTCACTCCCTCTTCCCCAGACACACGTCACTGTCCCTAGCCCAAGGCTTCTCACGAAGCCGGTGTTCAGCTGTTGAATAATTTCATGACTTCAGTGCTGCAGTGGCTGCTTATAAATGCCACGTTTTCATTTTCTCAGAAAAACAAAGTGCAATTTAGGTACACTATCACTAGGTGGTACTAGTCTGTTGGAGCAATTTGAGTCCAGGTCCAAAAAATTTGATCTCTGGATATGTTGCAGATAAGTAGACTGTTCAGGCTTTTTCTAGAATCATAAGTAAATCCCTTTATTAAAACTCTTGAACTCCAATTTAGACAGCAGAGTAGATAATTCTTGTAAATGCAATAGGCGCCCCAGGTAGAGTCTGTTACCTTTACTTATTGATTGCTTCCTTTGCCTTCGTCAGCTCAACTGGATCTTAACTTAGAGTCAAAAGTGTGTTTTGACAGGTACTTTTCATTCAACCTTGTAGCTTCTTTGACGTCAAAGTCCCCCCCCCCCGCCGCCCCAGATGCTTATCCTTCAACGGCCAGCAAAAAAAGAAGTGTAGGTCTCAACCACAGTCTCCCCACCTTGCCTCCACTGTTTGAGCTAATTATAGGGAACAACCTCTTTGCCCTCTAAGAAAGAGAAATAGGCTTCACAGAGGTGTGATGGTGCCTCAAATCAGAAAATATACTTTCTTACTTGACACCTTCTAGATTCCCTCCTCCCATCAGTTCTCTGAACCTGCTGGGGGCTGCTGGCTTAATTTCCACAATAGCTGCAGTTAATTAGTATCCCAGGGTAACTGACTTCCCTTAGCAACAGAGGTAACAATGGCTTCAGCACACAAATTACCTTAGCTACAGTTTTCTTCCACTGATAAAAACATATTTAATACTCAAACATAAGTTTTGAATGGAAAATTAATGTCCACTCATCGACAGATATTTATTAAGTCCCTACTGTGTGCAAGTCACAGAACTAGCCACTGGGTATAGAGAGTTGAATTTGCTGTGGTCCTATTGCAGAACTCAAAAAGGAATTGGAAAGAGAAGATATGAACTCAAAGTTTACTACAAGATAGTGTTAAACATATGGCCTGGTTTGAAGATCTGAAGGTTGTCTGCAGAGAATGAATCTTTAGGACTGGATAAGGTGGGTCTTGAACTTGAAATCCCAACTATGGAGGCTGACATATTTTAATTTGAGCCTTAATATTGCCACAGCTGTCTGATCTCTGGCACTTTACTTAAACTTTATGAGCTTCGGTTTTCTTTCCTGTAAATGTGGAAGACCAAAATCCACCTTAAAAGGCTTATATGAGGGTCAGAAATTACCAAAAGTATTTAGTACATTGATTGGCCAACAGTTACTCTTTTCGTCATTGGTTCCTCAATATCAAAAGTTCAGTGGTTTGGGCTAGGTGAAGAAAAAGGGATGGAGTTTGCACTTGGAAGGATGTGCCAAAGGCAACTGGGATATGCTGGGAAGGGTAGGCAGAGGAATTTAGCTTACAAAGAGAGACTGGGTGCAGAGGGAGATTAGATTGGAAAGGTAGCTGAACTTTTGTCATAAGGACTGTCAGTTAAAATGTTTGAGCTGGAAGGGACTCTTTCAAAATAATCCAGTGATCTGAGCTTTTTATTTGATAGATGACATGGCTTTCCTTTCACTGATCCTGTGTTTTGTAAGATGACTCTTTCAATTGTAAAGTAGAGTTTATTTTCTAATTAAATAAAAAAGTTAATACTCAGCTTCATATGATTTATGGTTTTCAACTTCCACCATGTACTCTCTCAACAGAGCTTTAAGATATATCTAGCTATTGGCCTGTACCCTTTACCAACTATACCCCTATTAGAGTCTCTAGCACAGAGAGAACAAGAGGAGGTCCTTTCCTGGGTCTGAGCAATGAGACCGACTGGAGAAAAGTGAGCAAAGAAGGGGTGTTGATGAACTAGTTTGCTTCTGCCTCAGTTCCCTGTAAAATGTCAGATTTGGATGCTACATATGGCCATCTTCACCTTCTATCTAAAGCAAGGAGAATGCCTGATTGCTCCTAATTACCATATTATCATTGCTATTACTATAAACGATGATAAATCCTAATCTCAGCATTTGCATTTGCATAGATAGCACTACTTGCTCTTTTTAAAGAACATTCAAGCCTGTTCTCTCATTTTCTTCCCACACTAGACCTGGACATTGCTTAAGCACCCCCTCTTCCTCCACCTTGGTTCTACAGATGAGGAAACTGAAGCCGCTTGGTTCACAACACATAGATAGTTAATGACTGGAAACCAGGTCTTCTGACTTTGTCCCAATTACTGTTAATGGATAGTACAGCCTATGTAGGAGAAAGTGACATTCATGGGACACTCAGACTCCTCTCTCTGGGAAGCCATGTGTATCATTGCCCTTCTCTGGGGAACTCCTGGAGATTACACATTCTCACTAGCAGCCTTCCTACTCCTACAGATCATCAACACTCATCCAAAAAGCCTGAGGCCAGCCATGGTGCTTGGGCTCTTTTCCCACATCTAACCATTCCACAGCATATAACAAATCCTTGACAAATTTCCAATGAGAAAAAAAATAGCAGAAACTAATTGCCCTCCATCTGTGAGTTGATGTGGCCAAGAATAGGCTTACTTCGAAAATAATCATGAGACTTACCCCCCTGGCCCCCAAGTGTAGCTGGTGTGTTGCCCCCAGAGGTAGTTAAGAGGTTCTTTTTAGGGTCTTATTCTTTCCAACCAACAGGCAACCATCATTATTATAATCCAGTGAATCTCCATAAGGAACCCAATTGATACATGTTGTACATTTTAGGTTCTTTTGTTTCCTACTGAGCACATAAATAAAATATTTATCTTACTTTTCCCTACATTTGTGGGAATAAAGACCTTCAAAGAGAATTCAAATGACAAACAAAATTCCACCCTCTAGAAAACCATCAATGAAAAAAAGTTTTGCAAATATATATAAATATATGTACTATATTTATAAATATATATAATTTTATCACTGAATAAATTGACATGAATTAAATACTTAAAAGGTGCCATGCACTTTACCTGCTTATCTCATTTAATTCTCAGAATAAATTTATGAGGGATGGGATTATCATGCCCATTTTATAGGTGAGGAAACTGGTGGTCAAAGATATTAAATGCACATTTATAGCACAGAGCTACTAAAAGGGTCATATGGGACGTTAATCCAGGTCTTCTAACTCCAGAGTGAATGTTTTCATAAAGTACTACAGGAGCAAGTACAGAAGTTTGTTCTAAAAGTAAAATCAGTTTTTAGTAAAGAACTAGGGAAGCAAATCTTCATGAATTAGGGAACATCCTAATTTCAGATCAAAATCACTTGACCACTTAAAAATAAAAGACTTAATAAATCATAAAGAATTCCACTTAAACTTATTATCTAAAGTGATTAATAAGAATGACATTTCCTTCCCAACTCCAAATGATAAAATCAATTTGGGAAGTTTCCCAATAATTTAAACTTGAAACACTAATCTTAAAAGAAAGCCTATATATCAAAAGTCTTCACAGAATGACACAAATATAACAGAATCTTAATTTTAAATTTTTATTAAAATGATTTTTCTTTTAAACTGGAGTCAAAAAGCCAAAAAGCTTTCAAATCCATTGAGCCTTCTGCGTTTTATTTAAGAGGTTTCATTTTTCAAGCCAAAGCTGGGAAGACAAAACAAGCTCATTTGATTCACACCCCAGAATTGTAATTTCTCTGCTCGAGCCAATGTCTAAGTGCCTGTGTTAAGGGCTTCCCATCGACCAGAATGTGTTAATTCATCAATCCACCCAACTTGCCTTTGTACTTTTAAACTACTCCTCATTTTCCTTTTGGTTAGGGTGGCCTGCAAAATGGAAGACTTAATTTTCAGGTACACAACAAAATATCTTTAGATAAATATACCCTATGTAATAATTGGAACACACTTGCACTAAGCAATTCACTGTTTATCTGAAATTCAAATTTAACTGGATATCCTGCATTTTTATTTGCTGAATCTGGCAACCTTATGCTTGGTTCGTTTTAGGTATCCCTGAGGTGTCACCTGTAAACGAGTATATTTTCAAAATGCATCATTTGTATGTTTTGTGGTGTGGATGTGTGTGGGGGGTGAGTCCCTTCCAAAATGGAGATTCTGGAGCATACTCTCATTCTTGAGACCATAGCTGTCAATTATTTTGTTTAACAAAGTGTCCTCAAAACCAAACACACACAGACACACACACACACACACACACACACACACACACACACACATACAATTTAGTTTAGACTAGCCAGAACAATTTTAAAGAGAAAAACAAATAGTGGGAGGAGGAGGGATTGTTGGAAGAAATATCCCCTACTATATATTAAAAGGCATTGTAAATCTCTACTGATTAGAACAGTTTGGTTCTGGTATGTGAGTAGATAAATCAATGCCATAGAATTGAGATTACCAAACTTCCTACCTCAAAATAAGTTGCAAAAATAACAAGAAGTCAAATGGAAAATACAGTTGTGATGGTACCAGAAAAAAATACAGAAAACATTAATTTAATCTTGAAATGGAAAAGAACTTTCTAAAGAAGATACAAAGTCCAGAAAACAGAAAGAAAACAATTGACAATTACACATAAATTTTTAATTTTTTCATGAAAAATACAATAAGCAGACAAAGAGCAATTTAAGAAAACATCTCTTATGCATCTGACCAATAGCAGTCCAATGTGATCAATAGCTCAGTCCAAATAACAGTGCACTGTTATTTAATATGCAAAGGTCTCTTAGAAATCAATAGGAAAAAAGAGCAAAAGCATAAATTTAAAAAAATGAGTAAAGGTCATAAGTGGACAAGTCACTGAAAAATAGCACATGTAATTAATATACACAGAAAAAGATGTTAAACTTCACTAATAACTAAAGCAAATAAACTAATAGTAATTAAATTATATTAATTTAAAACAATAGTAAAACATCATTTCCTTCCATCAGATAGGAAAAGATCAAAAGTTAAATAATATCTAGTGTTAGCTGAGGATAGTAAAATGGGTATTCCATACCTTGGAGGTGGAATTATAAATTGGTGCAAATTCTTTGGAGGACACATTTTGTAATATCTATGAACATGAAAAATGCATTTACCCTTGACTCAATAATTCTCATTCTAAAAATCCATGAAGGTACTGTACAAGTATGCAAAGGTATTCATGTACAAGAGTGTTCATTACAACATGGTATTAATGAGAAAATGGGACTGATCTAAATGTGCATTATAAAAACATGGGATAAATAAATTAATATATATTCATATATTGAAATAACATCCAGTCAATTCAAGAAATAAAAATGAACTACATTACTGAAATGAAATTATTTCCAAGTTTAATTTTTTGAGATTGAAAAAAAGTAAGGCTCCCACTGGTGTGTATAGTTTTGTATGTGCAGAGATAGATTGGCTTTCATTGTTATACATGTTTGTACTCTTTGAAACTTTTTATATGAAATGCAAGTATTACTTTTTCAATAAAAAACCTAATCTATAAAGGATACCTCTTGGGATCTTTTTTTAAGCTTGCTTATCTCATCTCTCATTTCTTCTCTTGTTCTTATCTCAAGGTCTATTTGCCAGTTATCATTGTTGTGACAGTTGGGTCCTGCAGGGAGCTGATGATAACTGGTGCCTTGCTCCCTTTCATAACACAGCCCAGCAATCAGCAATTCAATTTCCTTGTACCCGAAAGGTTCTCGGTTGATGTTACCATCTAAGAATGTCACTTCTCCCAACACCAAAAATCTCAGGAAGAAGAATATATTCCTCCAACAGTGACGTTCAGGACATTCTGCATTCTTCCATAGGAGAAATGTATCGCACCCATAATTCTTGGGCTCTTTTCTAACTCTCCAGCAGATGCCGCTCTCCTCAGTACCTTTCTTGTTAGCCCTTCTGGAATGCCCTCCTTTGCCTAGCTGGTGCTTCAAATTTTACTCCTTTAAGACTCAAGTCAAGAGTTACTTTTTCTCCAGGTTGAATTTCATGATTACTTTGACCCTGTTCAAATCACTGTTCTTTCCTTTCTCTTTTTGTATTACTATCATAAAGAGATATTAGAATGAATATTCCAAATAATATTTTTGTAAAACATTTAAAAGGTAAATTTACTGTTTTACTTTTTATTTTTTTAATTGAGAGAGAACATTGTATGTTTTAGTCCAGTACAACATAATATTTTGAAGTGTATACATACATTGTGGAATTTGGGTACACTTAGCTAATTAGCAAATTATCACTGTATATACTTTAGTCACAATTTTTATGATGAGAACACACAACATCCATCTCTATACTTTTCAAAAGTACAATATATCATCATTATCTATAGTGAACTTGCTGCACAATAGGTCTCTTGAAATTTATTCTTCCTATCTAACTATAATTATGTATCTGTTTACTAACATTCCCCATGTTCCGCTACCCCCTAATCACCCCAGTCTCTGATAAACACCATTCTACTCTATATTTCTATGGCATCATTTTTTTTAAGATCCCACATATAAGTGAGGTAATGTGGTATTTTTATTTCTGTGCCTGGCTTATTTCATTTAACATAATATCATCCATGTTTACCCAAGTTGTTCCAAATGGATGTTTCCTGTTTTTAAATGACAGAAGAGTATCCACTGTGTGTATGTGTACACATACATATATACCACATTTTCATTATCCATTCCTCTGTTGATGTTTTCCATAATGGTTGTACTAATTTACATTCTTACCAATAGCATGCAAGGGTTTTCTTTTCTCCACATCCTTTCCAGCACCTTTTCTTTTGTGTTTTTGATAAAAACCATTCTAACAGGTGTGAGGTGATATCTCATTGTAGTTTAGATTTGCATTTCCCTGATAATTAGTGATGTTGGGCATTTTTTCATCTATCTATTGGCCATTTGTACAACTTCTTTTAAGAAATACCTACTCACATCTTTTGTCAATTTTAATGGGGTCATTTTTTGTTATTGAGTTGTTTGAATTGCTTATATTTTTTATATCAACCCCTTGTCAGATGTATATTTAGCATATATTTTCTCCCACTCTGTATGTTCTCTAGTCATTTTGTTGATTGTTTTCTTAGATGTGCAGAAACTGTTTAATGTAATCCCATTTGTCTATTTTTTTATTTTGTTGTGTATGCTATTGATCAAGTGGGATTCATCCCAGGGATGCAAAGATGGTTCAACACACACAAATCAATAAATGTCATGTCACACTAACAGAAGGTAGGACAAAAGGCATATGATTTCAACAGATGCAGAAAAAGCATTTGACAAAAGCCAATACCTCTTCATGATTAAAAAAAAACTCTTAAAAATTTAGGTAGAGAAGGAATGTACCTTGACATAGTAAAGACTATATATGACAAACCAACAGCTAATATCAAACTGAATGGGAAAAAGTTGAAAGCTTTCCCTGTAAGACCAGGAACAAGACAAGGATGCCCACTTTCACCATTTCTATTCATCATAGTACTGAAAATCCTTTCCAGAGCAATTAGGCAAGAGAAAGAAATAAAAGGAGAAAAGTTGGAAAGGAGGATGTTTAATGGTCTGTTTTCAGATGATATGACTTGATGGTATGTATATAAGGATAATCCAAAAGGTTCCAATAAAAAATTCAAAATTAATAAATTTATCAAAGTTGCAGTATAAAAATATAAAAGCCAGTAACATTTCTAAATGTTAATAGAGAACTTTTTGAAAAGGAAATTAAGAACACATCCATTCACAATAAGTAAAAACAATATCTAGGAATAAATTTAATCAAGAAGATGAAAAATCTCTACAGTAAAAACTATAAAATATTTTGAAAGAAACTAAAGACACAAATAAACAGGAAAATATCCTTTGGTTCACAGGTTAAAATAATTAATCCTGTTATAATATTAATAGTAGCTAAACCAATCTATAGATTCAATGTATTCCCTATCAAAGACATTCTTCACAGAAATAGAAAAAAAATTATCCTAGTAGAATAGAGGAAAGGGACCAAAGGGTAGGAGAAGGGGAGGAAGGGGTAAGTGCTGGGGAGTGATATTGACCAAATTATATTGTTATATTGTGTGCATGTACAATTATGTAACAACCAATTCCATCATTACATACAACCATAATGCACCAATAAAATAAGTGGAGAAAATTAATTAATTAAATCTTTAAAAAAAGAAAAAAATCCTAAAAATCTGTATGGAACCACAAAAGACCCCAAATAGCCAAAGCAATCTATTTTGAACAAAAGGAACAAAGCTGGAGTCATCAGTCTACCTGACTTTAAAGTATACTACCAAGCTATACCAACCAAAACAGTATGGTACTGGCATAAAAATAGACACATACAACAATGGAACCGAATAAAGAACCCAGAAATAAATTTATGTATTTATAGCCAGCAGGATTTTGACAAATGTGCCAAGAATATATTCTCGGTAAAGAAAAATTTTTTCTATGAATTATGTTGGGAAAAGAGGAAATCCATATGTACAATAATAAAATGAGACCCACATATCTTTCACTGTATACAGAAATTAACTGATTAAATGCTTAAATGAGAGAAAAACAGATTAAATGCTTAAATGAAAGACCTGAAGCTATAAAACTACCTGTACTAGATGGAATCATAGGGGAAACACTTCATAACATTGGTCTGGGTAAGTAGTTCTTTTTGTATAAAGCATTTTTATGTTAATGTAAGTAACACAAAACAGGAATTAACTATATGTCATTATCAATAACAATGTTTTTCAAATCAGACATAACAGGGTTCAAATTTTTCCCCAATTCCATCAGACTTCCGTGAAAATTATTTAAAATTCCTGTCTCAATTTCTCCATTTTTATACTGTAGATAGTAATACCTACTATATAGAGCTGTCTCATGGGCATTGAAAGTAAAGTGACTTTCACCATATCTGCCCAGTACATTGCAGATGGTCAATTACTCTGAGCCTAGGAGCACCTTGTTTTTTAACCCAACCTGTTTAGTATCAATAAGAAAAGGAACAACAAACTTGGGGTTAATAGACCCCAAAATGAAATTTAATGTGCATTTATAGATTTTTTTCTTTTTTCACTTATTTGGCTTTCTTATCTTATTTCTTCTCTTATTTCAAGGTCTATTTGTGTTCTGACTCTACCACTATCATTTGTGCGATATTGGTTTAATTACAGAAATTTTTAGAGCCTTGGTCTTCCATCCTAAAGTAGGGTTAATACTGTTTCTTTTTAAGGGCTGGTGGGGAGTTTCAGTGGGATTATGTATGGGAATGTGTAAAGTGTTAAGTTGTAAAGTGCAATAGTAATTTGAAGAGTTCTTATTAAATGTTCATGTAGAGTGAGATTTTGAAGAGAACAAAAGTCTTTGGAGTCCCAGTGATTTATTTTGCAGCTCAGATTGATGTGTCACTTTTAGTTGGTTCACAAGCCATACTTCCAGCTGTCATCCATCAACACTTTGGCCACAGCCTGTTCTTGGCTGCCTGTCTGTATGGAATTAGTTATCCTTCCCAGCACAGCCTAGTTTTCTCCAAAATCCCTTCTTCCCTAGGACGGAGATTCTCTCATTGAATGTTCAACTGACAAACCTCATCTCTTGAATCTTCCTTACTCTTTCTTGTCCATTTTTCTATCTTAGAGATGTTGAAATGTTTTTTAAAAAGTCATTAATTCTTCAATTTTGTTTTACAGACATGTATTGGCACCTACTGCGTGCCAGTTTTGATGACTAAGTTTTAAGCATATGGAGGTAAATAAGGCACATTCCCAGTCCTCTAGGACTTCACAGGTGACACTGTAAACAAATGACTTTGTGTAATAAGTGTAGCGATAAAAATGTTTACAAGCTACAGGAACAGCAGATTTGGGAAAAACTTCCTAGATAATGTGTCATTTAAGTTTTAAAGGATGAGGAATATTTTGACAGATAAGGAAGATAAAGATATTCCATGAAGAGAATGCAAGTTGTCAAAAGGTACAGACATGAAACAGCAGTGAATATTTAGAGAATATATCACAAGATTATGAAGCCAGGCAAGGTGGCACATACCTGTAATCCCAGCGGCTTGGGAGGCTGAGGCAGGAGAATTGAGAGTTCAAATCCAGCCTCAGCAACTTAGGGAGGTTCTAAGCAACTCCATGAGACACTGTCTCTTAATAAAATACAAAATAGGGCTGGGGATGTGGCTCAGTACTCGAGTACCCTTGAGTTCAATCCCTGGTACAGAGAGAGAGAGAGAGAGACTGAGAGAGAGAGAGAAAGAGAGAGAGAGAGAGAGATTGATTATGAAGAGTGATGGGAGGAGTGTTAGGAAATGAAGAACAGCTCAGATCATGGAAATCCTTTTATCCATTCTAAGGGTCCTAGATGCAAGGAACCACACCATGGGAGGTGTTTTAAAAAGGAGAGAGGCATAATAAGTTCACAGCAGTGGATGTCAACTCACCATGCATCAGAACCACCCAGGAATCCTGAAAAGTATGATGTTCAGGGTCTACCTTTGTGAGACTCTTACATTGTTCATCTTCACTGAAGTAAAGATTTGGGCATTTTATAAATTGTTTTCTGGTGTTCTTAAGATGCACCTGGGGTTAAGAAAATGAGCATAGAGTTTCTAAAGATCATTTTGATACTAGTATGGATGATGCATTGTGGTTCCCAGAAAGGCAAGGCTAGAGGTGAATAGATCCCTGAGGGATGGAGAGTTATTGAATCAGCCCAGGTATGATAAAACCTAGAAATATGACAATGTGTTAAAAGGATAAATTGTTACTGCCCCTGAGCACACTAATAGATGCATAAAAACAGACTATATCTCACATTTTTTCAGCATTGGACAAAGATATTCAATGAATACTTTCTAGTAGATTGATTAATCACTAAGCACTAACTACTCATTTCTTTTGTTTTCTCTGTTTTCCCAGCTCCACTCAAGTATGTTTTCATGTGTCTCCTTAGAATCCATTGCTGAATCCAAGAGGTAGAATATACTTTCAAATATCGGAACTTTCTGCTTCCAGGAAGCAGAATTATACACACATATGGTGGCAGGGGAAAGAGAAAAGCAAGCAAATGTGACAAAATAGTGGAGAGTAAATCTAGGTAGACAGTATATATTCAGAGGTTTGAAATTTTTCAACATGAAATGTTGCTAATCACCCTGAATTATATGCTTTGAAGTGGTTAAAATGGTAAGTTTTAAGTTATGCATAGTTTCCTACAATAAAAAAATGGGAAAATACACAGATTATGCAGATGAGGATGAATACAAATGACCAAATGAGCTGAGGACCCAGAACTGTATGAGAAGAAAGGAGGACATGAATGGGAACTGAACAGGTAGATATAGAACCATGATTCCAAGTTTATCAACATACTAGAATGATGAGTGGAAATGAGCAATTTCATAGTTCTCCTTTGCGGTTCAGAACATCAATTGCACATACACAGTGTGGTTTGTTATACTTGCAGTTGATGTGCAAATGTCCTGAAGTTTTTCACATGTTCATGGCCTGATGTGAAGCAAGGATGTGACATAGTTGCTAAATAAAGTTATATGAGTTGAGATGTCAGGGACAGAGTCCAAATGTCTAAAACAATAGAGGTTTGAATCTAAAAGATATTTGTAAAGGTCAAGCAATGGTGTACACCAAAAGAGGGCAACATGTCTACAAGAGAACCAACAACATGGAGAAAATTTAAAAATCATCTGAGATATGGATCTGAGGGTTGTGTTCTCATGAGAAGGTTTGCCCAAAAAGAATGAAGGCAGAAAGGCAGATAAATAATCCTTGTCAGGGATCTAGAAACTAAGAAGCTAAAAAGTGAGGGCTGAACAATTCATAGGGTTCTGAAGAGCTAGACCTAAAGGGTTAACATTGCGAAGTTCCCAAGAGCCTGGCCAGCAGCTGTGAGGCAGCCCCATTGCAGCTGCTGCTCAGAGTTTGGCCCCATGGCCCTCTCCTTGCTGCCTCTGCCTCTGTCTGCCAAAGCCAGGGTAGGGTCCTGAGAAACTAGAGAAGACAAGACAGAAAAGGAATGTGAGCCTTCTCTTCAAAATTTACAATTATGGGTTACAATTCTTACTACGCCCAGATCATAGATGAGGAAACTAGGCTCAGAACTGGCTGAAACTCATATTGTTAAGGAATGGCAGAAATGAAATTCAAACCAAAGTCATAAGTTTGTGTACTATTTATTAAGATCTACTCATGGCAAGCACTGGGGCTACAAAGGTGAATAATACATGGAACTTGCCCTCAAGAGGCTTATAAATATCTTAAAACAATGCAATCAGGGTTAAAATAGAGGTTTTCACCTTACATTATAGAGTCATGTACTGGAGAAGATGAGCTGAAGTAAAGTTGGAGGGTAGGACACATGGAGAAAATGATGGGAAGAGTATCTGGAAATTTGATTTGGGCCCAGATTGTGTTGGCCTGAAAATGCTGTGCCAAATTGGGTAGACTTTGTATTGTATACAGTGAAGAATTATAAACATTTCTAAACAAGAAGAACTGCATGGTCAAATCCATTTAACTAGATAACTCTAAGAGCAGGTGGAGGATGAACAGAAAGGAGCTGGGAAGAAAGATAATGAAAGTGACTCTTACAAAAGCCCATATGAGAGGCAATAACAGTAGGGACATGTAAGTATGGGGATAAAACAGTTGTGAGAACTTTTTGGAAGGTTGAATCAGTGAGACTTTGTAACTGACTAGATGGGGGTAAACATGAGAAGTATATGTTGATGCTGAATTTAACTTTAGACAATTAAAGGAGATGAAGATCTAGTAAGAAGGCCAGGTAGAAGGAGTTAGGAGTTAGAAGATCTTTGGTTTGAGATGAATTGATCTTCAGATGACTCTATGCCCAGTAAGCAGTTAGAAACAGGATTAAAATTGAAGAGAAACATTTGACCTAAAGTTAGGAATTTGGAATCATTAGCCCTTTCAAGCTGGTTGGAGCTAAAACAGAAGACTGAAACTGAGTTTGTTTTAGAAAGCAAAGAGAAGATGAGAGAATAGAAGAGGAGGGGTGGGGAGGGGAGGGGAGGAGAACTCAGCACCACGTAAAAATGGATATGTAAAATAAAGGTATTGTGTCCATTTACAATTAAAGAAATATTTTTTAAAAATTGGTGAGAGAAGTAGAATCCCAAGAGGGGTCACAAATGTCCAGGGAAAATAAAATCCTAAGATTACAACTGGATGAGAAAGGATTGAAAGTATAATGGGAAACTGCCTTGAGAAGCTTGGGATCTAGCTGTGGGTCTGAATTCAGTTATTCATAGTATACAAGATTGTCAATAAACTCCAGAAACATCAGAGAAAGAGAGTAGTAATAGTGAGCATTGATCAGGGAAAGTTCATCCAAAGGAGAACATTTTGGGCTGAAATTTAAAGGTAGAAAAGGTTGGATTCCTGAAAGGAAGGGAAAGGAAACCCACATAAACCAACTGGTCAACTTGATGGTTTTTAATCGTATCCCTCATGAGTTTGCAGGTTAGAAGCTTGATCCACAACGTGGAGATGTTAAGAGTGGTGGGATTTTTAAAAGGCCTCCCTTGTGGGAGGTCACAAAACTGACTCCTTCTCACACACTGGTTTCTTCACTGATCATGGGATCTCTCCTTCTTACCTATGCTCCTGCCATTGAGATGTCATCTGCCATGACATGACCCAGTCAAGGGACCCTTACCAGAGTTATTGCTATGCTGTCTGGACTTCCAGACTCCAAAACTGGGAGCTAAATAAATCTCTTTTTTTGTATGAGAGATTGAACCCATGGATGCTTAACCACTGAGCAATATCCCCCCAGGACTCCTGTCCCCTTTTAAAAATTTCAAGACATGGTCTCACTAAGTTGCTTAGGCCCTTGCTAAGCTGCTGAGGCTGGCTTTGAACTCAGGATTCTCCTGAATCACTGGGATTACAGGAGTGTGCCACCATGCCTGGCAAACCTCTTTTCTTTCTAAGTACCTAGCCTCAAGTATTCCATTATAGTATCAGAAAAAGATCTAACACTGACAGCATAAGGATACAGAGGCTGAAACTGACTCAAAGAGAATGAGAAGTTGGAATATTCTAAAGAAAACCTCACAGACACCTTGTGACACCATCACTGACCCAATGTTCCAGTCTGATCACCAGGAGATTGCATTATCAGTTCGTATTCTGATCTTTTCTCTCACCAGGTTCTGCTCCTCAACACTTACTTCAAGGGTCAGGTAACAGAATTAGGATGGTGAATTCTCTTGTTCCTCATAGTTTAATCTTCACACTTCACATGGAGACAATGCAATTTTTACTGGCTAAAATTCCACTTCAGATTTCTCAATATGGCCAATGTCAAGGTTGGAAATAATTTGGAAAGGGTTGTGGCAGGAAAGTCTTCAGTGTCAGGCTGTGAAATTGAAACTTGACCCTGTAAGAGTGAGAGCCATGTGTATACAGTGAGAAGGAAATGACAGTGAGAACTATGTTTTAGAACTGGGAAACAAACATAAAACTGGTTTTAAGGGTCCTTATCCTTTGGCTTTGGATTATTACTTGAAAGCTGCAGCATGACTGGACCTTAATCAGACTGCTTTTCTGTCTATCCCAACACAGAAGTTACAGCAAGGAAGAAAGACAAGAGTTGAGGATCCAGTACACCTGGTCTCTTTGCAGCCTCCTGGGCTCTGCAGCCTTCTTCAAGTTTCACTCAATTTCACTGTCATCTCCCATAATTTGTTAGCCAGTCCTTCCCAGAAGGAACTAAAACTGACCTGTAAATGTGTAATTTAAAAACATTCTTATGCCATAAGAGATCATGGAGATGGAATGTAGTCATTAGAATTAGGATTGTCAATTTCAAATAGAGACCCTTAACTACCAAAGGCAAGATACAGATCCAGAATATGTATCAAAATAGATTTCTGTCCAGATCCCTGACTTCTGTGTTTTGTTTGTTTGTTTGTTTGTTGTTTTGGACACTGGGGATTGAACCCAGGGGTGCTTAACCACTGAACAACACATCCCCAGCCCTTTTTATTTTTTATTTAGAGTCAGGTTGCTAAGTTACTTAGGGCTTCACTAAGTTTATGAGGCTGGCTTTGAGTTTGAGTTCCTCCTGCCTCAGCAACCTGAGTCACTGGGATTATAGGTCTGCTCCACCATACCTGCCTTCCTGCATTCTGTGTTCTAAGAGTTCCCTCTGAGGTGACTTTTGAAAGCATAGGAGAAAAATTCCTTTTCCAAGGGATCACTGATCCTCCTCAGTAGTATCTTTAGTTTAACGCCCAGTCCTCTGACTGTTCATTCTCTCATACATCCTCATGATAGGGAATGTAGTCATGGTCATCCTCATTGAACTCATTCTCCATTGATCTATCTGCCCTACATATATTTTTGCTGTTCACCTTTTCCAAGCTCAGAGTCGTAGCAAAGATGTTTTCCAAGCATTATACTATCTTTCTCCTTCTGGGTCCTGAGGCACAGATGAGCTTCTTCGGCATCTTTTCTATCACAGAGTTCTTTCTCTTATTATCAATGACCTGTGAGGACTATGTCACTATCCATGACCTTTTGTTTCCCCCCCATCACGAGTCCAAGAGAATCAGTTGGCATTTGGTCGAGGAAACTCTACATTAGGGCTCAGTGGTCCCCCCAGCTCTTCTATTCTATTTCCCCTACTTCAACTCCCATTTGTGCTCACTTGGGTGGCATCACTTCCTAGTTCCACCGGATCTTCTCTGACACATGCCTTCCAGCTTTGAATTCCCTGATTTCACTAACTCCTGTAAGACTGTCCTCAGTTTGTGCTATAGAAATTCCTGCTACCATCCCACAATCTTGAGGTGCTTCCTTCCTGGGAAGACACAGAGTGTTACTGGTTCTACATTGGTCATTCATTCCATGCCAAACCCAGAGATCTGAAGGGTAAACTTTTGATAGACCTTTTTCCCCAGAATTCTATTTATTGTCCTCTCTCCTTCCAGTTCAAATGAATGTTCATTAAATGATTTGAGGTATCACTAGAAAATTCATTAAAAGTAAACTACATTTTGCACACATTCCCTTAATGTGGACTATGTGTATATTTTATGAAGTTTGAAGAAGTAGCACATTTCATATCAGAGGCATTGCCAGCAGTAGGAGATTTGCTTGATGTCAAAAGGTGTGTTCAAATCTTTGTTATTAAAATGTCAATGTGCAAATAACGATCTATTTCACTGTGTCTGTTAAGGCTCAGAAATCTCTACATGACTCATATAGGTACAAATTTATACTCTCTTCTCAGTGGCATAGTTGGTTTCTTATACATCATGATCTTATGAAACTAAATCCATTTTATGGGAAACTGAGACTCAGAAAGATTAAATCATAAGATCCAAAATGGTGTAGTAGTGGAAATGTAGTACCACCGAGATTGTACTTTCCTATGTCTATTTCTAGAGCTTGTGCTTTCCTGCTACATATTTGTGACCCGAAATCAGGGAAAGTGCCATCAAATGGGAATTAGCTTGGTGGTATATCATTCATATGGTGCTTTAAAAGAGCTTAAAATTTTAAGTGGTTTGATTGACCATTTGACTTACTTCTGATAGAGATTATGAGAGTCTTAAACCTCACATACAGCAACAAATTCAGCATGCTTTTTTAATCAATAATCTGCAGCCAGAATGGGATGTTTATTTTAGTTCTTGTGAAATAAAACTACTACATATCTTCAGTCATAATGGAAGTCAGTGGGAAAATATGATTTTATATATGGTAGACTATTCACTTTATACTCAACTTGTTATGAATGCACTTAATCTATAAACCCTGCATGACTGGTACCTGATTTCCTACTGCAATCACTAATACATTTCCTTGTTGTACAATAAATTTTAAGCTTACCAGTCCCCATTCTACAGTAGCATACTGAATGACTCAAGAAGCACTGCATAAATGTTCAATGATTGCCTCCCTTACTCATGTTTCCCTATTTCTGACCCACTTACATTTTACCACTAGAAGTCCTCATCTACAACATGGCAATCATGTTCACCTTGACCTCACTCGAGTTAGTGATTTAGTCAAATGTCTGCATACCCTTTACATCCATATGCATTTGTCTGAAACTTTAAGAGCCTGTAGAGTAGAACACCTTTTTTTTTCTGAGTACTACAGTTTGACTAACCAGTCACCATCACATTGTTCTCATCTTTCTACTATCATGAATAAAACTGCTATTAACAATTTTATCCAGGGTTTCCCCTGAATATAAGTTTTCTTTTATCTAGGCAAAATGACCAAGATGGCAACCACCTAGGCATATGCTAAGGGTGTATTTAACACAAGAAACTTCCGATCAGCTTTTGAGTGACTGCATCATTTTACATTCCCAAAAGCGATGTCTAAGAGTTCCAGTTGCTCTATATCCTCACCAGCACTTGTATTCCAGCAGTTTTTAAAGATGTTTTGATAGATGTGCAGTGTCATCTCATTTTTTTGTACCAGTATTAAACCCAGGGGCACTTTACCACTGAGGCACATCCCTGTGAATTTTTATTTTTATTTTTATTTAGAGAGAGGGTCTCACCGAGTTGCTTAGAGCCTAGCTAAGTTGCTGAGGCTGGTTTTGAACTCGCAGTCCTCCTGCCTCAGCCTCCAGAGCCACCTAGATTACAGGCATGTGCCACTTTGTCCAGCCTTATTTTAGTTTTAATTTGCATTCACTTAAGAGCTAACTGATGCTGAACATCTTTTTCTGCACCTATTTGCCATCTGTATATATTCTTCAGTAAAACGTTTGTTCATGTCTTTTGTCCTTTTTCTAACTGGCTTGTTTTTTATGTTGTTTTCAGTTATTTATATATTCTGGATTCAAGTCCTTGGTTATATATATGAGTTGAAAATATCTTCTTTCAGTCTTTACCTTATCTTTAATTTTCATCACAGTAACTTTGACAGGGAAAAAGTTCTTAATTTTAATAAAGAATTATTTAGTCTATTTTTTCTTTTAGGTATTGTGTTATTGGTCTCCATTTTAAGAACTTTTTTGAGCCCACCATGGTGGTGCATGCCTATAATCTCAGCAGCTCTGGAGACTGAGGCAGAGGATTGCAAGTTCAAAGACAGCCTCAGCAACTAGGCGAGGTTCTGTCTCTAAATAAAAAATAAAAAGGACTGGGGATGAGACTCAGTGTTTAAGTGCCCCTGGGTTCAATCCCCAGTACAAAAAAAAAAGGAAAAAGAACTATTTTGCTAAACTCAGGTAATGTAGATTTTCTCCTATGTTTTATAAAAGTTTTAAAATTTTAGTTTCATATGTTATTTATGTATTATTTTGAATTAATATTTGTATAAAGTGTGAGTTGAGGTCGGTTCATTTTTTTCCATATGCACGATTGCTTGTTCTATTTGTTGAAAATAATACTCTTTCTCCAATGAATTTTTTTCACATCTTTTTTGTACAATTAGTGCCTGTATTTGTGTGGGTCTATATCTGAATTCTCTTTTCTGTTCCATTGATCCCAGTGTTTTTTCCTTTGCAAATGTGCACTGTATTCACTACTGTACTTTTACAGTAAGTTTTAAAGCTGAGTGATATGAATCCTCCAGTTCTTTTCCTAAAAATTTGTTTTAGCTATTTTATTTTTCTTGTCCTTTCATATATATTTTAAAATTTAGAATTTTAGGAATTCTTATTATCTATAGCAACAATAACAGAAAAAATCTGCTGGAATTTTTATTGCCCATTGCATTAAATCTATAAACCACATTGGGAAGAATTGACACCTTTAATATGTTGAATACTCCATTTCATACTCAGTATGTCTTACCACCTATACAGATCTTTGATACCTTTCATCAATGTTTTATAGTGTTCAGCATATGGATCCTGTACAAATTTTCTTACATTAATACTTAATTATTTCATTTTTGGAACTATTTTGAAAGGTACAAACATATGTGTGTGCATGCGTATATTTTCTAATTTTGATTCTTAATTGCTTATTGTTTATATCTAGAAATACAATTAAAATTTATATTGGCCTTGTATCCTGTGATCCTTCTAAACTCATTTCTTAGTTCTAAAGTGTCTTTTTTATACTTTCTCCAAGATTTTCTAAATAGATATATGATCAGCAATTGGGGGCAATTTCTTCCTTTTCAATCTCTATTCCCATCCTTCCTTTCTTCCTTATAGTTCTATTATTTAATTTTATTTTTCAAAATTTTATTTTAGCAGCATTATTGCAATACAAGTAATACATAAAGAACTATACGTATTTAATAAGTACAATTTGATGGGTTTGGACACGTGCAGACACCTGTAATAACCATCTTAACCACGTAATAGATATATCCATTTATACCTCCCAAAGTGTCCTTGTGTCCCTTTGTTTTTCTTTTTGTGGTAAGAACACCTAACATGAGATATACCCTCTTAACAAATCTTGAAATGCACAATACTATATTGTTAGCTATAGATGATATGTTTGTACATCAGATCTCTGGAAATTATTTATCTAGCATAACTGGAACATTATAACCATTGAACAACATCTTCCCATTTATCCCACCCCTGGCAACCACTTCTATATTCTCTTATTCTATGAATTCAACTAGGGCAATCACGTAATATTTGTCCTGTGACTGGCTTAATTCACTTACTATAATGTTCTCAAGGTTCACACATGTTTTGCATATGACAAAATTTCCTTCTTTTTTATTTTTCACAATGGGTTTTAATTTTTTATTCCAAAAAATTTTATTCATACATAGTAATTATGCATATTTATGGGGCACAATGTGATATTTTGATACATTTATACATTGTGTAATGATAAAATTAGGGCAATTGACTTATCATCATAAGCATTTATCATTTTTTGTGGTGAGAACATTAAAAATCTTCTCTTCTAAATATTTAAAAATATATAACACGTAATTGTTGACTTGGTTCAACTTACTGTGCCATAAAACACCAGCACTAATTCCTCCTAAGTATAATATTGTTCCCATTGACCAATCTCTCCCCATTCTCATCACCTACTACCCTATTTCCAACTTCAATGGGATCAATTTTTTAAAGATTCTGCATATACATTAGATCATGCAATATTTCCTTTCTACCTGTTTTATTTCACTTAGAATAATGTCCTTTGGGTTCATTTATGTTGTTGAAAATGTCAGGATCTTCTTCCATTATATCAATATACCCCATTTTCATTATCTATTTATCTGTCAATAGACATTTCATTTTTTCTCCATATCTTGGTTATTATGGATAGTGCTACAATGAAAAATTCTTTTGGGTATATACCCAGAAATGGGATTGCTAGATCACATGGTAGGGGTTTTTAAAAATTATTTTAGGAACGTCTGTACTCTTTTCTATACCAACTGCAACATTTTATTTTCCCACCAATAGTGTAAAGTTTCTAATTTCTCCACATCTTCGTGAACCCATTTTTTTCTTTTCTTTTTTCTTTCTTTATCTTTTGTTTTGGAATATGGTATATTTTCTTTTTCACTCCATTCCAAATATTTTCTAATTTCTTTTCAGATTTTCTCTTTAGTCTATGGATTTTTTTTGTAGTACATTGCTTAAATTCCAAGTGATTGGAGATTTTCTTTATATTTTTGATTGCTTTGTAGTTTCAATCAATTATGGTCAGGAACCATACTTTAAACAACTTCAGTTATTTTCAAATGTGTTATAGTTTGGTTATGACCCAAGATACAGTTCATATTGGTAAATGTATTGTGCTGTTGTTGAGTGAGATGTTCTATAAATATCAATTAGTTAGTTGATGATGTTTATTAAATACATTTTTTCCTCTCAAAATATTGGATTTTGCTAGGCATGGTGGTGTATGCCTATAATCCCAGTAACTCCAGAGGCTGAGGCAGGAGGATCATAAGTTCAAGGCCAGCCTCAGCAATCACCAGCTCAGCAAGACCCTGTCTCGAAATAAAAAATTAAAAAGGGTTTGGGATGTGGCTCAGTGGTTAAGCAACTCAGGATTTAATTCCTGGTACCTAAAATAAAATAAAATATAAACCAAACAGAACAATATAACATAAAATATAAAATGGAGAAGCAGAGCCTGGCATGGTTGTGCACAACAATAATCCCAGCAGCTTGGGAGGCTGAGGCAGAAGGATTTCAAGTACAAAGTCAGCCTCAGCAACTTAGTGAGACCCTAAGCAATATAGAAAGAACCTGTCTCTAAATAAATAAATGAAAGGGCTGGGGATATGGCTCCATGGTTAAGCACCCTGGGTTTCATCCCCAGTACACACACACACACACACACACACACATATGTATACATGTGAGTGTGTGTATATATATATATATACACACACGTACATATATGTGTGATTTTATTATGTTTACACCATGTATGAGCTATATATACTGCCAAGCTATAACCTAGAACAATAACCAGGTATTATACCTGAAATGATTGTAAAACGAAACACAGAATGCCTAACAGTTCTTTTAAAATGACTTACAACTTATTATCATTTTGATGATAACATTTTACTCCATGGAGTTTCACATAAGGTTATACAATGACTGAAACTATTTTACCCTCAAGATTTGAAATACTTTTAGTTGTTTTGGATCCTTAATAATAGGATATGCTGTTTACAGAACATTTTCTGTTACTAGACAATCCCAAGTATTATTTGTAATAGTGCTATAAACCCAACAAGGTAAATATCCCATTTTATGGATTAGAAAACTTGACACTTAGAGATGTTAAGTACCATGCCCAAAAGCAGATAAAGTAAAATTTTGAAGCCAAAATTTGAACCAAGATCTGTCAGACTGAAGATCATTGTCTTTCCAATTTACCTCTTTACTTCTGCTGGATATATGTACTAGTTGGCATGTTATTTGAGAATGTTCTCAAATCTTATTCTCAGGTGTATATTTTATGTTTTTAATTATATTGTAATATCTCTATAGTGAAGACTATCTTTTTATCTTATACACAGTGTCTATTAAGGCTTCCATGTATAGTAAGTATTTGATAGTGGTTGTATGACAAACTGACTAATTGAAGAGTTCTTCAAATAAACCTTAGCAGGAGCAAGATGATGTAAATCATAGCTATCGTTTCAGAAAAGGTAAGTTGTCAAATCTCAATCATGGTTATATACTGTTACTTCTCAGCTAAGGTACTACTAGTATTTGTAGTGAGGCAATTCCCATCATGAGAATTAATGCAAGTCAGTCTCAAACTCTACAGAACATTTAGCATCCCTGAACACCTATGACTTGATAGTATCAGTATTTCTTCCCAGTCATTTTAACAATAAAAACTTTCACGTAATTACAAATAATTTATAAAGGAAAGGTTACCATGATTGAGATTCACTAACAGTACCTGGCACAAGTAGATGCTCAATGAAAGTTTATTGTATAAAAGAAACAGAGTACCCCTCAATGAAGGTAACTCATAATTATGAAAATTGAGATTGAGGCTATCTCTTCAGACATTCTTGTGGGGAAGGGATGAAGATGGTGGCTACAGTCACTCCTGAAATGCCTTTCACTTTGTAAGGTTTCTTGGATTAGTCTAAGATTGAAGTTTACCATTTCAGTAATGGCCAAGATTCTGTAAAAAACAACAAAAAAGGAGAATCCAAGGGAAATAGTCTTCAATCATTGAGAAAAGACCACTCCTTGATTATTGTACTGAGTGAAAGATCCAAATTATTCCTCAGACCATGTGAGGAATTGGGCAAGTATGATTGAGCATGCTTCTTGTGAGCAGGAAACAAGAAAAGGAACTCATTAGCACACAATACACCACACTCCAATAAAAATGACTATTATCAAAAAGACAAAAGATAACAAGTACTGGCAAGAATTACGAAGAAAAAGGAATCCTTGTACTCTATTGATAGGAATGCAAATTAGTACAGCCATCATGGAAAGCAATATGAGGTTTCACAATAAAATAAAAATAGAACTACCATATGATCCAGTAATCCCACTCCTGGATATGTTTCCAAAAGAAAAAAAAACAGTATGTCGAAGAGACATCTGCATTCCCATGTTCATTGCAGCATTATTTATAATAGCTAAGAAATGGAAGCATCCAAACTGATAAATGGATGGAGAAAATGGTTCATATACAATAGAATACTATTCAGTCATCAAAAAAGAATGAAATCTTGTTTGTGACAACATGGATGGAACTGTAGGTCCTTATGTTAACTGGAATAAGCCAGGCACAGAAAGACAAATACTGCACAATCTCCCTCATACGTAGAATCTAAAAATGTTGATCTCATAGAAGTTGAGAGTGAAATGGAAGTTATAAGACACTGGGGAACATGCGTTGGGGAGGAATGGAGAGAGGTTGATCAATGGGCAGTAAGTTACATTTAGATAGGAGCAAGTTCTAGTGTGCTATTGGGTGGTAGGGTGATTAAAGATAATAATGAACTGTACTTTTCAAAAAAACTAAAAGAAAGCAGTTTAAATGTTTCCACCATAAAGAATTGATATATGTTTGAGGAGATAAATAAAGTTAACCTGATTTAAGTGTTATATGATGTATACATGTATCAAAATATCATATGGTGCCCCACAAATACATATAATTTATGTTTTGCTTATCTCTTTCAAAATTAACTTAAATTTAAAAAATAAACAGTTCTCAACTCTGGCAGTGCCTTAGAATTACCTAGGAAGCTTTTTAAAAATGTAGATGCTGGTTCACTGCCCCTAAACCAGTTACACCATAATTTAAAAATGAGTCCTAAGTATGATATTTTCTTAAGCTTCTTGGTAATCTAAATGTATTGAAAACCATTATTTTTAAAGAAAAGGGTTAATTAGATGAGAGTTTTCTCATTCCAGTCAAAATGGCAATCATTAAGAATATAAATAATAATAAGTGCTGGCAAGGATGTGGAGGAAAAGGTACACTCATACATTGTTGGTGGGACTGCAAATTAGTACGACTACTCTGGAAAGCAGTATAGAGATTCCTCAAAAGACTAGGAATGGAATGATCCTATGACCCAGCTATCCCACTCCTTGGTATATATTCCAAAGATCTAAAATCAGCATAGTATAAGGGTATAGCCACATCAAGGTTTATAGCAGCACAATTCACAATAGCCAAGTTATGGAAGCAGCCCAGATACACATCAACAGAGACAAACCCATGTAGATACAGTTATCTCATACTAGACAAAGGTGCCAAAAAACATACTTTGGAGAAAAGATAGCCTGTTCAACAAATGGTGCTGGGATAACTGGAAATCCATTTGTAGCAAAATGAAATGAAACCCCTATCTCTCATCCTGCACAAAAATCAATCCAAAATGGATCAAAGACTTAGACATGAGAACAAAGACCCTGTGCGTAATAGAAGAAAGAGTAGGCCCAAATATCCTCCATGTTGACTTAGGAACTGACTTCCTTAACAAGACTCCTAAAGCACAAGAAGTAAAATCAAGAATCAATAAATGGGATGGAATCAAACTAAAAAGCTTCTTCACAGCAAAGGAAACAATCAATAATGTGAAGAGAGAGACTACAGAATGGGAAAAAAAATCTTTACCACACACACCTCAGAGGATTAATCTCCAAGATATATAAAGAACACACAACTTAACACCAAAATAACAAATAACCCAATCAATAAATGGGCAAAGGAACTGAACAGACACTTCACAGAAGAAATATAATGGATCAACAAATATATGAAAAAATCTTCAACATCTCTAGCAATTACAGAAATGTACATCAAAACTGCACTGAGATTCCATCTCACTCCAGTAAGTATGGCAATCATCAAGTGTTGGAGAGGATGTGGGGAAAAGGTAGGTTCATACATTGCTGGTGGGACTGCAAATTGGTGTAACCACTATAAAAAACCATATGGAGATTCCTAAGAAAACTTGGAATGGAACTACCATTTGACCCAGTCTTCCCACTCTGGTTTATACCCAAAAGACTTAAAATCAACATACTACAGTAACACAGCCAGATCAATGTTTATAGCAGCTCAATTCAGAATAGCTAAACTATGGAATCAACCTAGATGCCCTTCAATAGATGAATGGATAAAGAAAATGTGGTATATATACACAATGGAATGTTACTCAGCCATAAAGAAGAATGAAATTATGGCATTTGCCAGTAAATGGATAGAGTTGGACAATATCATGCTAAGTCAAATAAGCCAATCCCTGCAAACCAAAGGGGGGGATGCTAATTCACAATAAGGTTTGGAGAGAATAGTGGTATTTTGGACTAAACGGAGGGGAGTGGAGGGAAAGAAGGGTGCATTGGGGGGTAGGGTAGAATGAATGGGACATTATTACCCTATATGCATATATGATTACATGACCTGTGTAACTCTACATCATGTACAACCAGACAAATGAGGAGTTATACTCCATTTATGTATGATGTGTCAAAATGTATTCTACTGTGATGTATAACTAATTAGAAGAAATAAAAAATAAAAAATTAGGAAAATTATTTCAGTGTGCTATGGCAGAAAAAGCATAGATTGTAGAGTCAAAAGGACTTTGTAACATTCCTGGCTTATTTGCATACCTGTGTGACCCTGGAAGAACTACTTTCTTTATTTGGGCTTTGCTTTCTTCATCTGTAAAGTAAAAACAAAATAGTACCTATTTTATAGGGTTATTGGAAGAAAAACATAAAATAATGTGTTTGAATTTAGACATTTCTTTCTACTGATTGACTCAATAAATCTTTTTAAATATGAAATATGAAATTGTAACTTCTGAGCTACACAATACCATTCAGCAGCCAGGGAAATGTAGGAGAAAATCTAATTTGGGGCAGCAAATATCCAGGATGACATCATAAGTAAGGAAGGACAGTCATTTCAAGGAGGACAGTAAAAACCTCCATGTTCCAGGTTCCACGAAGATGAATCTTTTGGCCTCATTCACTGCAGGCTGGTGAAAGGACATCCCCAGAATCTGTCGCCAGTATAGGTGACTCCTCAATCAAGTCATCAGCATAGCAATACAGAAAACAGGGAACACATTTGACTATCATCAAGCCTGTTTCTCACGTCCTCCCAAAATGCATAGCACAGATGGAGAAACAAATTAACATTAGAAAGGTCACCCGCTTCGACATTGTGAGGACGGAAATGCTCTAAGCTAGGCATAAATCCACAGTCTTCACAATGTGGAGGACTAATTTACTCCACTGCCCCCGAATAGTTAGGAATGGTGCAGTGCTCACTAGTAAACATCCATGAGAAAAAACCAGGGTCTGACTGATGCTGTGGTTTGAATTCCTATAAATTTGGCACTTTATGGCATCGGCAGAATTTTGCTTCGAGCCACTGAAAGACCTTTGGAGTTTCAGAAATCGATACTGCACGGCGCTGGGTGCCCAAAAGGTATTGCATCTATGATATTCAAATATCTACAGGCAGTGACGATGAAGACATCCCCATTAATATATCGCAACACAGGAAAGAGATCCAGGTCTGGGGATGAAAACATTTGGGCACCAATTTGGTCGCTGATACATGACCTCATTCATCCCTGAGCATTAATGAGTTAGCCTTTAAGTTGTTATCCCATAACCTCCATTTCAGCAAAGGCTGCAGATGCGGCGAACAGAATGACTCATTCTATCCTGGGAGGTGGTGATGCCCCCAGATAATTAAATTTGGGGACAGCATTCTTCAATATGTGGAGTTAGCCCATCATGCCACAGCAGAAGCTCATAAACCGGTTCAAATATCACCTAATGTACTACAATTTAGCTTGAGAAAGGACAATTTCTCTACTTAAAATGGCTACAAAATTCTGCATAGTCAAGCAATAGAATTAAATGAATCTGTCCACAAGGGAGATGTCTATAAGGTCTACTTTTTAAACAATTTTCTTGCCTTACAATCAATAGTTTAAGCTCTTTAAATGCATAATAACAGATATTTTCTCCAAACGCTGCTAATGAGCCAGCACTAAAGAGATTGAGGTTACTTTGCCCTTTCAAGTGTGTGTGTGTGTGTGTGTGTGTGTGTGTGTATGCACATGCAAGCACTCACACATGTGCATGTACTGGGGAGAGGAAATTAAATATATGTCAAGGATACTATTAATTTACTATTGATGTTTGCATCCCCCAATCCTAGCACAATGACAGGTACATGATAGATGTTAATAAATACTTATGGAATGGAAAAATAAAGCAAGAAACAGAAACAAGTCTTCCACAACCCAAACCTGGTTTGATAAAAATGGAAAAGTATGGTGTAAGGCAACTGGCCACCACATCCACCCCAGGTGCAAGAGTATTTTCTTAGAACACTGAGTGGAACTCAGAAATTTTATTGACCACATAAAAACTAATTAAATAATTCTTTGATGTTTAAAAGTTATTTATAGTTTATAATCAGAGTAAAGGGTTGTATAAACAAGGTGATATAACAGATCATAAAATGAAATATACTCTTACCCTCATCCACTGTATTGACCATTTTGCACATAATTACTAGAATTCCCACATTTGGAAAACCAATTTGTATTTTAATTGTGGCTAAGACTTTTAAGATGACAAAGAATTCATTTTAGATACAATGTTTATAGCACTATATATCTCATAGTGAATTTTATCCTCCCAATTTTTTTCTAAAACGTCTCTGGAATAACTACAGGTCCCCAAACTCTCAGTATGAATCAGTGAAAACAACTCATTGGTGGTAGCTCTGCTTACTGCTTCAGTCACCTTGGATATTACAGATGCTCAGCCCCTGGGCTTACTTTCCTGGGCATCTCGGGAGACCAGTCAAGAAGGCAGAAACTTTGCTATATTAATGATTCTACCAATTACAGAAAAATGGCCAACCCCAGAGGGGGAAGTGGGTAAAGATTATAACTTATAGTTTAGTTTCACAGGCTTTACTGTTGTGACATACAAACTTTTCTGTGCCTGCCAAGGGAACATCTGGAAAGAGCCCAACCACCAAAGGCAGCTTGAAGTATTTTGGATGAGTACAGAAACAGGAAGTGTCTAGTGAATACTCACAACTTCTAGAGACATTCAAAGAAGGAAGGTGAGTGATAAAGGACAGGGATACTTGTAGACATGAGTTTGAATGGCCCACATATCCAGTCATCCCAAATCAGCCTCTACACAGGTCATACTTCTGTGTAGAAATTAGAAATTTATTCCTGACTTTGTCACCAAGCATCTGAGTGCAATCTAGATCTTTGTATGGCTGGCTCCTCACCATTCAGATTCCAGTTTTTAATGTCACCTCCTCAGAGATGATTTCCCTGCCTCTCTACTCAGTGTTGCTCCTCCAACCCTGAGCTTTCTCTGTTTTATCAATTTGTTTTACTATTAATTTTATTATTATATAAAAACATTAATCTATTTATTATTTTTAAATTTCTTGTCCATATTTCCCTTTAGATTTTAATGACCGTCAGAGTAGGGACTGGGTCAGTCTTACTTGCTGTTTTAGCCCTCATTCCTGTCACACTGCCTGACGTACACCAAGCACCTAATGAATGTTTGTGAATGAAGAAATGTATGCATGCCCAATAACAGTGCGCCTAATGTTTTTGTAGCTTGGATTCATCATCTGCAAAATTAAGAGAAACCACCTTGATTATTTTCAAGATTGTCATGATGAAAAGAATAGTAGATTTGTGAATGCCTTGAAAAACCTTTATTAACCCCTATTTGTAGGTTATCACATTTTAAAAAGATGGTGTGGATAAAACAGTATTATTGGGATACAGTAAATCTGTGTTTGGATGTAGACTCTGCCATATACCCCACTATGAGAACTGAAGCAAGGCATTAGAATTTTCCAAGTCCTGGTCATCTGGTTTGTAAGATAGGAGTAATCACAGCGACTGGGGAGGCTGAGGTAGGAGGATCACAAAGCCAGCAACTTAGTGAGACCCTAAGCAACTTAGCAAGGCCCTGTCTTGCTAATAAAAAGGGCTAGGGTTGGGGCTCAGCGGTTAAGTATCCCTGGGTTCAATCCATGGTACCGACAAAAAAAAAAAAAAAAAAAAAAAGGATGGGAATGATAATAGTAGGTACTGCTTAGAATTGTTAGAAGGCTAAATTAAATGATTCATGTCAATCATCCCATGCAATTTGTAGCACCTACTAGGTACCTTGTTAATGGTAGCTATTACTTTATTTAGGATAATATTTGAGTTTTTATCAACTAATATTATATACCATGGAAATTTCAGTTCTCAGAGATGGCCATAAAAGGAACTTTAATGGAACAGCTACCAAAAGAAGACAGACAAAGCTTCAGAGGGGGCAGAATGGCATCAGGCATTTTACTGAATAAGTTGCCAGAGGCTAATATACTTTTCTCCTTGAGGGTCTGATTGGGAATCCACAAGAAGATGGAGGCCACTGTGAAATCTAAGGTGGCCTTGAAGGTATTAGGGCAGCACCCAGGGAAGCAGGGGCTTAGGGACAGCAATTTAACAATTGTCACAGAAATTGTTTTAAGTTGATTTGGCTATCCCACTGCATGATCTCTGCGTATCCACCCTGACTATATTTACAGTTTACAAAATATTTTTCTAGAGGTTCTCATCTTTGCAACAAACCTGTGAGATTAGGAAAGCAAGTGTTATTATTCTTATGTTACAGATGAAGATCCTTTGACTCAGAAAGGATTTTCTAAAGGCTACAGAGCTCAAATAGTATGTATTAGGACTCAGACTTGGGTGTTCTGACTCTAAATTCAATGATATAAATCCTCTATGCAATGCTATAGTTTGTCCTTCACTATCCTACCTTGTAACAGGAAAAAACAATATTAAGCTAAAGTACAGTCAGACATTGGCAGTTTCCATGATTAAGAGAAAGGGTAGACATGGCCTTAAGCAGAATTTAACATTGCTATTTCTCAGGCAACTCTGGGTGAAATAGTCCCCTGTCCCTATGTTCTGATGAAAACAAGGATTTCATGTTGATGAAAGAGAAGAGTTCAGAGTCTATGACCCCCTAGTAGGAAGAATATTGTGGTCAGGACACTAGGGTGCCAGTTTCTTTTGATTCACAATAATTGTACTTATCTAAGAGGTACAGTGTGATGTTTTGATACATGTACACATTATGTAATGATCAAATAATGGTAATTACCTTAAACATTTATTACTTCTTCATGGTGAAAACACTCAAAATCTTTTTTTTGGGGGGGGTACCAGGGATTGAACCCAGAGGCTCTTAACCACTGAGACACATCCCCAGCCCTTTTTTATATTTTATTTAGGGGCAGGGTCTCACTGAGCAGCTTAGGGTCTTGTTTTTGCTGAGGCTGGCTTGGAACTTGAGATCCTCCTGTCTCAGCCTCTCAAGCCACTGGGATTGCAGGCATGCACCACTACACCCAGCTAATCTTCTCTTTTAAAATATAAAATGTAATAATATATAAAATTATATATAAAATGCAAAATATATGTAAAAATATAATTCATAATAATATATAATATTATTATAGATTATATTCAGCATGCTGTGCCATAAAGTCCAGAACTTATTCCTTCTAAGTGCAGCATAGTGCCTATTAGTCAAACTTTCACCATATCCTCTAACTCCTACCCTTCCCAGCCATTATTCTATTCTCAACTTCTATGGGATCAAGATTTTTAGATTCCACTAATGAGCAGTATTATATATTATTTGTCTTTCTGTACCTAGCTTATTTCACTTAACATAATGTTATCCAGTCCCATTCATGTTTTTGAAAATGGGCAGGATTTCATCCTTTTATAGCTTAATAGTATTCCATTGTGAATATATACTATATTTTATTCTTTTAAAAATTAGACCATTATATTGGTGGGACTGCAAATTTGGGCAACCACTCTGGAGAGCAGTATGGAGATTCCTCAGAAAACTTGAAATGGAACCAACATTTGACCTAGTCTTCCAACTCCTAGGCTTATACCCAAATGACTTAGAATCAGCATAGTACAGTGACACAGTCACATCAATGTTTATAGTAGCTCAATTCATAATAGCTAAGCTATGGAACCAACCTATATGCTCTTCAATAGATGAATGGACAAAGAAAATGTGATATATATGTGTATATATATATATACACAATGGAATATATATATTACTATATATATATTACTACATATATATTTATATGTGTATATATATAAATATATATATATATATATACACACACAATGGAATATTACTCAGCCTTAAAGAATAATGACTTTATGACATTTGCCAGTAAATTAATGGATCTGGAGGCCACCCTGCTAAATGGAATAAACCAGTCCCCAAAAGTCAAGTTTTCTCTGATAGGTAGAATCTAAATCACAATAACAGGAGGGGGAATGAGGGGAAGAATAGAAGTGCAGTAGATTAGACAATGGGGAATGGAGGAAAAGGAGTGGGGATAAGCATAGGAAAGACAGTGTAATGAATCTGACGTGGTTTTCCCATGTACATGTATGAAAACAACACAGTGAATCCCACCACCATGTAAGTCCATAAGAATGGAGTCCTAACTAGAATAAGATATATCCCATGCTTGTATAATTATATCAAAATGCATTCTGCTGTCATGTATAACTTAAAAGAACCAAGGATAAGTAAATTAATCAATTAATTAGAGCATTATAGTTACACATAATAGTTGGGTTCATTTTTTTTTTTTTTTTTTGCAGTGCTGGGGATTGAACCCAGGGCCTTGTGCTTACAAGGCAAGCACTCTACCAACTGAGCTATCTCCCCAGCCCCTGGGTACATTTTGATATGCATGAAATTTGATTTATTCTATTTCAGTACCCAGTGCCCCCCTTTACCCCTCTTCCTCCTTCCCCCTGTTCTCCTTCCTCTATTCTACTATACCACATTTCATTATCCATTCATTCACTGATGGTCACTTAAGTTGATGCAATGTCATGGCTATTGTGAATAGTGCTCTGATTACATTTCCTTTAGATATATACTCTTCTTTAGTGTTAGCTGAGGCACTTCTCATGCTTTATACTGCGTCGAAGCATTGGAATCTTACAACAAAATGATTAGCAACAGGAGTTCAATAAGAAAGGGATTCTTAGCAAAGGCCAAGCAACAAAATCTAAAAAGAGCTTATGTGTAGTTTGAGCAAATCTACCAGGAGCTCTCCAATCATAATGGCTAACATTTACCATGTTACAGTCACTGTGCTGAGTGCCTTACACGAATTATCTCATTTTATCTTCAGGTAAATTAATGATGTAGGAAATACTTGGTACTCTCATCTTACAGATGAAGAAACTAAAACTCAGTTACATTAAGTAATTTGCCCAGGGCTACACAGCTAGTAAGTCAGAGTTGGATTCTAACCCATATATGATTGACTTTGGGGCTTGCCCTCTTACTTCTATATTATATGGTTTGATATTCCCCTTCCATTTATCCCTGTTCCTCCTGCAGCTCAAAACTGATAATGAAAGGACTAAGTTGGTAGTCTCCTACCCACTGTAGTATTTGTTCCTTGATTGTGCTCAGGCTAAGCATTAACTAAAGAGGCTTGATGTTAGGAAGTAGAAGGGTATAGAAAAAGGAAGGAAATTCAAATTCATTGGGTACTTGTTCTTCTACTTATGCTGTGCTAGACAATTTTGCATGCATCTACCATCACATGCAGCCTTTATAACCATTCTTACAAGATAGATGTAAGAGAATACTCAGAGAGGTTAAGATACTATGTCAAGGTCAGGGAGACAGTAAAAAGCCAAAGATGAGATTCGGACCTGTTCTTCTGACTCTAAATTCCATCTACATGCCTTTAAACTTTTCAGTCAATAGGCTCGGGGGTGGCAAGAGAAGAATGATCCAGGATAAAGCCTTTTCCATAGTCAACACACATGACATGCCATCTCCTAACAAGCCAGGGTCTTATTTAAGGATCTGAGCTGTGTATGCCTTACCATTGCCATGCAAGCTCCTCGTGCAGACCTGCAGGGACCGCATGGGAGTAGGCAATGCCAGCAAGTTAAGAGAATTCTTCCTTATGGGCTTGCTGATGAGACTCAGCTTCAGCCCATCTTTGTTCTCTTTCTCTTCACCTGTGCAGTCACAGTGGTGGGAAATCTGGTCATTGATTTCACACCCCCATACATTTCTTCCTTAGCATTCTATCCTTTGTTGAATCTTTAGCAACAGTCCCAAAACATTGATAGAGTTCTGTGATTACCAAACCATCTTCTCTGGTTGCATGACCCACTTGAGCTGCTCTTTTATCTTTGCTGACATGCATTCTTCCCCTTGTCTTTCATGGCTCATGACTGCTATGCGGTCATCTTCAGTTCTCTGCTGTACCATATCATCATGTCTCCAAGGCTCTGCTTGCAATTAATGCTGTCAATTATGCAGTGGGCATTCCTCAGGTTCATAATCTTTCATCTGACCTTCTATAAGTCTCATGTCATCGTGCACTATTTTATGTGATTTCCCCATTCCAGCACCCACTTTTTGCAGTACTGGGGATTGAACCCAGAACCTCACATATGATAAGCATGTGCTGTACCATTGAGATACACACCTACCCCTTTATTTAAAATTTTATAGCTGGGCATGGTTGTGCACACGTGTAATTCCAGTGACTCCAGATGGCGAGACAGGAGGATTCCAAGTTCAAGGCCAGTCTCAGTAACTTAGTGAGACCCTGTCTCAAAATAAAAAATAAAAAGGGCTGGGTTTGTAGCTCAGTAGTAAAGCACTCCTGGGTTCAATTCCTAGTACCAAAAAATGAAAATTAAAAAAAATTATTTTGAGTCAGGGCCCTGTGAAGTTGCCAGGTTGACCTCAAACTAGCAATCTTCTTTCTTCAGCCTCCCAACTTGCTAGGATTACTGGTGTGCACCAGCAATTTGACCCCAACACTCCTTTTAAAAATCTCTCCTGCTCTGAAACACAGGTTCTTCTGCTTTTTATTTTTTGCCTACAATAGATTTAATCTGTCTGTGTCCCTGATAATGATCCTTTTCTCCTATGTATGTATCTTCCTTATTGTCATGAGGATCTGCTGGGCTCAGTGAGAAAAGGCATTCTCTGCTTGTACTTCCCATGTGACTGTGGTCAGTCTGAACTGTGGAAGCACAATGCACATTTACCTGTACATATCATCTCAATGCTCACTAAGCAGGGGCATAGTGATCTCCATATTCTCTGCAGGGGTCATTCCCACACTCAACCCCAGTCTGAGGAATAAAGATGTGAAGGAAACATTTGGAAATGTCCTCTTGAAGGCTTCACAATCTCTCTCATACCCAATGCCCAGATTTCCACTCTTTGTCCAATGTGGCAAAGGAAGGGAAGGAAAGGAGAGAAAATGGAGAGATATCTGTCACTGACCATGTCTTGGGTATTATTCTAGGAATTTTAAATACGTTGTGCCTTGAGTACTCTTCACAAAGAGTTCTATTCACAACTGTGCAAGTCAGAGATTATTAAGTTCAATATATAGATGAGGAAATTGAGGCTCTGAGTGGTTTGGTGAGTTGTCCAAAGTCATACAGCTTATCTGTGTTGGAACTTGATTCCAATTCAGGGCAATGTGACTGAAACTTCTTTATACTAAATCACACTGTTTTATTGTAAGGCACAATGCTACTCTCTTTCCTTACTGTCAGAGCCCAGGGTTTCCAAAATATTTGTCCTTCTGATAAATTTTGTCTCTCATTTATAATAGATTCAGCCTCCTAAGGCCCTCTCCTTTTCCCATAACTGATGTATCATACCCTGGATTACTGGAATGCCTACTAACAGGAACCAAGGCTGCTATTCAAGAGAAGGGAACCAGAGCACATTGGGTTCATAAAAGGGTACCTAGGTAGATATAGATGGCTTAAGTAAAGTCAATAAATAGTGAGAAGTGGTAGGCATGAACATGAATTTTGAAGGGAATGAAGGAAAATGGGGATCAAAGACTGGCACAGAAGGACCTGGCTCCATAGAGGTCTGGTCTGTCTAGACCAAGGTAGAAAGCATATTAAGAACTAAAAGACTGCTGTGGGTAGAGCTCAGTTGGTAGAGTACTTGCCTCACAAGCACAAGGCCCTGGGTTCAATCCCCAACACTGCAAAAAAAAAAAAAAAGATATTGAAGAAAAGAGACGGCTGGGTAGAGCTGATATCTTGATATCTTCAGTAACCTTCTTTATAGGTCTCACCGACATCTCAAAAATTGCCTACCACCATATGTAGAAAATACTCCAGTAACTTCCTGATTTCCCTAATTTGACCCAATAAGCTTTGTGTATGACTGTTGAGAGTGCGGTAGGAGTCAGGTTTAATGGAGGCCAAAACCCCTGGTTTTACTCTCTCCTTCATCTGCAGTCTGCAATCTTCAGATTGGCCAGATGACCAATAAATTTGAGCTCTTGATTACAAAAACCATCAGGAAATAACTTTTTAGCTCAAACCAATGCTGAAGTAGATTTGGGCAAGGTCTAAGCAAGTGTGGCTAAGTGAAGTCCCTTCACAGAGTATCTTGCTTGCTGTGCCTTTCTCTTTCTTTGGAGAGGCTCTAATGCCCTGGATGCCTGCTGAACTAGAGCAAGGATTCCAAAGTCTGGCCCCTCATTGTTCTATCATTGCCCACCCAAACCCTAAAGCCATTCTTCCTTAAGTGACTTGAAGAAAGCTCCTAAGATGTGCTCACCCTGGAAACACATACTTTTCCTGGTGGATGAGGGGACTTCTAATTGCTACTGCTTTTGCCAAGTTGATGTGACCAACTTGATTTAGTGTTCTTTCTTGGTTCCATTGTTGCTGAAGTGCGGGGGCGTCCAGAATTCCATCCAGTGCTTGACAAAGATCCTCTGGAGGATGATTGCAAAGGCTCATCCTAAAGGGAATTGCCGGATGTTTTGCTCTGGAGCATGGTGTTTTTTCTGCTGTGTTTTTCTGATAATATATTACTCATTTCAGTCTGAACAGATTGCTTAAGGGGATGAGGGGAATACAACAAAAATTCCAGAAAATATCACCTACAATCTGAAAAACAATGGGTCTTTATCACTAACAAAGTCAAAAATAATTTTGCAACTGTACAATGAGTCCCTGAAAGCCTCTGGAGAAAATAGATATAGATCTGCCTTTGTCTCCAATAGGCTGGTTAAATTCTAACGATGGTTTTGTTTATGTGTGGTGGTGGGGTAAAAGAATAAGGTTTCACAACATTCCTTCCTTCCTACAAAGAATAGGTCACCCCTATAATAAACGTTGGTGCACAATGCCCTGTTCTGGAAAAAAGAGCTATATAAGACAAGGTAATCTATTCAGTAAAAAACTTGGCCACAAGAACCATTGCAACCGCTGCCCTCCTGTAGCCCTTAACTCAGCAATTTAGATATTAACCAGATGGACCTAGTAGAGATGGTCACATGAGATTACTTGTCTATCGCTTTAACCGCAAGAATAATAAGAATAGTCTTAGGTCACATAGGGTTAGATATTAAGGAAATAAACATTATATTAGCTCATTGACATAGTTAGATATTCTTAAAACAATTGTGATTAGGTAAGGATAATCTGTAAGGTTATTGTTTTCTGCCTATGCTTTGGAAACTTCTTTAATTTTATTAACCACAAGACTGCCATTAAGCCTGAAGAAAAATGTATATAAACCCAGCCTTCCCCAGAATAAAGTGGGAGTGATTGCACCAGAACTAGAGTCTGTGTCTTTCATTCTCCATCCATCGCCGACGCTGTCTCCCCGCGCCCCATTTACCTGTGTGGAACCCATGGACTCCTGCTAGGGCTGGACCCCAGCAAGTGGCGCCCAACGTGGGGCAGGTAAGAACAACTAAAAGAGATTCTCGGGAATTAGGCTAGGATCCTGTCTAGGGTGCTGCAGACCCCTCGGTAGAGAAAAGGCCGAGTGAGGAAGGACAGGTAATCACAGAACTTTGAGAAGTTACTAGGACCCTCGGTAGAGAAAAGGCCAAGAGAAAAAGGACAGATAATCACAGAACTTTGAGAAGTTAGTAGAGCCTTCAGTAGAAAAAAGACCGAGTGAAAAAGAAAAAAAAAACAGGGGTCATACAGAAAGTAAAGAAAGAGCTTTATTCATTGATATTGCTAAGCATATGCTCACTAAAAGGGGAATTCCTATAACTTCTGGGCAGCTGTGCAGATTCTTTCATTTTGTGCAAGAATGCTCGCCCTGGTTCCCTGAGGAAGGAAGCCTTAATCTAGCTACTTGGAAACACCTAAGGGAGGAAATGCAGGCCTATTATTTAAAGCATGGAGCTGAACATGTGCCTGCTGATGCATTTGCTCTTTGGAATGTGATCAGAGATACAATTGAACCTACACATGAAATTATGTATTTAGGTAAAAGGGCTTCCTCCCCTGAGGAAACTCCATTACTGCCTAAACCCCCAAATTATAAAAATATAGATGAGGATTTGTCCTCTGACTAAGAGGACAGAGGGGATAAAAAGGAGGATAAACTCATCCCTTCAGATGAAGAAGATTTGGAGGAAGCTGCTGCTCGTTATCATAATGAGGATTGGCCACCAGCGGTAGCTCCTGAGGGGCCACAGCGCCTCCACCAAAGAGTAAAAAGAAAAAGAAAAGGCAATTAAGGAACATCAGTTACAACAAATTGATTATGATCAGCCTTGGTCTTTTATTGTTTTAAAAACAAATTTTACTCCTACAGGATGTCTGTGGCAAGATGCTCCTATTGAATGGCTACATTTGCCAGCTAATTTAAAAAAAATCGTTTTGTCTTACCCTTCCCAAATTGCTTTGTTAATAATTAAAGCTAGACTAAGAAGCAGAGAATTATTTGGGGTAGAGATGCATACAATTATTATTCCTTATACAAGAGAACAATTCAACCAATTATGTCAATTAGAGGACCAATGGGCTATTGCTTTTCTTGGTTTTACAGGACAAATTTTATTTCACTTGCCTAACCATCCTATTTTACAATTTATTAACCAGACAAATATTATTTTTCCAGAAAAAACTTCTGATAAACCTATATCTTCTAATGCCTCATTAATATTTACAGATGGATCATTTAATGAAAAAGCAGTTACAATAATTGATCAATTACCTCCTATTGTTCAATTTACAGGTGAAACATCAGCTCAAAAAAACAGAATTAGTAGCAGTAATAACAACATTCAAAAGTGTGTGTCAATGTTTTAATTTATATACTGATTCACAATATATAGTTAGTTTGTTTCCAGCTATTGAGACAGCAACTCACTCTCTCTCTCTCTCTCTCTCTCTCTCTCTCTCTCTTTCTCTCTCTCTCTCTCCCTTTCACCCCTTCTCTCTGCCTTTCTCTTTCTCACAATCTCATGTTATAATTAATGGCCATTATCATTTTTTCTTATAAATCTCTTGTTTTGTTTTTCTTAAATGCTGTATTTTTTGAGCTCACAATTTTTATCCTACATACCTAGGTTAATGATTTTTTGATCAGTTTTATTATTCAACTCTAGAGTTATTTTAAACATCTGTTACATTGCAATGGAGATAAAAACTACAAGGCCTTTGCTTTTGTGTTATGTGTTGTCTAATGTCATGTCTGTCTATGTTCAATTAAATATCATGTACATGATAAATTAAGTGCACATAAAATTAAAAATTAAAAAAATGGATCCAAATACTTTTAATTCATGTGATTTTAAAAGGTTCAATTTAAATTGGGTAAACTAATAAAAGTAAAATATCTTTAAAAATAACTTACAAGTCTCTAAGTGGTTAAACTAATGAAATGTTAATGTTTATAAATGTCTATTATCAATTGTTTCTAGGACTTTTCTTCAACAGGAAAGAACAGACAAATACTGTTCACTACTCTTGTCTGATATCTTGGTTTTACAGTAAAATAAATAAATTAGACTTAACATATATAAAATTTCTCAAATGTGTTTGTTAGAGACATCTGATTAATTTCCAAAGTTAAAATACTAATTATTAAAAAAATATCAAGTATTCTTAACTCCCTAAATTCCATGGGGTAACATACTTAAACGTTATTGGTATTTTCATAGATTGGTAAGTAAAAAGGGTTTAAAATTGCTTTGTGTTATCACTAAAAGCAATGTAACTAAGAGTTAATTCCTAACAGGTACAATTCTATATATAAAGAACTCCAAAATTCTCAACTGTGTTTCAATTAGAGTACTATAAACAACACAGTGTTTAATCTTGTTAAAATGGAGTGATTTAACTAAATTCAAAAATTTCTGTAACTAAGTTGGTTATATGTATGTGAGACCATCAGTTAAAGCCACTTAAGGTTTTTTCCCTAAGGTTAAATATTATTGTACTGATATAAAACTAAGGTCTAATCTGTATGTTAAACTGACAAAGATTTCTTTAAAACACTGATTTGTTTTTAACATTGTGTCTATTAAATTTTATTCTTTAGAGCAATTAATCTTAAAAAATTGGAACTTATACAATTTTGGCTAAACAACAAATGTTAAAGTATTACATTATGTTGGAGTCTAAATTTTCTTTTAAAAACTAAACTTAATTAATATAAAACATTAATGCAATTTTGGTACTATTACTCTTTTGTTTATTAAATATATATTTCCAGATGTACAAGTCTTTCAAAAAAAAAGTTTTTATTAAGCTGTTGTTCTCCAAAGTAACTATAATAGATGCTGACTCTCCATTGTGGATTCCTGATGGACTGATCTGACACGTGAACCACCCTCACAGAAGGAGGATTCCTCCCCAACTGTACCCACGAATGCGTTTGACCCAAGATGATCAAATCACTAAACAAATTGCTAACATTGATCTTCACTTTAAACAATGAATTTATAAAACCTAAATGTTTTGTGGCTGCTTTGATCCTAGACATTACTACATTAATTAATATTATTACAGCTTTAGCTGTTTCCACTACTGCATTAGTTCAAGAAATACATACTGCTTCTCATGTTAATGATTTATCTCATAATATTTCTATAACATTGGCAACTCAGGAAAAAATTGATAAAAAACTAGAAACTAGGATAAGTGCTTTAGAAGAGGCTATCCTCTATATTGGTAATCAAGTTCAAAATATTAAAACTCATATGACTACTAAATGTTATGCTAATTATAAATGGATTTGTGTTACTCCTCTTAAGGTGGAAAATGACACTGATTGGGATAAGGTTAAAAATCATATTAAGGGAGTGTGGAATAATAGTAATATAGCCCCTGATATTAATACTTCACAATCTAAAATTAAAGACATAAGTCAGGCTCATTTACAGATTAGTCCATCAGCGGATCTGGCTAAAGAAATTTTTTCCAATATAAAGAAAACTATTTATAATAGTACATTTATTCAAAGTATAATACAAATTGGCATTGGAACTTTTTGTGTTCTAATTCTGGTTCTTTTTCTTCCAGTCACCATTGCTTGTTTCCAAAGAACAATAAAGGCTGTTTGGTCAGAAATTAGCCTTCTTAAATTAAAAAATAAAAAGGGGGAACTGTTACGCCACCTGCAATTCCCCTCAGTGCTTGACAAGGATTCCGCTGAGTAATAAAGGTGTTTGCAAAGTCTCATCATGTTGGGAATTGGGTGGCGGACTTTCCTTCCTTGCTTGCTTAATATGTGTAGGTTTACTATTAATGTTTTATGTGTTTTCCCTGAAAACAGGGGTCTTAAAAGAACCAGGGTTAAAACATAAAAACCAGACTTCTTATGGAACAGTGATTTCAGATTTACTCATTTGCTATGAAACTGTGAGTAACCAAGATTGCTATGAGAAAATATAAAAACAGATTCTATCTGCCGATCCCTGTTGACTACTCTCAGATGACCTGAAACACATGGGCAAATAATTCCAACCCCATCAGGAAGGAATAACAGGAACAGAAGAAATAAAGCGTTCCTCAATGTTAATTTCACACAGTATAAGATGATATCATATATTTGTTAGCTCAAAATGTCTAGCATTTATTAACTACAGCAGTAGTCTCATGACTGACGTTTATTCAACCCTACTGAACTTGCTTTAACCTTTATGATCAGTTAAATATCAATATGTCTTATTGTTTAGTTATAGGTTATCACAAGTAAACAATTACTAGAATAATTAGAATACTTCATTGTCTAGTAATGATCATACAAAATATTTTTGTTTTTCTCCTTGTGACTTTTCCCTGTTCTGAAAAAACATGTGTAACTGCCTACCTTTTAATGTATAAAAAGTTGGCTGGGAAAAATAAAATTTAGAACTTAGCATCCATTCCTTGAGTTTGTGTTGCTTTGTTCTCCACCTCTCCGACGCCTACTCCATCACCTGTGACCACTATGACCCCTGCTAGGGCTGGACCCCGGCACCGCAGTGTCTCATCCTCTAGAGTAAGCCATCCTGAGAGTATCTTGACAAGGCAGTGTCTGGATTTATTAATGTCATTATTATGTATAACAGTAATAACAAACAAGAACATCTCTGACTTTTTGAGTACCTACCATGTACCATGGGATACCTGTTGTTTTACCCACAATTTCTTGTTTCATTTTATAAGACTCTAAAAGATGAAACAAATTAACAGAAGAACAAGAAAAATAATGTCAAGTCCTTATTACTATGAGATTTTAACATGCCTTTCTTAGAAACTGATAAGGCAGATATGCAAGAATATATAACATTGAACAACATACTTAGAAAATTTTGAGCTAATGTGATGCATGCACTCATACATACTGAATCTTGGGTTCAACAAATATAGTTTGTATATGTTATTTTCAATTACATTTGAAATATTTACAAAACTAGAACAAAAGTCAAGCATCAAAGGAAGTCTCAATAAATTAAAAATGAACAACATATTAACATTTTTATCAAAATGAGATACAAGAGAGGTTAATAAAAATATCCCCCAAACCCTCCATATATTTGGACAAAAACAATTCTAAGCAGAACAAAGAACAAAGTAAATTGAAATTATAAATGACTATAATTTAATGACACATACTACATTGTGGGGTGTAGCCAATATGATAGTTACAAGAAAATGTGATACATGCAATATGAAACAAAATAACTGAATATTAATACCTAAGTACTTAAAAGGTTTGAAAAAGTATCATGAAGCTAATCAGAAGAAAGGGAATTAATAGCAAAACAGAAATTAATGAAATAGGAAACAACAATAATAAATAAAAGATGCTTAATAGGGCCCAAACTTAAATTTTTAAAGGTCAAAAAATAGGCATGACTCTGATATAAATAAGTTGAAAATAATAAAGACCTGAATAAACAACATTAGCAATGAAAATAAGGATGTTACTAAACAAATATTTCATATTTTATATAACACATATGCTATGAAACATATCAATAAATATGAAAATTTTAATAAAATGCATGATTCTGTAGAGAAATAAAAATCACCAAAATTTTATTCAAAAAGAAATTAAAAATATGAATAGGCCATTAAATACCAAAGAAATTCTCTGCAACCAAAGATACAAGTCACATATGGTTCTGCAAGCAAGTTTTATCAAACTTCCAAAGAATTTTTTATTATATAAAATATTCCAGAGAACAGAAAAAGTGAAAAAAATGGTCCAATTCATTTTATGATACTAGTAAAACCTTGATATCAAAACCAGATAAGATTGTCAGAAAGATGAAAAGTTAGACACCAGTCCCACTTTCATAGAAGTCCTAATTTTAATATTAATAAATTATAGAAATAATCTATGCATCTATAGCCAATTAATTTTCAACAAGAGCATACTTTGGAGAAAGGAAACTCACTTCAATCATATTGAATCAAAATGGATCAAAGACTTATATGTATGAACAAAATTATGAAACTATAAGAAGAAAACATAGGGGAAACACTACAGAATATTGGTATGGGTGGAGATTTTTTTAGTTATCATTCCCAAACCACAGGCAACAACAGAAGAAACTGACAAACGGTATTACATCAAACTAAAAAGTTTCTGAAAAGCAAAAGAAAAAATCGACAGAATGAAGAAACAACATACAGAATGAGAGAAAATATTCACAAACTATTCATTTGTCAAAGGGTTAATATTGAACATCAGGAACTCAGACAACTCAATAGCAAAAAAAAAAAAAAAAAAACCTGATTAAAAAAGTGACAAATGACCCAAATAGACATCTTTCAAAAGAAGATATACAAACAGCCAACAAATTTATAAAAAAGTGTGCAACATCACAAATCATCAGAGAAATGCAAATTGAGACCAGAATGAGATACTATCTCTCCCCAGTTAGAATGTCTATTATCAAAAGGACAAAAAAGTAACGCAGGCAAGGATGCAGAGAAAGTGGAATAAGCATATACTGTTGGTAAGAACATAAATTAATCCAGCCATTATGGATAAAAGTATGGAGCTTCCTCAAAAAAAAAAAAAAAAGGGCAGAAATAGAAAGGCCATATGATCTATCAATCCACTACTGGGCATATATCCAAAGGAAATGAAATAAGTATGTCAAAGAGAAACCTGCACTTCCATATTTATTGCAGCACTATTCACAATGGCCAAGATATGAAATCAACCTAGGTGACCATCCATGGATAAACGAATAAAGATAATGTGGTGTATATGCACAATAGAATAATATTCATCCATAAAATGAATGAAATTCTGTCAATTGCAACAACATGGATGAAACTGGAGGACATTATGTTAAGTGAAATAATATGTCTCATATAGAAACACAAATACCACATGTTCTCCCTCATACAAGCAAGCTAAAATGTTGATTTCATAGAAACAGAGAGTAGACTAGTGGGTTACCAGAGTTTAGGCAAGATATGGGAGAGAATGGATGGAGAGAGGATCATTAATGATCATTAGGGTGCAGCTGGATGGGAGGAATAACTCCTACTGTTTCAAAACACAGTAGAATAACTATGGTTGACAACAATTAATTGTCTATTTTAAAATAACTGATAGAAAGGACTTAGGATGTTCCCAATACAAAGAAATGATAAATGTTTGAGGTGACAGATATTCCAATTATCTTAGTCTGATCAATACACAGTGTGTATATGTATTGAAATGTCACACTGTATTCCATAAATTCATACAATTATCATTCATCAATTAAAAGCAAAAATGTATCAAAATATTAGTAAACTGAACTCAGCAAATGAATAAAATATAAAATGTAACCAAATTAGCTTGATTTCAGAACTTAAAGGATACTTAAATTTAGAAAATCCATTGCAATTCATAGCTTAAACTGCTTAAAGAGAAAACAATGTGCACTGATCTCAATAGATAAAGAAAAATAAATAAAATTCAACACCTCTCTATCAAAAAACCTTTGAACAAATCAAGAATAGAGGGAAATATTCAATATGATAAAGGGCAGCTACTGAAAACCTGCTATAAATATTAAAATAATGTGGAAACTTTAGGAACATTCTCACTAGAACCATAAACCAAAGAGATACCTGCTCTCCAAACTACTATTTAATATTGTATTCACAAGGAAATTTCAATTCAATAAGACAAGGATAGGAATGAACTTAAGAACTGGAAAGAAAACACAATTATTCAGACTCCTTTGCTTGCCATGCTGGGCATTGAACCCAGAGCTTCACACATGCAAGGCCACTGAGCTACACTCCTAGCCTCATTCATGGACTATTCGATTGGCTACATAAAAAACTAATAGGAGTTTTCAGATGGTTTAAATATTAAGGGAGTTCATAAATATTGTTCCATAGTTTTTTTTATTTGTTCTTTTAGATATACATGACAGTAGAGTGTATTTTGACATATTATACATACATGGAGTATGACTCATTCTAATTAAGGTCCCATTCTTGCCCAGCATGGTGGCACACACCTATAATCCCAGCAGCTCAGGAGGCTGAGGCCGGAGGGTTGTGAGTTGAAAGCCAGCCTCAGCAATTTAGCGAGGTTCTAAGCAACTCAGCAAGACCCTGTCTCTAAATAAAATATAAAAAAGGACTGGGGATGTGGCTCAGAGGTTAAGCGCCCCTGGGTTCAATCCTTGGTTCCCCCCCCCAGAAGAGATTCCATTCTTATGGTTGTACATAATGTGAAGTTACTGGTCGTGTATTCATTTATGAGCAAATAAAGTTATGTTTGATTCATTCTACTATCTTCTCTAGTCCCCTCCATAGTAGCTTTATTCATTAAGAGCACAATTTGTAAACAATCATGAAGTGGTATGTGAATAAACAAATTGTGGCATATCCATACAATAGAATATTCCTTAGAAATAAAAGGGAAATTTTTCATACAAATGAAACCAAGGATGAATCACAAAAATTATGCTAGGTAAAAGAAGCCAGGCACAAAGGATTGTATACTATATTGTTCTATTTATATGAAATCCTAGAAAAAGGCAAACTATTGGGACAAGAAACATAGCAGTGATTGCCAAAAACTGAGTAGGAGGATGACACTAACTTCAAGGGGCATGGAAGGTCTTTTCAATATGATGGAAATGTTCTACATCTTGACTATAAGTGACATTTATACAATTTTGTATATATTTGCCAAAATTTAGAGCATTACAATTGGTGAATTTTATTGTTTGTAAATTATACTTCAATAAAACTGGTTAAAAATAAAGTTAACACCAGGTGTGGAGTAATATATCCCCATTGGGTGCAAAATACAAAACCCTCAAATGATTGGTGGTTCTAGGAGATTAATTGGTGGATTCAAGTGGTGTGACACGCTGAGTGACGTGCTGATTGGATAGGTACTCAATAAAAGAAGAAGCAGTTTCCGCAATGAATGAGTCAGCAGCTCTAGCCTGCTCTTACCTGGCTCCGGGTGTCTGGGTGGTTATTGACACTGTGCCCTTCACCCACCCCCCCATTACACGAGCCCCCGTGGGATACAAAACCAGGTGCATTGGCACTCTCCTATAATCCCAGCTGCTCAGGAGGCTGAGGCAGGAGGATCAGGAGTTCAGAGCCAGCCTCAGCAAAAGTGAGGCACTAAGCCACTCAGTGAGACCCTGTCTCTAAATAAAATACAAAATAGGGCTGAGAATGTGGCTCAGTGGTTGAGTGCCCCTCAGTTCAATTCCTGGTACCACCCCCCCAAAAAAATAAAATAAAATTACCATTCATAAAAATAAGTAACACTATTAACTAAGTACAAATCTAACAAAAAATGCTTATGATATTTATGTAAATAGTATTTATAGCAGTATGGAAGGACATAAAAGGAAGACCTCAACAACAGGAAATATATATGCCATTTTCACATATAGGAAGATTTAAGCTAAGGATGTCTGCTGTCCCAAAAATTAATCTGTAATTCAAAGCAATTCCAAATAACATTTCAACAGAAATGTTTCATGAACCTTGACAAGCTGATTCCAAATTTTATATGAAAAATTAAAAGATCAGGAATATCCAAAACAATTATGAAGAAGAATCAGCAAGAAGGACTAGTCCTACAGATACCAACTTTAAAAAGTAATTTAAGAAGGTAACAGATCGGTGAGAAAGGAAAAGGGATCAAGCCACAAACCTGAGAACATAAGGAATCCTGGTATATGAAAGAACTGTTATTGTAAATCATGGGAGGAAAGGAAGGATTGTTTAGTAAATAGTGTAGGAAAAATTGATTATTCATATTGGAACAAATAGAATTGGATTTCTATATCATATACAGAAATAAATTCCAGATGTAGTTAAAAACTCAATGCTAAAAATGACTCCTAGGTTTTGAAAGAAATTTAGAAGAATATCATTACAATATCAGGGTAGAAAATGATTTCTTGTAAAAGATACAAAAACTACAATTTGTAAAGGATTGACCAATTTGTTCACATAAAGGGATAAAAGCCTCTATTATTCTATATTGTAAAATATTTTACTAAGCAAAGTCAATAGGTAAGTGACTTGAAGCAAACATTGACAGCAAATAAATAACAGACAAATATAGACTACACAAAGGACTATGTTCAGTTTTAAAAATCAAATTAACTATATGCAAAATATTAATGGACAATGCACTGAACAGAAAAACCTGAGTGACTAGTAAATAGCTAGTAATATGCTTGTCCTCATTAATAATCAGGAAAATGCAAATTAAATTAGCATAGTGATACTATTTCATATCCATCACATTACCGCAAATAAAAACATCTGCTAATACCACATGCCAAAATGAAAGTGAAGAAACAACTGCTATACCCTGCTTCTGGGAATGTGAGTTTATACATCCACTTTAGAGAACATTTGGCAGTTCTTAGTAAAAATGAAAATATGTATATATTCTGAGTCAGCAATTCAATGCCTAGGTGCCTTATGGAAATTCTGGAAACGTGCACAAGCATATTCATTGCAACATTTGTAATGACTAAAATATATTAACATAAATGTCCATTCTTTTCTAGCCCTCCAAAGCTTCAGGTTTTCAATCTATTTTCTGATTCAGTTTATAAGAATTTCTCACCCTTTTATTAATTCATCCAGTGCAATTTCAAAACAGCAACTTGAGAAAAATAATTACAATTGTAGGACTCATTTTAACAAGGAAGCTATAAGGTAAAGCAGACGAACCAGCAGTATTAAGTATAATGAGGAACAAGGTAAATTAACAATGAGTGAATGAGAATTATACGTACTAACAGAAATAGGTATGAAAACATAAATGGGAATTAGGAAAACGAAGCAAGTTACAAAATGTTATGATGCTAGTTGTGTGAAATTTAAAACATATGTACTATTGCCATATATTGTTCATGGATACATTCATAAGTAGTAGATGGATAAAACATGAATATGCAGGACACATAATTAGGGTGGTGGTTGCCTCTGTGACTCAAGAGAAATGGAATTGGGGGGAAAAAAGTATTTTTACTGTACCTACAATGTTTTATTTCTTAGAAAATCAGCTCTGGAGCAAAAATAAATAAAGCCTCATCCCATCCACATGCTAATCTCCATAAAAATATTATATATTGTGTGATCACTTTTGTGTAAATATGGAAAAATATAAATGTATAAAGCCTGTTAAAAACATACAAAATTTCTTAAGGCACCCACAACACACTACGTATAATAGTTGCCTCTGGGAAGAGAGATTGGAGGTCTGGGGTTGAAGGGAGTCTTAGTTATACTGTTTTAATTATTCACCATGTGCAAATTATGTATTGTACATTAAATTTAGTTTTTGAAAAATTCATAAACTTAGAATAAAAGACCTGGCATCTTTTGTGATCTTTAGATTAGTATTCTTTTTGTATAGGAGATTATGTGATGTTTATTGAATTTTCTTTTAATCAAATTTCCTACTGAGCCTTAGTGACCAGTAAGTTGACAATTAGGAAAGAAGAGTTACTGCGGTGAACTGTCCAGCTAAAAGATTTTTTCATTTCCTTCAAGGCTAAGAGCTATATCTATATCCTTGTATTTCCTACCATATCAACTACAGAGTCTTAATCTGTTAGTGAATTATACTCATATCTACATTCCTCAACTTGTTCATTCATTTACTCATGTGACAAAATGTTATTAGAGAATGACTATAGTTTACTGCAAACAGGAAGTATTTCAAGTTTTTTCTTTATATGGATTTGTCTTCAATGGCCAGAGATTTGGTACTGGTGTTTCTACAGGAAATATGATTTGACATCTAATAACTGAGTCACACTTTAGGGTTATGATCTAACTATGTGTTAGGGAATACTCAGGAAAAAATATTTTCTTCTTCCAGAAATTACTTTTGATAAAGCTCAGTGATGATGAGAGAAGAAAATGACCTTAGTGATAATTACAATAATATTACTACTGCCCCAAATCATTGCCTCCTCTCTTTTCCAGTGGCTACCATTCTCTTTTAGATTCAAGTAACAGCTTCCTCACTGAACTTCGTGTCTCAGGTCTCTTCGTTTAGCTATCACTTATTTGCATAGCCACCAAAAGTTTATAGTTTTTAAAATACAAACATGACTGTCTTTTCCCTATTCAAAATCCTTAATGGCTTCTCACTAACCTCAGGATAAAGTTCACACTCTTTAGGATAAATTGCACGACCACCCATCATCTGGTGTCTACCTATTTCTCCAGTCTCCTTTCCTGTTTCTCCTTTGTGTCACAGGCTATTCCCTCTGACAGAAACTCTTTCTACTTCCTTGTTGACTTGACAGACTTCTATCCTTCCTTCAAAACTCAAGATCTTATAAAGATTAATGAAATGCTAAGTAAAAACTCATTTTGGAAAAAATGCAGATAGCAGGTCCTCCAGTAGACCTTCAGTGTTCTACCTCCTGCAAACTGATCCCCCAGTTTCCTTCTCCACATTACAAAAATTTGTATTGTTGGCATTTACCATGATGCAATTTTATTGCTTTGTTTACATGTCTTCCACTTCTGGTAGACACTGAGGTCCTAAGTCATGAACCCAGCTTTCCAGACTTTATTCCTATTTATATCACCAGGAGTTAGAGTATTGCTAGATACAGAGGAAGGACCTGATATTGTTTGTGCACTTTATAACTGAATGGTGACAAGGATGATGTCCTGGGATAACAGAGGCAATGGCTATATCTCTGCAAGTCCTCTATTTTATGTGGTGCTCACACAGCTTTAAAGGATGCTCACATAGCTATCAAATAGAAGAGAGTCCTCACTAAGTGCTACACAGAGAGGCTTAACTCCCCCAGCCAACTCTTTCTGTACAGCCTGGAAAGCAATAAAAGCATACAAAATCAGCAGTAAGGAAACCTATCCAGTTGCCATCTGCAATCTATCCACCAAGGATGAAACAATGACAAGGTAACTGATTTGAAAATCTGTCTCTGACAACTTGTATAAGAGGACTTTTAATTTGATTATAAAATCAAACCATAACAGTTGTGCTTTTAATTAGGATGTGAAATTCACTTAAGGTTGACTGAAAGTTTGGGGGAAAAGGGATTTGAATATTTTCAATCTATATTTAATGATATAAAAAGCTAAGAGTTCTACTTCCAACTATAAGGGTCCGGGCCTCCTTGAACTTTAAGACAAAAATATCGTCAATGTCTATGATCACCAACATCTTTCAGATGCTTCTTAAATGTGATGCTAGCATGGAGCATGAAGCTTCCTATTTAATAAAGGGGTTTCCCACACAATATTAGATTTATGTCCCACAACAACCATGTGAATTCAGCAGGACAGGAATTCAAAGTAGGAAAAACTGGGACTAAGTGAAGGAAAGTGATGCTGGATTGCACAGGCACTGGAAGATACAAATCTAAAATCTAGATTTTTCTCACTCGTTTCAGCACTTTTGCCACTGTACCCTCCCCAAACTGTTGCTTGGTACTTTCAGCAGCCTCTGGAGTCTGGCCTAGATGGATTGTGGCTCTGACCCATGTGACATGTCAGATACTCCAATATCCAATTTCACACCATTAGTCAGCAGTCACTGAATGGAAGTTCAGGATGTCATGAGAATCCAACATCGATCTCTCAATTAAAAAGCAAATCTCCCCTGGGAGCCAAACTTAAGATAATTGGTTTTCTTATTTGAACTGTGTCTACCAGTCCCTGCTTGCAGAGGGTGGTTGGAGTGTTTAAAAGATAGATACATTGGCAAGCATTATGCTCTTTCTAAAGGAAGTCACTGCAGGAACTAAAAGTGCTTTGGTCACAACCACCTGAAAACTAAAAGTGTCTTTAGGTGACATACTCTTAGTTCTTCCTTTTGGAAGCCTTGTGCACTTCAGGGAAGTTAGATGGGAAAAAAGTGCAATTGTGCAGGTAGAAAAGAAAAGGTTGGAAAACTATGATTCCCAAGGTTCTGCATGATCTTTTCAGAGGATATATTATATGTCTGCCATACTGTTGCTGGATCTACTCCTGGTCAGACAAAACAGTAGTGGTACAGCAAACCAGCTACCTGTCTTAGCAACCCACTTCAGACTCTGCCAAGTATTTTGGGCTCCACAAGTATAGATGGAACGAGAAGACAGGCTCTGAGGAAGCAAAGTGAACATCTCTGCCATGGCCTCTTCGTAGCCATCCAAGGATGGCTTATGTCTCCAAACTCAAGTGGAAGGAAAAAGAAGAGGTAATTATCTTCATAATCACTATCCACTTTTATCCTCTTCTCTATCTTGTGAAGGATGATATTTCATTCCTACCTGAAGATAATGCCTCCAATTATATATTTCCCCATCTTATTCCCTCCGATCTCCTTGGAGACCCTCCTTACTCCATCATTCATCCTCTTGCATGTCTCTCTTTTCTCTGGAACTAGATGCTTTGCTTAGACTCTTAGTTTCTCCTTTACTAAAAAGCAAAAAGTGAGAATAAAAACTTTCCCTCTGTCCTCTCTTCTACCCCAGCTTTGTGGCTCTATCTCCTTCCTTTGCTTTACCAACAATCTTCTTGAAATTATAATCCATATTTGTTGTTTTGTTTTTTCTTTTCATCTCCTTACCTTACTGCACTCAGGATCCCTGCCCGAGCACTCTCATATTCACGGCACCTTCTTTACTAGCAATTCTAATGACTCCACTTCTTCCTTGGACTCTGTGACATCATTCTCTTTGTTTCTCTCATTTCTGTGAGTCATTTTTGCAATCCATTTCTGGTCTTTCTTTCTCCAAAACTATGTGTGCTACTACCTTTTCTGTCCTCAGTCCCCTACTCATTTAGCTCAAAAGTCCTTCTAAAACTATTAGCCAGCATGGGCTTCAGATTACTAGACCTTTTTGCACATCATTCCCTCTGCCTGGAATGCCTCTTTTCTATTCTTCTCCTCAGAAAATTTTAGTTTTTCTGGACACCTATCAAAGCTCTGAAACTACTATATCCAAAACAGTTTACTTCATTCTACCTTCAAAACTTGTTCTTGCTAAAGCAGATCCTTCTGTTATCTCCATCATGAAAATCTACCTCAATTTCTTACAACATGCTAAGATGATGGCAACCACATATGGCTTCTATTATCCAGTTACCTGACCAAAAATTCTTAATGTAATTATTATCTTGTAAGTTCACATTTACATCAACACGAGTAAGAATAACTTTTTTCTCCAGGAGGAAGAGTCATAATTGAAATACAAGCACCATGTGATAGTGGTGCCATTATGGTTCTGTTTTCTCATCTGTAAATCCAATGAGACAAATCAAAGACCTACTCCCAAGTACCCCACAAGATAGTTGAGAAGATTAAAAATAGTAATGGATCTGAAAGTTCTTCAAAAGGTATTGTCCTCCAGGAATGTAAATGGCTAAATGGAAGGTAAGTCTTTTTTCAGTACCATAATATACATTAAGATTCTTGTATAGAGCACTGAAGGGAGATGAGAAGAGAGCAAGAAATATAAGAGTATGCTATAATGGAAGGAGTGACAAGCAGAAATGAAACCTTGGTGTTAGTTCCTGCTCTGTTACTGATACACCCCAGATCCTAAGAAAGACACTTTACCTGTCTGGATCTTCTTTTTCAGTTAGAAAATTAAAAGGTTGATCAAATGACATTTTAGAAGTTCTTTCTACCTTCAGCATCCCTTGACTTGATAATCAGTGGAAGGAAATAGGAGAAACCTAACATTTCCTATGTAATTCTTCACTTGAACTTGTTAAAAATATTCCCCAATTCTCATGCCCCACTTTCCTTCCATTTTTTTACCTTGGCAAACCCCAAACCTGATTTAAACTATCTGCCTACTCTGTCCTGGCAACTAAACATTGCCAAAGAATATCACATAAGAAAAAGTCGGATTGTGCCTTCTTAAATTCATGATCTCGAACATCAAATTGCCACTCAATATTGGCTAGAAAACTAGGATTTACTCTAGTAGGATATAGCCCACTCACTGTCAGATATGATTAGTTTATAGCTTTTTCTTTGCTCTCAAACCTCTGACATGCCCTTCCCTACCTTCACTCATAGATGATGACCTTTTCTCCTACATCATTGAGAAAACAGAAACCATAAATACAAAGTCAGTCATCTTCTCTAAGATCACATATAGCAACTTACCTACAACTGCAACAATTTTTCTGACCTTCCACCTGCTAAAAATGAGTGTCTCTGCCTTTGTCATAGGTTATACCCTCCACCTGTGCTCTTTATCCCACCCCTCTCAGTTTCTAAAATATTTTACTCCCAATATTAGCTCCTCATCTACTTACATGTGAGCAGTATCTGTACTGGATCATTCTCATTGGGATAGAAAAAGAAGGGACAATGCTCATCTCTCTACAGTTACAACCCTATTCCTCTGCCTCTTTTCAGTCTCCAAGTAGCCCAACTGAATTGATTATCCATGTAACCAAATATGTGAGACCAACCTCTGTCTTAATTATACAACAGCTTTTAATACAATCAACAGTTCTCCTGAAACATGGATTCTGTTATTCTAGTTCCTCCTGGTTTTCAATCCTACCTCATCGATTCCTCCTTTTCAATATCCTGTTCTGGTTTCTCCTCTTCTGTTAGGACTAAAAGAAAGAGGGTGTTCAAGTTCGCTGTAGAGCCTTCTTCTATATCTATAATCTCTCTTTAGATCATCTTATTAATTCCCATGTCTTCTAATGCTATATATATTCACATAAATGCTAAATTAATTTTCCAGTCAACCCCTCTCTTCTGAGCTACCTACTCATGAACCCAGCTGTTTTCTTTTCTCCTTCCTCCACCCAGAATCCTCAAACTTAATGAAAATTGAACTTATGATTTCCCCCAATCTTTTCCTCCACACTGTCTTCATCATTTATTTTATTTTATTTTATTTTTTTGATGCTGGGGATTCAAACCCAGGACCTTGTGCTTGCGAGGCAAGCACTCTACCAAATGAACTATATCCCCAGTCCCAGTCTTCACCATTTAAATAAATGCAACAGTTACTGAAGTCAGAAACTCAAGGGTCAGCTCCAATAGTTCACTTTTCATTACTCCTTATATCTATGTCAGTAAGTCCTGGTGTTTCTACCTCCAAAATACATCTTGAATTGTCTTCTCTCTCATTTTTTCTTCTCCATTTTACTCAGATATTCTATTATCTCTCACTTGGTTCTCTGAAGTAGTCTTTTATTTCTCTCTGTCATGAAGTTGTCCCTCTATGTAATACATAACATCAAAGCTGACTTTAAGCTACAAATGGGATTACACTGCTGCTTAACACCCTCCAGTGGTTTCATATAGCATTTAAAAATATAAATTCCTGAATGATCTCACCTGTCTTCTTCCTTCCTTTCTTTTCTTCTCCTCCTCCTCTTCCTTCTTCTTCCTCTTCCTCATCTCTTCCTGCTTCTCCTCCTCCTCTTTCTCCTCCTTTTCCTCCTCCCTTCCTTCTTTCCTTTCTTTCCTCTCTTCTTCTCTCCCTTTTTCTTTCTTTCCTTTTTCTTTCTTCTTTTTTCCTCCTCCTTCTTCTCCTTCTTCCTTCCTCCTCTTCCTTCTTCTTCTCCTCTTCCTCCTTCTTGGTATATCTCTTTCTTTGTCTCTGTTTCTGACTTTCTCTCTCTCTCTCTCTCTCTTCCTCTCTCTCTTTCTCTTTCCCTCCCTCCCTTAGTTTTCTAAAACAATCCTTTCTTGCTCTAGTCCTATTCCCTCTTCCTGTAATGCTCTACCCCACTCACACTCTCTAGTTTAGTCTTGCTCTACTGTGCCTCTTCTACTAAAGTTTAATGAACTTGCTATTTAAATAAGTTTTAAGAACTAGACACATTTTGTCATGATGAAACTCAATACATATAATTTACTTGCTATGTAATTTCTAAAACAGGAAACAGATTTTATCATAGATCTTATGCAGTTTACACACAGATGACTAGGGATATTCACTGTTGATGATAACACCATCATTGGCAACAGAAGTAACCAGAATCAGATCTCCAAGAATTGAACACATCTTCCTATTTTTGAAATACTAAAAACTGCATATTTATGTTTTATAGCCACAATTTCAAGAACCTATACATTCTAAATATAGTGAGATAATTAAAGTTGCAGATTAACTTTCCAAATGGTTCCTGGGAGACTATGGTCAAATATACTAATTAAGTTTAAGAATCTTGCATGTCTACAGAGAAACCAATTATTCCTGATATGTATGAAATCTCTGTTTGATTTTTTTCTAAAAATAGTATTTGATCAATGGTTATTCTTCAAATTTTTATTTATTTATTTATTTTAGATCCAAATCATGACTAGCACTAAAGAAGAAAATACAACTCAAATTTCAGAAATTATCCTTTTGGGTTTTGGGGATCTCCATGGCCTTCGGTTTCTTCTTTTTGGAATATTTCTGGCCATTTATGTGATGACTCTCATAGGCAATATGGTGATCCTAACTGTGGTGTCAGCTGATTGCTCCCTTCACACACCCATGTATTTCTTTCTTGTTCATTTCTCCTTCCTAGAGATTGGCTACACCACTACTATTGAGCCCATAATGTTGAGGACATTGCTGTCAGCTCATGTATCTATTTCCTTCCCAGCCTGTGCTTGCCAGTTTTATTTTTTTGCCTCCCTGGTGGCTACAGAATGCTTCTTCCTGGCTGTAATGTCTTATGACCGCTACATAGCCATCTGTAACCCACTGCACTACTCCAGCATCATGGACTTCTGGGGTTGCTTACAGCTAGCTGCTGCTTCTTGGGTGGCTGGATTTCTGTCACCCGTCCTTCTCATGGTCCTCATTTTTCATTTAGCATTCTGTTCTGCTAATGAGATTGACCACTTCTTCTGTGATTTGAAGCCCATTATGAAACTTGCCTGCACTGATACACAAGTAGCTGAGATGACCTCCTTTATATGCACCACTCTATTTGCCCTTGGCCCCTTCCTGCTGACCCTGGCTTCCTATATTCACATAATTTCCACTATTCTGAGGATTCCTTCTGCCACAGGGAAGCAACGGGCTTTCTCCACCTGTTCTTCACACCTAACAGTGGTCAGTCTCTATTATGGGACACTGGTCATTGTCTATGGCTTCCCATCAGGACCTCAATATGAATACATCTTAAAGTTGCTTTCCCTTCTATATACAGTGCTTACCCCTTCCCTCAACCCTGTCATTTACACCCTAAGGAACAAGGATGTGAAAGTAGCTCTGAGAAAATTGGTGCAAGGGAAATAGACCTAGGCAAAGAATGTTTGAAGATTTTAGTGAATATTGGTATTTATCAAAAACCCAATGAAGCAGAAATATTTCTATAGTATCAACAATACTATAGTGAAATCGATGAGTGTTCCCATGTTCCATCAACATTCTCCCCATTCATGAACCGGAAGTGTGTTAAGCTTCATTTGTTGAACATTTTATAGGTGCTAGGCACTATGCTAAGGCATTACGCATGGATCACTGTGCTAAATCCTCATGGTAACATTATGAGGTAGCTACTATTATTGTTCCTATTTTACAGATGTCACAAGTGAGTGTCAAACATTAATTCATTTACTCAAGAACATCCAGTTAGATTGTAGTGAAACCAGAGTCTGAATCTGAGCCCAAGGTTTTCCTGTCACCAAACTCATAATCTTTTCATTGACTGAGGAGTTTCTTGGACCATGGAAGATATTGATACAGATGACCTTTCTTAGGTGAACAATGGTTAGATGTGAGGTGAAAAGGGAAAAGGAAATGTGATGAAATTTAAATAACAGTCTTTTCCCTTTACCCCTTCAAATTGTTGGTAAAAGTGTCATGGCATTAAAATTAATTTTAGCTTTTCAAGAATTATTCATACAAAAGACTAAAAGCAATCGAACTGGTTCAATGCATTAAAGCACACACACACACACACACACACAATGGAATATAATACATCTGTGAATAAACTAAGAAACAACAACAAAGAACAATTGAGTTCTGCATGTGCTAAAATGGACAGATCTACATATTATATTGTGAGTGCAAAAAAACAGTTGTAGTACAGTGTGTATAGTATGGCACCATTTGTGCAAAAAATGGAAAAGAAAAATATAATTAATTATATGTTCATAAAAGTGTTCTAAAAAGTACATAGAATTTGGTGGTATTAGTTACATCTTCATCCACTGAACATAATAATCCCCCCAACTTGATGTGTTCCCATTTCTAGAATGGAAAACCCAAGGGAGAAAATACAAGCTATATGTCTAATGTTCTCAGTTCACCATTGTTGGCACAATAATAAAGACCTGCAAGGGACTGGCATGAAATAAGAATGATTTCCTAGGCTCTTTTTCTTTATCACCAGAGTGATCTTCCTATAATAGAAATATGTCCACATCCTTCAGTGTTTAATCAACCTCTGCTAGAAGGACCCCCAATTAAAAACATAATAAATATCTCATACTCTTCTAAACTCCATGACTTTGTACATGATGTTTCCACTTTTGCTTCTGCTTTCCTCCTCCTGCGTTAACTTCTTTCCATCCTTCAATTATTAAATATTAAGTGTCACAAACTCGATAGAGTACTCTAAGCCTTTACTGTCCCTTTAAAGCTTTACCTATGTTCATACAACACTTTGCACCTGTGTCTGATTTAGCATTGTATTATCTAGAGTAATTACTTGCATATGTGTATTTCTGTCCATCTAATAATAAATTCATGCAACTATTTATCCTATAAGGTAATGTTTCCCTGCCTGAAATACTGGCTAGGCTGTATAACACTTTCAGAATAGTTCCAGTTCTAAAGTCAGATTTTTCTTGGGGCAAATTTGATAGTAGATCTTGTGGTGAGGGTTAAAGCATCTTGAATATTTCCTCTTAGGGTCAGGGACCAGCATTGTTTTGGGCCCTTGGAAAAAGAACTTAAATCATTCATTTATTCATTTATTATATGTTTGACATATTTGTTAAATATAAGTTCAACATATAATAAGCATGTTAAATATAAATTTAAGTATAGCCGGGCACCATGGCACATGTCTGTAATCCCAGCAGCTCAGGAACCTGAGGGAAGAGAATCACAAGTTCAAAACCAGCCTCAGAAACTTAGCCAGGCCCTAAGTAATTCATTAAGACCATGTCTCAAATTTTTTCAAAAACAATTAAAAAGGGATAGGATAGGAATGTGGCTCAGTGCCTCTGAGTTCAATCCCTGGTACAAAAAACAAACAAAAAGCAAACAAACAAAAAAACAACAATAAACATCTTCTATGTGCATAACACACTTCTGGGCACAAAAGGAATAAAGTTCATGTGAATACATTTTGAAAATTCTCCATTCTAAGCACTGGACCACCTATACAGTATCAGACAGAGAGCCTGCACCTAGTTAATGTTTGTTCAACTAAACCAAGCCAAGGAAAGATGGAGCGGCCTGACCTCCTGAGAATAGGATTGCCTTCTGTTGAGAAGATCATTCCCAACACTGAATTTATAGATCTTAGAGGTGTATGAGTTGTATGATACACTGGGAGAAAAAGAAGTGTGGGGAAGAAAAAGAGGGAGGGATATGTCCACCTGGAAATTTTAGGAGGCATTTCTTCCTCCATGGCAGAAGCTGCCATCTGCCAATGAGAAGGCAACACGTCCATGGAGAGCAGCAATTAGTGCTAATTGGGTTTCTTCTTTTTAATACCTGAAACAGAGCCCTATTGAGATCAGGTAAGGATATCCATTAAAAGCAAGCTGTTCTCTGCATATCACTTAATTCAAAGTACTTACGGAGGCTGATTACATGCCATTCTCTCCAAGGATAGCTAAAGCTCAACATGGTGGTTTGTGTAAGTTTAGGGACTTAAATTCTTAAGCCAACATGCAAATAAGGAATTATTTTCAAAAAATCTTAATTAGTTTATGAAGATAATGCCTCGAGAAAGGGTAAATACTTTTTACACAGGCCACAGTACAATTTGGCCTATATGAAGCCAGGCATCTGGATGAAAATGAAAAATTAGGTATCACCTTTAGGAGCACTGCTTATGCAAAGTTTTCAGGTGCCTAATTATATTCTTTGCTGTCTGGAAGAGTTGCAGTATTCAATAGCACTTAAAAGAGTGGACTCACCACTCATACTAGCTTCTATGTATCAGTTCTGTGATTTTAGGCAAGGAACTTAGCCTCCCTGATCTTCAAGTCTCTCATGTGTAAAATGGCAATACTAGTACCACCTTACCTCCCAAGGTTGTTAAGGAGGATTAAAAGAGATAATATGTGTAAAACTCTTGGCACATGAGAGGTATCAACGTGTGATAATTATTATTTTAGTAGTTATCATCATCATTGTTGAATGTCATTGGACTCTTAACTGCTTTGATATAGTAAAGTAGTATGGACCAGGGAGGTATCTGGAAAATTGGGAAAAGTCCGACAGCTGAAAGCAGATGCTAGAAAAATGAGTGCCAAGTTTCTGAGCGTCTCAGTTTTGCCAGGATCTCAGTTTGCTATCATTGTTGGCAAGCAAAACACAAGCCCAACACCACGGGTATTTCATATGTTCATTGACTGAGCAGCTTTGTGGAAACTGTTGATGCTGCTGCCCAACATCTGGCTTTTAATGACAGCTCAAACAGTATCACCAGACTAGATCCACCTTACTTTTTCTGCAAGAACCACATTTCTTTCTCTCTTTATCTACTTCCTATGTCTTTCTCACATGGGAAAAACACCCTTACAGTCTTCTGACAACAACAAATGTTGTGAAAGTAGCCTGGCGCTGTGGCTCATGCCTGCAATCCCAGCAACTGACACAGGAGGACTGACACAGGAAGATCACAAGTTCAAAACCAGCCTCAGCAACTTAGAGAGGCCCTACACAACTCAGCGAGACACTGTCTCTAAATAAAATATACAAAGGATTGCGGATGTGGCTCAGAGGTTAAGTGCCCCTGGGTTCAATCCCCAGTACAAAAGAAAAGGTGTGAAAGTAAATGAGGCAATGCTTTATTAGGAAAGAAGGCAGACTAAAGGGGAATGAATCTATTAAATTGTTAAGAGTTAAGCCACTATCTACCAGTCTAACTTAGTATGTACCATTATTCTATGTCTACATTGGAATCCCTTTTTGGTTTCCTCAATCTGCAAATTCTTTTGTGCTTTATAATGTTTGCATTTGTCATTCTCACTACTTAGAATACTGTTCCTCAAAACTTGATAGTTTGTTCCTTCTTATTTTTCTCCTGTCTCCTTTAACATCAGATAGAGCTTTCCTGGACACCTCATCTAAATTACCTTCACTGCCTACTCCCATCTGGTTAGGCTCCATTTCAATATATCCTCATTCTTTTTATCACATAGCAAAGTGGTAATTGTGTAATCATGTGTATACTTATGTTTTTCACATTTGGCTCTCACAGCTTCTGTGTCTGACCCATAGTAAACACTCAATATAAATTTGATGAACAGATGAATGAGAAAATGTTTTTGGAATTCTAGCCCCCTGGTTAGTCAATGGGTAGGTAGTCAATGGACATGGTTTGATAGATGGGTGGCCACCATTTAAAAATTTGTTAATGTTCTTCCCATCAATAGGTGGAATCAAAATCCTCCTCTTTAAATCCCAAAGTGCTAGAGACTATTTGAACCAATAGAGAATAAAATGGGTGCCAACAGGGTATCCTGGGCACAATAGTAGCATTCAGAATAGAAGAAGTGACTTCCAAGACTGGGCCATAGAAAGTGCTGCTGCTTTTACCTTGTTTGTAGTAAACTTGCTTTTGTATCACTGGACTATCATGTAAGAAATTTGATTATCCTGAAGTCACCATACTGTGAGCAAGTCACATGGAGAAGCCATGTGAGGTTTTTTTTTCCACTCCTGGGGAGACAAAAGTAATGCCATTAAAGAGCTTATAGGGTCATATCTTCTCTGAAAATTCTTTGATATTTTTCCACTGAGAAGTGGGATCAATGTACCCTCCCTTTGAAAATGAAAATGTCGTCATGGTTCTGACCAATATAGCATGACCAGGGTACTAACGGATTGAAAGCATCCACCAGCATAAACTGCCAGATATATGAGTGTAGATGCCTCTAGATGACCCCATGACTTGCTGTCAAGTCCCCTCCAATCAAAAGGCTTTCCATGCTGAGGTCCCAGACATTGTGGGATAAGATAAGCTATTCCCACTGTGACCTGTCTAGATTCCTGACCCACAGGATACATGAACATAGTTCAATTGTTTATTTAGCCCATGGTAACTAGAATATTGGCCATGGAATCCATATAATTTTAGGAGGCACACAAAATAAGGTCAGAAATTTATGTTGCATGGGAAAATGCCTCTTGATTGACACTGGATTTTAAAATATAGCATGTGATTTAGTATTTCTATAAACTCACTTCAAAACTTCTTTCTTGGAAGAGCAGCTCCCCTGAACCCTGCAAGCAGAGGAGGGGATTTCCTTCACCCTGGTTGTTACCACCATATTGAGGATACCCCTTCATTAGTACTTGTTGTACATCTTGTTCATGTGAACTCACATGCTCTGTCTCCCATTCTAAAGTAGTTTGCATATATGACTTGTCTCCCAAAGGCCTTGCACTGAGGGTTCAGAGAATACAGTTTTGGTGATTAAATGAATGTTTCTGATGATTATTTTCATCTGGTGTGGCTTCGTTCTCCTAAGTGCCAGGTTTTGCCATGTTCCGGGTCAGCACCAACCTGCCTCTAACAAATATGGAATATAGATGAGGGTCTGAGCCATCTGTGCTGTTTTGTTTGATTTCAGGTCATCTGTGCCTCCGCCGTCCAGATTTCACCACTAGCATTTCATATATTCATTTCCTGTAGTTCTGCTTCCTACAGAAGTAAACACTTGGAGGGATAGCCCAGTAATGAGGAAACCAAGACTACAGCTAAAAAGTAACAATAGCCACAGTAAGAATGAATGCATCTAGCAGTGAATGAAATTTAACTGTTTCAGGCAGTGTGGTCATGTTTTATGTGCATGATCCCATAAAATCTTCACAACAGCCCTATGAGATAGACGTTATTATTATCACCATTTTACAGATGCGAAAATTGAGGTTCAGAGAGGGTAAATACCAAACTCTCACTGCTGGCAAGTTGGGGCATCCAGGTCTCTCTGACTCTACAGCTTAGCCTACTGGCATGTATTCCCATGTGTATAATGGCTTTCTTGGAATTTTTGAAGCCATTTATTTTTAATGGCAAAATAAAAGCAACACATGTCTGGAACTGAAAGGCATTTCAGGCAATACTACAATTGAATGGAGAAAGGAATGTTTTGAGGATTAGGCTGGAACAGGGTTTCTTTTTAGTGGAAAGTTATCCCCTTAAGGACATCTGTGAAGAGGACCTTATTAGTCATTTCATGGGATAGGGGTAGGGGGAAGGGCTTGCATAATGAATTCAGTCATTTTCCCTTACCCTGTGATCTACCTGTTCCTGGAGTTCTAGTTATTGAAATCTGAAGTCAATTTCTTTCTCCTCTGTTGCGACCACTAGCCAAGGACTACCTTCTGACTCCCTCCAAAAGCCCTCTGGAGGGAGTAGGAGGTAGCCTTTGAGGGTAGAGGACAGGGTGAGCAAGAACTAGCTCTTGATGGATACTCCAGATGAGAGGGTCTTTTGAGTGATAGCCTGAGGTAGCTGTTGGGCAAAGAGATCCCAGATTTTTTTCCTCTAATATAACAAGTGCTTGATGAAGGTGATGATTAACACCAACTCAGTAACTGCACTGCTGATGTGGATGCAGATGAGGGATGTACAAGGGCTGAAAAACTCAGGAAAGAAACTGGTTTCTTGGTTTAACTGTTTGGAAGTAATTCTAATTACAGGCGTTTATGTGAACTGTTTACAATTTATGCCTAATTGCCACCCAGCACAATAACAATTATGCATATCATTAAATATGTGTCAGATTAATTTTGTTGTAAATTTTGATTATAACAGCAAACCCTATGTGTGTATGCTCTGTCTCCATAATTTGTTGCTCAGATTGCTCACAACTTAGGAATAAATGAGACAGAACATTGGCTGGGGGGCCCAGAGTAGGAATGGTGCAGAGGCGGCTGCCTGGGGTTGAATATTTACTATGGGTAGTGCACAAAGTGGATAATCAACAAATGCATAAATCCCAGCAGCTTAACTTCACTGGAGCCCTGCAGGCAGCTCCACAATCTTTTATTCATTTATTGTTGATTTTTTGGCTGTATTCATGCCCACAGCATGTTCCAAACCTTTTCTGGTCTTCTTGGCCTCTTAACTTACTCCCTCCTCTCTTGACTCTTGCTCAATGGGTAAGGATGACCTCATCCTGGCCTTTGCACAGTACATCTGCCTAATGTCTCCCTAGTCTAGATTCCACTTTTCTCTCATGTTGCAGTCCCTTTTGCCTGTGGGCCTCTGGCCTCTGGTAAGTAAGGGTGCCCTTTCATCTGTGTTTTGGTCCCTTCCTCTCCTACTTCCCTGAAGACTGGTCCCCTGTCCCAGAATTTCACTGCCTTCAATATCTTTCTGGGATTGATTTTTACTATGTACATAATAGGCACTCAGTAAATATTCGTTGAGGTTTCCTTTAGACATACGTGGGACACAATGGGAGTACACACCCACACTCACACACACAAACACACACACAGACACAGACACACACACACAATGCTCTTGCTATTCTTTCAGCTACTATTTTCTCTTCTTCCTCTAAGTAAACCTTGTGCTTATTATACATCTTCCATATCCAATTATATTAGAAATTCATTGAAGGCAAGGGGCTCCTCTGTTACATTTTTTCTGATTTCTTAGCTCAGCTTGAAGCACTCAATACATGCTGAAATATCCTCACTCATGATCCTCACAGGCTGATTTCTCTGTAGAGGGATGGAGATGTCTAACATTTTTTTCGACAGCTTTCTCTTCAAGAGACTGAGCAGAATAACATAAAGCATGTGGCTTTGGTATCAAACAGACCTCAAGTTCCATTCGAGGCTCTGCCACTCACTAACTAAGAGGATTTGGATAACTCGCTTCATCTTCCTGAGGTCCAATTACCTCATCTGAAAAATGGGGATAATAATAGAACCTATCTTGCAGGATTGTTGTGAAGATAAATTGACATACTGATGAAAAGGACCTGACATACACTAGTAATGATTCTTCTCAAGCAGAAACTTTCAGCTCCTGTGGCTCACTCACACTGAAGATTTGTTCCACCTACTATAGTAATAATGAGCCATGATTCCAACAACCTCAAGCCTTACTTATTATTCATATTCAGCTTTTCATTCTTAGCTCTAGATCAGTAGTTCCCATTCCTATGAGACCTAATACTCCCTCTTAATAACAAATATTTTGTGACTCACTCTTCACTATCCTGAAATGAAGTTCATAGATAATATAACCTACCTACATGCATAATTTTAAAATATCAATATAGTCACCTAACTTAAATATAAATGAGGAATGAAAAGAAAGTAATTTACAATAAAATGACACATATTTCAATATATAAATGCAAGGGCACGACTACATCCAACAATATAATGAAATACATGATTGCATGATCTTATAATAAATAAGTTTGTATTTAAGAGGATTCAGAGCCATTACAAATAAGAAAGGAAAACATAAAAGGCAGAGATACAGGAAATCAGTAGGAAAAAGCTGCTATTAATACCAGACAAGATTCAGATGAACATAAACAGTTTTTCTCACCTGTCTTATTAAAGCTCACTGGAATGTTTTAAAGCTATATGGAACACAGGACAACTCTTCATTATATAGAACTATTTCATATACTTTAGGACAACCAGCATCACTAGTCCCTATCCACTCAATGTCAGTAGAACCTCCCAAGCATTATGACAACCGAAATGTGCCCATTACTTCCCAAAGACCCCGTAATGTCCAGAACTCTCCCTTTTGAGAAGCAGTATTGTAGAGCATGCCCAGTGAGGAAAAAGCAAATTTTAACCACCATCATGAACTTGTTTTCCTACAATGTGGGAATCTCCATTAGTTGGAGTTCCCTGTATTTGCAGTGTTTCTGGTGATCCTCTTGGGATTCTGAGACATAATGCTGAGATCCTGTTGGTGATAGCAATCAAGTACAGCCTTTGCTTATGTGCCACTCTAGTCCTTCTTCTACGTCTTAAATAGCTGTCACCCGCTTAGCACCATCTCATTGATTCTACCCATTTAATTTTTGGGTGATGAAGTTGTTTCTCAAGATAGGTCAACTGGCTTACCCACAGCAGTATCTTGGTAACCACTGAGCATTGCTTAACTACTATAATGACTATGGCTACCATTTAAGTTTCTGCCCTCTTCACATCCCATCCCCTCCAGTCACTGAGCTTCTAAGACTTTTACACCCAGCTAAAAAATATTTCCTGACTCATGTGTTTTATTGATTCTATCTTTATCAGTTTTTAAGTATCAATTTTTGTTTTAATCTATTTGGATAGTAATCTGCCCAAAATGTAATCTTTTTTTTTTTTTTTTTTGTGGTGCTGTGGATCTAACCCAGCCCCAAAATGTAATCTTAAAAAAAAAAGGAGGCTGAGACAGGAGGATTGTGAGTTCAAAGGCAGCCTCAGCAATTTAGTGAGGATTTTTAGTAACTTAGTAAGACCCTGTCTTAAAATAAAAAATAAAAAGGGCTGGGGATGTGGCTTAGTGATCAAGTACCCCTGGGTTCAATACCCAGTATCAAAAAAAAAGAGCATTATTTACTTCATGCTTCATAGACATTATTCAGTAGAAATTGATCATTTAATAAGTGATGTTATTTCCAAAATTTAAAAAGATCTTCATAATTTTCAGAGAAAAGTTGAAAACATTTTAAATGAACACTTGTAAATACATAACCTAAATGTTACCATTAACATTTTACTACACTTGCATCATCAAATATACATCGGTAGAACCTTCCTCTCTCCATCCACTGATTCACCTTATTTGTTCATGCATTTCCAAGTGAATTACAAACATCAATACACTCCTTCCTAAATTCTTCAGAATGTTTACAATTAACTAAAGTCAAGTATATACTTATAGATTTTCTTCTGATCTAAAATTTACATACAACAAAAGGCAAAAGTCCTAAGTCCACTATTGTGGAGTTTTGATAAATGCCCACATGTTTATCCTTTCTTAAAAAAAATGCTTTACTTAGTGCATTAGAGTTAAACATAATAGTGGGATTCATTATGACATAATCATATATACTTGGAATTTAATTTGCTCCATTTCAGTCCCCAGTGCTTCCTCTTTTTCTCTCTTCCTTACTTCCCTTATCTCTCTTCCTCTACTCTACTGGTCTTCCTCTATTTATTTTTTTTAAATTGGTACATTATAGATATACATAAAAGTGGGATTTACTCTGGTATAAGTATACACATAAATAGCATATTTTGTGAAATTTATTTTGCATTTCCTTTCCTTTCCCAGTCTTCCTCTCTCCTCCTCAGTTTTCTTCCTCTACTCCACTGATCTTCCACCACTCTCTTTTTCCCCCCTTTCTTTTCTCTAGCTTCTTTGCTCCACCCCAAAAAGGCAACACTGTTCTGATTTTTTCCTACAGTAGATCAATATTGTTAGTTCTACAAATTCACATAAATTTACTAAGACAGTAATTAAGTATTTTTATGACGTTTCTTTCACACAAAATAATGGGTTTTTAGATTTTTGGGGGAGGGTTACCAGGGATTGAACCCAGGGGTTCTTAACCACTGAGTCACATCCCCAGCTCTATTTTATATTGTATTTAGAGACAGAGTCTCTCTGAGTTTCTTAGAGCCTTCTGAAGTTGCTGAGGCTGGCTTTGAACTCGAGTTCCTCCTGTCTCAGCCTCCTGAGCTGCTGGGATTACAGGTGTGCACAACCGTGCCCAGTGGTTTTTAGATTTGTTCATATTTTTCCATGTTCCAGAGTACTTGGTTCCATATTCCTGTGAGTAGTATTCAATTTTATGGGTACACCAAAATTTGTTTATTGTTTCTTACATTGATAGACCTCTAGGCTGTTCCCAATTTTTGCCATTATGATTAAATCTTCAATGAATGTAAACAAAATTTTGTGTGGACATATGTTTATATTTATATTGAGTAACTATGTAGGAGTGTGATTGCCAAGTCATAGGATGATTTAGTTTTAGAAGAAATTGCTGGGACCTTTTCCAAAGTTGTACAATTTTATATTCCTAACCAAATGTAGGTAAATTTTAATTGCTCCATTATTTTGCCCACATTTGGTGTTGACAATTTTCTTAACTTTAACTGCTCAGGTGGATGGGTGTTTTGATACATCTTTTTGGCTGTAATTTTCTTTTCTTTCATTGTTAATGTTATTGAGAACTCTTTCATGTTTATTGGCCCTTCATATATTTGCCCTTTTGAAATATCTGCTCAAAACTTTTGCCCTCTTAAAATATTCCAAAATAAGTTTATATTTATGAATGTACGAATTTCTATATGATTTCACCCAGTTTCCCCTAATGTTAGCAAGTTATATCACCATGATACATATATTTATGAAAAATTAGCATTGGCACATTACTGTTGACTAAACTATAGACTGTTTGTACTCCATCACTTTTTCCACTGATTTACTTTTTCTATACCAGTGTCAAACCCAGGATGCCACGTTGTACTTACTTCTCATTTTTCCTTAGTCTTCTCCAATTTGTAACAGTTCCTCAGTCTTCATTTTCTGTCATCTCCTTAATGCTTTTGAGGAATATTGTAGAATATCTCTCAATTTGGTTTCAAGTTTTCTCACGATTAGACTGGGGTCATAGGTTAAGGAGAATAAAACCCAAGACAAAGTACCTTTTTTAACATATCATGCCAGAGGTTACATGATAGACATAGAATTTATTACTAATGGTGATGTTAACCTTGGCCACTTGGTTAAGGTGATGTCTCCAAGGTTTTTTTTTTTCTGTGAATTTACTCTTCCCAGAAACTTATGTACTCAGTTAAATACACAGCACATACATGGTAACAGTTTGTGATTTCTGTTAGAAACAAATCAGTAATTCTATCCCACACTTAAATGGAGGAAAATTAAACATATCTTAACTGCAACAATTCATAATATGTGAGGGGGTTGGGAATATGTCATTTTTCCTTAATATTTCATTCACTTATTTTAGCATTCATCAACAAATCTTGCTTGTGGAAATTATTAGTTTGCTCTTTCAATGGTAATTTTCTAATTCCTTCATTTCTTCTACCTTTCTTAATTGAAATTCTTCTATAAAGAAGAGTAGTTCTTTCTTTCCTGTTTCTCTGTTTAATTATTTATTTACATCACTATGGACTTACTTATTCTTTGACTAAAGCATAATACTATCATTCTTTAGTTAGTTGCTCCAATTTATCCAGCCATTAGGGACTCTTCCTGGTTGGGACTTGTTTCCTTTTGACATACCCTTATCCTTGATTTTTTTTTTAACCATTTCTGGTCAATATAAAAAAATCCAGTTTTTTCTTCTCTATTGCCTGTCCTGATCCTAGAGTTATTCATTTCTTCAAGGATCGCAGCTGTTTATATCAGACAATAGTATTTAAAAACTGAAAGCTGGTCCTAGTTTCGCTGGTTGCTTCTGAGGTGTTACTGCTACATCCTCTTGATAGACAGAACCAGGGAATCTATTTATATATAGAAGCCTGTTTTTATTTTGTATCAGTCTGTGTATATATTAAAATAAATATATGGGTTTACATTGATGTCTCTAAATTCATTCCAGCATTACAAGGTTTATTTCATTATTCCTCCTGTGGTAGGCAGAATGATGCTCCCTCAAGATATATTCACTTCCTAATCCCTGAAAGTGGATTAGTGTGTTACCTTACACAACAAAAGGATTAAGGTTGCAGATGGAATTAAGATTCGTAATCAGGTGATCATGTACTATGGGGATCTTTCTTGGTTATCTGAATGAGCCCATCAAATCACAACAGTCTTTAAAGGTCTATGCCAGAGAGCAGAAAGAGAAAGTAGGAGGGAGATGTTACTGTGCAAGAAAGACACAGAAGGACAAAACACTGCTGATCTTGATGGAGGATGTCATGAGCCAAATATGAGTGGCCTATAGAAGTGGGAAAACACAAGGAAACTGATTTTCCCCTACAGCATCCAGAAAGAAATGCAGTATGTTGACACCTTAATTTCAGCCCATTGAGACCCATTTTGGAATTCCACCTACTAAACTTTAAGGTAGTCTGTGGCCATACCATCCTTCAGGTGCCTGATCGTGTTTGATCTTGAAAGCTCTGTAGGCCTGGTCAGTACTTGCATTGGACAACTGTAAGATAATAAATCCACATCATTTTAAGGCACGGAGCTTGTGGTAATTTGTCATGGCAGTGATAGAAAACTAATACACCCTCCTTGCTTATTTGTTAATTCTCTGGTAGAGAAACCTGGCCCTTACTATTTATGATGCACTTGCTGTTTTCCAATCTTACTATACATGTAATGAAGTTTCAAAATTGCTAAACCATACCCTTGTAAGAAACATATTTATTTAGAGTACAGTGTGTACAGTTCTTTTTGTCCTTATTTTTATAATACTATTAAGACAAACTAATTTTCTAAAGTTATCAAGTCAGATCCTTTCTTATCTATCTCCTGTAATAAAGGTATATGATGTACAATAGAGTTAGATACATTTAACAGTCTTTATTCCATCCTGGGTTCCCCCAGACAGCCTGGATGATTTTTTAAAATCTGTATACAGTAACACAGTCTTCATGATGCACAGTACTACAACTTTTGACAAAAGCATAATCATGTATCCACAACCATAGCACCATGCAGAATATTCCTATCACCCTGAAAATGCCCTTGTGTTTCCCTTTGTAATCAACTCCTGCTGCGTTCCAATTCCTGAAAACCAGATCTGTTTTCTGTCTTACATAGTAATGCTTTTTTTTCCAGAGTAGCATATAAATTGACTTGTACAATATATAGCATTTGTAGTTTGGCTGCTTTCACTTAGCAAAATGCATTTAAGATTCATCCATATTATTGCATCAATCAATCATTTGTTCTTTTTGATTGACAAGTAATATTCCATGGCACTATAGTTCTTTTACCATTCACACACTGAAAGACATATAGTTTGTTTTGAGTTTGGGGAAATAATGCATATTGCCACTTTAATCCTCAATGTGCAGCTTTTTGTGTGTATCAAAGTTTTTGACTCACGTGGGCAGATACAAAGGAGTAAAATTGTTGAGATATATGACAGTTCTATGTTTAATTTTGTGAGTTGCTTTACAAAGTGGCCATGAAACTTTTATACATTATAATTTTTTTATTCTTTTATATTGAGTTTTAGCAGCTCTGCATGTAACTGAATAGTTGTCTTTGTCAGATATGCATTTTACAAATATTTTCATCTGGTACCTGACTTTTCTACTTCAAACAATGTCTTTTGATTAGCTGAAATTTTTAATTTGTATGGAATCTGTCTTACCAATTTTATATTGTTGCTGCTTTTGATGACCTGTATAAGAAATACTTGCCTATATGCTTAGTCAAAGATGTTTGTCATGTCTTCTTCTGAAAGTTTTATGATTGTTGCCTATATGTGTATGCCTATGATTCATCTAGAATTAATTTTTGTGCATGCTATGACAAGAGGTTTGAGGTTCTTTATTTTTACACGTGACACTTTTATATATGCTGTCTAAAAATGCTTGAGATTTGTATTTTTCCACATGAATATGTAATTATTTCAAACCATCTGTTCAAAAGAAAATCAAGGCAACAACAAAATAAAAATATTTTCTTTCCCTACTGGTTTGCTTTAGTGTCTTCATCAAGAATCAAAACAATGTAAGTTCAGGTGTATCTCCTGATTGTTCTATTCCAATGACATATCTGTCATTACTTAGACAAGGATCACACTGTCTTAACCTTAATGTTAATTTCTTATATCAAGTTATGTTATGTCCTTCAATTATGTCATTTATCAATATTGTTTTCATTTTTCTAAGTCTTTTGGATTTTTCACCTTAATTTTATAATCAGTTTCTCAATTTCTGTAACAAAATCTGCTGATTTCTTAAAATTGTGATTGTGTTGAATCTACAAGTAAGTGCAGGAGAGACAATTTCTTCACAGAGTTGCCTAAATCATGAATATGGTGTATCTACCCCCTTTGTTTTTTGTTTTTTTTTTTTTTTAGCATTTCTTTGATTTCTTTTTTCAAGAACTTTAACACCTTTTAGCATAGAGGTCATGCATAATTTTGTTACGTTTATTCCTAAATATTTTATTATTTTTGAAGCTATTGTAAATAAAACTGCTTTTTATTGGTTCTTTTTTCTTTTACCTTACATTATGGTTCTTCTTGACATAATAAGAAAAGTATGGAATATAATTTGTTCTAATTCAGTTTCCAGTACTTGCTCTCCCCCAATCTCTCCCCCTGTTCCTGTCCCTATACTCTACTGATCTTTCTGCTATTTAGGTATAGTATTTTCTTTATTAGTGTCTTGTGGCTGTACATGATGGTGAGATTCACTCTGGTGTATTCACATATGTACATACAAAAGTTAGGTCAGATTCATTCCACTATCTTTCCCTATTCCATCCCTCCTCCCTTCCTTTCATTCCCATTCATTTACTCCACTGATCTTTCTTCCATTTTTTAATCCCCCATCTTATTTTGGATTAACTTCCACATATCAGAGAAACTATTCAACCTTTGACTGACTTTTGGGGCTGGTTTATTTCACTTAGCATGGTAGTCTAATGGAACTGCTTTTAAATTTCATTTTCCAAAGATTTTCTTGGTGATAGATGACAATGCAGCTTCCTTTTATGAAGTAGTATTGTATCCTGCGACACTGATCAGACAAAATAGAGAACCCAGAAATACACCATGCACACATGTCAATGGATTTTTGACAAAAATACAAAGGTAATTCAGTGGAGAAAAATGGCCTTTTCAAGAAATGGTGTTGGTACAACTAGATTCCATGCTATGAAAATGAATCTTAGCCTAAACCTTATACCTTGTACAAAAATTAAATGAAAATTGATCATGGATATATCAAATATAAAACTATAAAACTTTTAGGGAAAACATCACAGGGAAAAATCAGGATCTAGGTCTAGGCAAACAATTCTCACATTTAACACCAAATACATGATCCATATAAGAAATTTTGATAAATGGGATATTATCAAAATTTTCAAACCTTCTCTGCAAAAGTCACTGTGAATGAGATGGAAAATAAACTACAGAAAGAGAGTTATCTGCAAACCACATATCCATTCAACAAAGAATTTGCAACTAGAATTTTTAAAAATAGCAGGAAAATAAATCTATCTAATTATAAAATATATAAAAGGTGTGAACAGGTATTTCAACAGAGGATGGAAAAATGTCAAATAAACACCCGAAAAGATTTTTAGTGTCATTAACTATTAGAGAAATGCAAATTAAAACCACAATGAGATCCCACTACACACATATCAAAATAGAATAAAAAATAGTGACAATACCAACTGCTTGTGGGAGTGCAGAGAAACCTGATCACTTGTACATTGATAGAGGGAATGTACAAGGGCTTAGCAACTCCAGCAAACAAGCAGTTTATTATAAAATTAAACATATCTTCATGGTATCTCCCCTGCCCCCTTTTTCTCTCTAGATTCAATATATGAGAAAACATTCAACACTTGCCTATTTGAGTCTGGCTTATTTCACTTACCATGCTACTCCCCAGTTACATCCATTCTCCCGCAAATGATCCAACTTTATTCTTTATGGCTAAATAAAACTCCATTGTGTATATACCACATCTTCTTAATCCAGTCATCAGAAGGAAGACTATTGGAGTAGGTAAGGTGATAAGGAGGAGAGAGAAAAGAATGGTAAGGGGTGAAATTGATCAAAATATGTTATGTGCATGTACAAATATGTCACCATGAAACCAATTATTTTGTATAATTTTTATGCACCAATAAAAAACTAAACATGCAAGTACTATACAACTAACAACTCCATTCTTGGGCATTTAATCCAGAGAAATAAGAAGTTAAATTTATACAAAAACCTAAAAATAAATACAGCAGCTTTTTAAAATAAAAGACAAAAAATGGAAACAACCCGTATATTCTGTAATGGACAGATGAACAAACTGTAGTACCTCCATACTAAGTGAAAACTCACTAACAAAAAGAACGAACTATACATACATGCAATGACGCAGACAAATATCCTGAGAACTATGCTGAATGGAATGAACCAATCACAAAATACAAAAGTAGTCCATTATATGATTCCATTTATATAACTTTTTTTCTTTTGTGGTACAGGGGATTGAACCTAGGTGAGCTTAACCACTGAGCCACATCACCAAACTTTTTATGTTATTTAGAGACAGACTTTCGCTAGGTTGCTGAGGCTGGCTTTGAGCTCACAATCCTCCTGCCTCAGCCTCAGGAGACACTGGGATTATAGGCATGTGCTAGTACACCCCCTAGCTGTATAACATTCTTGAAATGACAGAATCATAGAGATGGAGGTTGAAAGAAATCATGGCTATACAAGGGCAACAGGAAGCTTCCCTGCAAAATCTGGAATTCTTTTTTTTTTTTTTTATCAATGCCAGTTACAATTTGGAAAGGTTGATAAAGGTTGCGTTGCATCTTTCCATTTTATTTCTTTTTTTAGTTGGTGGTGGTAATCAGGGATTGAACTCTGGGACACCTGACCACTGAGCCACAACCCCAGCCCTATTTTGTATTCTGTTTTGAGACAGGGTCTCACTGAGTTGCTTAGCGCCTTGCTTTTGCTGAGGCTGACTTTGAACTCAAGATCCTGTCTCAGCATCCCCGAGTTTCTGGGTGTAAAGGCATGCATCACCGCACCAGGCTCCATTTTATTTCTTGTGCAAATCTGCCATGATCTCAAAACAAAGAGTATAAAATTTTTAAAAATACAGTTGTTTTGCGTTTTAACCATGTGTTCTGTGACATTGTTAAATATTCCCATTAGTTCTATTAGTTATTTTGCAGAATCCTTAGGATTTCCTATGTGAATAATTATATCATCTGTAAGTAAAGACAGTTTGCACCCCCTCCCTAATCTTTATACCTTCTATAGTGTACCTTGCATTATTGCAATGGGTAGGACTTCCACGAAAGTGTTGAAGATAGTTTTAAGAGAGGCATCTTTGCCTTGCTCCAATATCAATGGTAAAGTAGTTAATATTTTTACCAATGAATAAAATATTAACTGTAGATTCTTTATCAAATTAAGAAAATTTCATTCTATTCTTATTTATAATGAATTCATGTTGAATTTTGTCAAATGTCTTTCTGCAACCACTGAAAATATCATATTTTAAATATATTTTCCTCCTTTTTTCTTTCAATATAATGAATGAATGATTTTTCAATTTTTCATTGGTACATTATAGTCATGCATAAAAGTGACATTTACTATGCTATATTTGTACATGCACATAACATAATTTGATCAATCTCATTTCTAATACCTTCTTTTTCCCTCTTCTCCTCCCTCCCCCTGATTTACCTGCTCTACTCTATGAATCTCCCTTTTTATTATTATTATTAATTATTATTATTATTCAGTACCAGGAGTTGAACCCAGGGGCACTCAACCACTGAGCCACATCCTGGCCCTTTGTTTAAATATTTCTTTTAAAGACAGGGTCTCACTGAGTTGCTTAGGGCCTCGCTAAGTTGCTGAGTCTGGCTTTGAACTCATGATCTTCTGCCTCATCCTCCTAAGTTGCTGGAATTATAGTGGTGCACCACTGCACCTGACTTCTTCTTCTTCTTCTTCTTCTTATTATTATTATTTTAGTTAGTGCATTAAAATTAAATACATAAGTAAGATTCATTGTAGTGTGTTCACAAATCAACATAGAATAATTTGGTAGATTTCATTCCTTAGAACTTCTCCATGCCCTCCTCTCTTCCTTCCCTTGATACTCTTCCTCTACTCTGCTATTATCCCTTCTATTTTCATGAAATCCTTTTTAAAAATGACTTATTTCTCTCTAGCTTCCACACATGAGAGAAAACATTCAACTTTTGAAGTGCTGATTTTGGCTTATTTTATTAGCCAGTTCCATCCATTTACCAGCAAATGACATAATTTCATTATCTTCATGACTGAGTAAAACTCTATTGTGTATATATAACACATTTTTTAATGCATTCATCAGTTGACAGGTACCTACAGTGATTCCATGACTTAGCACTGCTATAAGCATTGGTGTACATGTATCACTATAGCATGCTGATTTTGGTTCTCTTAGATAAATACCAAGGGATTGAATAGCTAGATTGGATCATATAGTGGTTCTATTTGTAGTCCTTTGAGGAATCTCCATATTGATCTCCATAGTGATTATACTAATTTCCGAAATCCCAAACAGTATATGAGTGTACCTTTCCCCCCATGTCCTTGCCAGCAATTATGGCTGTTTGTATTCTGGATGTTTGACATTCTAACTGGAATGAGATGAAATCTCAGTGTAGTTTTGATTTGTATTTCCCTGATTACTAAGAATGTTGAACTTTTTTTTTTTTTCCGATGCTGGGGATTGAACCCAGGGCCTTGTGCTTGCAAGGCAAGCACTCTACCAACTGAGCCATCTCCCCAGCCCCCTGAACATTTTTAAAATGTGTTTGTTGGCCATTTGTATTTATATTCTTTTGAGAAATGTCTGCTATGATTATTTGCCCACATAATGATTGAATTGGGGGGGGGGTTGTACCAGGGATTGAACTCAGGGGCACTCAACCACTGAGCTGCATCCCCAGCCCTATTTTGTATTCTATTTTGAGACAGGGTCTCACTGAGTTGATTATTGCCTCAGTTTTGCTGACGCTGTCTTTGAATTCATGATCCTCTTGCCTCAGCCTCCCAAGTCACTGGGATTACAGGCGTGTGCCGCCATGCCTGGTTCAATTGGGTTATTTTTTAATGTTGAGTTTTTAATTCTTCATATATATTCTGGATATTCATTTCATTGGAGGAGTAGCTGGTAATTGTTCATTATTTCCTTTGCTGTGCCATCCCACTTACTGATTTTTTTTCCCCTTGAGCTGTAGGAGTCTCATTAAGGAAGTCAATGCCTGCACCAATATGTTGCAGTGTTGAGCCCATGTTTTCTTCAGACAATTTCAGTATTTCTGGTCTAAATCTTAGGTCTTCAATTCACTTTGGGTTGATTTTGTGCGGGGTGAGAGATAGGAGTCCATCTTCATTCTGCTACATGTGGATTTCCAGTTTTCCCAGCACCATTTGATGAAGAGGTTATCTTTTCCCCAGTGCATGTTTATGGCACCTTTGTCTAGTATGAGATAACTGTATTTATGTGGGTTTGTCTCTTTGTCTTCTGTTCTATTCCATTGGCCTTCATGTCCATTTTGATGTCAGTTCCATGCTGTTTTTTTTTTACTATAGCTCTGTAGTATAATTTGAGGTCTGGTAATGTGATACCTCCTGCTTCACTTTTATTGCTCAGTATTACTTTGGCTATTTTGGGCCTTTTATTCTTCCACATGAATTTTAGGATTGCTTTTTTCTAGTTCTATGAAGAATGTCATTGGTATTTTGATGGGAATTGCACTGAACCTATAGATCATTTTTGGTAATAGAGCAATTTTGACTATACTAATTGACATAGTTTTTCCATCTCCTAAGGTCTTCTTTAATTTTTTTCTTCAATGTTATGTAATGTTTATTGTAGATATCTTTCACCTCATTGTTTAGATTTATTCCCAGGGTTTTGATTTTTGTTTGTTTGTTTTGTTTTGTTTTGAGGTTATCATGAGTGGAATTATTTTCCTGTTTTCTTTTTCAGCATATTCATTATTGGAGGATAGAAAGGCTATTGATTTTTGAAAATTGATTTTTGTATCCTGCTAATTTGCTGAATTTGTTTATCAATGCTAGAAGTCTTCTGGTGGAATTTTTTGGGGTCTTCTAAATATAGGATCATGTCATCTACAAACAGATAATTTGACTTCTTTTTCTATTTGTATCCCTTTGATTTATGTCTCTTGCTTGAATGCTATGGCTAGAATTTCAAGAACTACATTGAATATGAGTAGTGAGAGTGGACATCCTTTTCTTACTCCTGATTTAAGAGGAAATGCCTTCAGTTTCTCTCCACTTAGTATTATATCAACTTTTAGTTTGTCATATATAGCCTTGATGATGTTGAGGTAAGTTCCTTATATATCCTAGTTTCTTCAGTGTTTTTAACATGAATGGGTGCTGGATATTGTAGAAGGCTTTAATTTTTGAATGTTAACTGAAAGTAGCATCCTTGGGATACCCCATTCTTAGTATGATATATTATCCTGTACATATTGCTGGATTGAATTTATCAACATTTTGTTAAAAAGTTTTGTAGGTGTACTCAAGTGGGATATTTATCTGTTATTTTCATTTATTTGTAATGTCTTTGCAGGTTTTGGTATTAGAGTTTTGCTTCTCTCAAAATGTTTTAGATGTATGCCTTATTATGTTAAGTGAATAAATATTTGTATGAATTCACAATCAAACCATCTAGGACTGTAGTTTCTAAGTAAAAAGGTTTTTGGTAATTGTATTTTAAAATAGATTTGGGCATAGTCACTGTTACAATTCAGATATGAGGTGTCCCACAAAAGCTCATGTATGAGACAATGCAAGAAAGTTCAGAGGTGAAATTATTGGATTATGAGACCTTTAACCTAATCAGTAAATCAATCCCCTGATGGGATCAAGTGAGTGGTGACTGTAGGCAGGTAGGGTATGGTTGGAGGAAGTGTGCATTGGGGGTATGCCTTTGGGGTACATCTTTTGTCTTTGGTGGGAATGCTCCCACTCTTGTGCGCTCTCGCTCGCTCTCTCTCTCTCTCTCTCTCTCTCTCTCTCTCTCTCTCTCTCTCTCTCCTCTCCCCCTCTCTCCTTCCTGCAGTTACCTCCTGAGTCACTCTCCTCCACCACACCCTTTCACCTCTGGCCCAGAGCCGTGGAACTGGCCATCTATGGACAGGGACATCTAAATCTGTGAGCCAAATCAACTTTTCATACTCTGTTCTTGACAAGTCCTTTGGTCACAGCAGTGAAAAAGCTGACTAAAACATCCACATTTTCTTATATCAACTTCATCTTCAGTCAGTTTTGATGAATTCTATTTTGAAGGGATCTGTGAAATTTGATAGGATAAAGATATTCATAATTTCCTCTTGTTATCTTTAATAGTTTTTTTGGGATTTAATTTATATTTCATAAGGTTTACCCATTGTAAGTGTAATGATCCAGTTATTTAATAGATGTACAGAGTAATGCTTCCATGGCTGCAATCTAATTTTAAGAACATTTCATTCTCCTAAAAAGTTTCCTTGAGTCTGTTTAGAGTTAATCCTAGCTCTTGCTCAAAGCCCTAGACAACCACTGATCATCTTTCTGTCTGTAAAAAATTTAATATTTTATGGGATGTTTCATATGAATGAAATCATACATATGTTGCTTTTGTATTTTATTTCTTTCATTTAGTATAATGTTATTAAGATTCACACAGGTTATAGGCCATGTCAGCAATTCTTTGTTTAAACTTCCAAAATGGGGCTGGGGATAAAGCTCAGTTGGTAGAGTGCTCGCCTTGCAAGCACAAGGCACTGGGTTCAATCCTCAGCATGGTAAGAAAATAATAAAATAAAATAAATAAATTGAAAAAAAAATAAACTGCCAAAATGTATTCCAAGGAACAAATAAACTACATTGCTTTTGCATATTCACTGTTGCCAGTTTGAAGCTATTGTGAACAGTGTTGCTGTGAACACTGTTGTACATGTTTTTGGATGTGTATTTATTTCTCTTGGATAGATCCTAAGAGTGAAACTGTTCACTCACATGATAATTTTAAGTTAAACTTAACAGAAACTGCCAGACTGCTTCCAAAGTGAGTGTGCCATTTTGCTTTCTCATCAACAAAGCATGTGGTTTCCAATTCCTCTGCATCCACTCCGATTGGTATAACCTATCTTTTTTGATACATTCCAGAGGGTGTATTGGCATTTTACCATAATTTAAATTTCCACTTCCATAATGATTAATCATATTGAGTATCTTTTCATGTGTGCATTAACTGTTTATTTTCTTTAGTGAAAAATCTATTTAAATATTTATCTAAGTCTTTAATTGTGTTATTTGTATTCTTATTATTGAGTTACAATATTTGGTCATATATTTTGGATAAAAATGCTTTAGTAGATATAAGATTTACAAATATTTTCCTCCAACCAGGTTTGTCTTTTCATGCTCAAGTGTTTTTCATTATATGAAGTATTGTTTTTATTTTTTTTTCAAATAATGATCATGCTGTGGGTATTTAGCTAAGAAACACTTGCCTAACATAAAATTATAAATATTTTCTTATACTTTATTCTACCTCAGAGAATTTTACAGTTTTAACTCTTACATTTATGTCTAGTGTGTACTTTGAGTTAATTTGGTGTATGATGTGAGATAATGTGTAAGTTTTTTGTTTACCTTTTTGTTTTTGTTTTCTTTTGTTTGCATTTGGGTATATAATTGTCCCAGGATCAGTTGCTGAAAAGTTAATCATCTTACTTATTAAATTGTTTTGGAATCTTTGTTGAAATGGTAAATGTAAGAAATCGTTTCTAGATATTCAATTTGCTTCCATTTTACATGACTCTCCTTGTGCCAATAACATATTATCTTGATTACTGTGGCTTGATAATATGTTTTGATGTTGAAATATGTAAGTCCTCCAACATTGTTCTTTTTCAAATTACCTTTGGATATTCTAGGTCTTTTCATTTCCATGTAAACTTTTACAATAAAATTTTCAATTTCTATGGAAAAACCTCTTGGGATCTTGATAGAGATTGCTTTAAATGTAAATACCAATTGGGGCAGAACTGCCATCTTGACAACATCAGATCTTCAATTTGTGAACATGAAATGTTTTCATTTATTTAGATTAGTGTTGACAATAGCTTTTCCTGTAAAGGATCAGACAGGAAATAGATTTGATTTTACAGTTCATACAGTCTGTCGCAACTTCTCACTTTCTGTCTTTGGTAGCACAATAAATTGTCATAAATAATACATAAACAAATGATCATGGTCTAGTTCTAATTACAGTTTTGTTGACAAATCATATTTTGCAAAAAATTTGATTTTGGTAATTTTTATCAATAAAATTTTATGGTGTTCAATGTACCAGTCTTACACTTCTATTGTTTTATATCCTTCTGTCACTCTGACCTTTTTCTCTTCCTTCCTATTTAACTCCCATCTTTCTTTCTTTCTTTCTCTCTCTCTTTCTTTCTCTTTCTCTTTTTCTTTCTTTCTTTCTTTCTCTCTGTCTCTCTCTCTCTCTCTGTCTCTCTGTCTCTCTCTCTGTCTCTCTCTCTCTCTCTCTTTCTTCTTTACCTGTTAACCTTATGATAACTTCTACTACGATGTTGAATACAGTGGCAAAAGTAAACGTTTTTGTTCATGAGTGTGACGTCAGCTGTGGGGTTTATTAAGGTCTTTTATTAGATTGAGGACATTTCCTTCTACTCTTGATTGGTTAAGAGGTTTTTTTTCCCTAACATGATTAGGAATTGGATTTTATCAAAGGTTCTTCTGTTTTATTGAGATCATTTTGTGGTTTTTGTCCTTTATTCTATTAACTGATAAATTAATTTTATGTCATTATTCAGATATTAAAGCAATTGCATCCAATTTGGTCATATTATGAAATTTTTTATATCTTGATGAATTTGGTTTGTTAATATTACCTTTTCTGTGGTAAAAGTACACAGTGTAAGAGTCACCATTTTAAGCTTTTTACAGTGTACAATTTAGTGGTATTTTATGCATTAAGAAAGTTGTATAATTATTATCACTATTTAATTCCTGAACTCTTTTAGCACCACAAAGAGAAACTCCTTACCAATTAAAGAATCACAATCCATTGTCCCATATTCTCAAGCCCTAGAAACCACCAATTTGCTTTCTGTCTATGAATTTGCTTACTCTGGATATATCAGTAAATAAAATCATAGAACATATATCCTTTTTTTGCTTAGCATACAAGCTTTATCTTTTTTGTAGCATATACCAACCAGTACTTATATCATTTTTATGACTGAACATTCGTGTGCAAGATTTTGTTTGAAATCCTATTTTTATTTCTTTGTGTATATACCTAGAAGCAGAATTGCTGGGTCATATGATATAATTACTGAGTAAGTCAAACTGTTTTCTAAACTGGCTTCAACGTTTTCCATTACCACCAGCAATGTATGAGGTTCCAATTTCTTAATATACTCATTGACAATTATGATTTTTCTTTCTTTTTATTATGACCACCTAGTGGATAGTAAGTGATATCTCGTTGTGATTTTGAATTGCATTTTACTTGATAACTAACAACATTGAGCATCTTTTATGTGAGTTGTGGTAATTTGCATATCTTCTTTAGAGAAATGGGTATTCAAATCATTTCCCCCTTTTTAATTGGGTTGATTTTGTTTTTGAGTTTAAAGCTACTTTTACATACAACACATAAGTGACTTGTCAGATGCATTATTTGCAAATATATTCTTTCATTCTGAGAGTTTTAGTTTCATTTTATTAATGCTGTTGATATGAAGAGTTTTAGTTTTGATGAATTCAATTTATCTGCTTCTATTCTTTTGTTGCTTATGCTTTTGGTATCATATTTAAAAACCAGTGTTAAACCATAGGTCATGGATATTTATTTCTATAATTTCTTCTAAATGTTTTAAATGTCTTGCTCTTTTTTATTATTTTTTTTTATTTTTTACAGACTACATTTTGATTCATTGTACACAAATAGGGTACAACTTTTCATTTCTATGGTTGTGTGCAATGTAGATTCATAGCATTCTTGTAATCATACATGTGCATAAGGTAATAATGTCTGTCTCATTCCACTACTTTTCATACCCCCACCCCCTCCTCCCTCTCACTTCCCTCTAGTAATCTAAAGTTCCTCCATTCTTCTCTCGCCCTCCACTCCCCCACCCACATTATATATCATCATCCACTTATCAGGGAAAACATTCAGTCTTTGGTTTTTTGGGATTGGCTTATTTCACTGAGCATGATATTCTCCAATTCCATCCATTTATCTGCAAATGCCATAATATTATTCTTTTTTATGGTTGAATAATATTCCATTGTGTATATATACCACAGTTTCTTTGTTCATTCATCTGTTGAAGGGCATCTAGGTCGGTTTCACAAACTAGCTATTGTGAATTTAGCTGCTATAAACATTGATGTGGCTGAGTTACTGTAATATGCTAATTTCAAGTCCTTTGGGTATAAACCAAGGAGTGGGATAACTGGGTCAAAAGGTGGGTTCATTCCAAGTTTTCTGAGGAATCTCCACACTGCTTTCCAGAGTGGCTGCACCAATTTGCAACTCCACCAACAATGTAAAAGTGTGCCTTTTTCCCCACATCATGCCAACATCTATTATTGTTTGTGTTCTTGATAATAGCCATTCTTATTGGAGTAAGATAAAATCTTAGAGTTGTTTTAATTTGCATTTCTCTAATTACCAGGGACAAATTCACAAAAATACAGTTACCTCATACTAGACAAAGGAACCAAAAACATACAATGGAGAAAAGATAGCCTGTTCAACAAATGGTGCTGGGAAAACTGGAAATTCATATGTAGTAAAATGAAATTAAACCTCTATCTCTCACCCTACACAAAACTCAACTCAAAATGGATCAAGGACTTAGGCATTAGACAAGAGACCCTGCCCCAAATAGAAGACAAAATAGGCCCAAATCTTCATCATGTTGGTTTAGGATCAGACTTCCTCAACAAGACTCCCAAAGCATAAGAAATCAAAGCAAGAAACAAGAAATGGGATGGATTCAAACTGAAAAGCTTTTTCTCAGCAAAGGAAACAATCAACAATGTGAAGAGAGAGCCTACAGAGTGGGAGAAATTCTTTTCCACAAGCACTTCAGATAGAGCACTAATCTCCAAAATTTATAAAGAACTTACAAAACTTTACACCAAAAATACAAAGAACCCAATCAATAAATGGGTCAAGGAACTGAACAGACACTTTATAGAAGAAGATATACAGACAATTAATAAATATATGAAAAAATGTTTTGCTCTTATACTTAGGTCTTCAAAGTATTTTCAGTTAATTTTTGTATATGGGTATAAGGTAAGGGTTCAACTTTATTCTATTGTATGCGAATATCCAGTTGCCTGGCATCTTTTTTTTTTAAGAAACTACTCTTTTCTCTCATCAAATGGTTTTGGCACCTGTCAAAATTCAAAATCATGGCTGGGCACATAGTGGTGCACTCCTGTAATCCCAGCACCTCAGAAGACTGAGACAGGAGGATCATGAGTTTAAAGCCAGCCTCAGCAACTTAGCAAGGCTCTAAGAAACTCAGTGAGACTCCCTCTAAATAAAATATAAAAAGGACTGGGGATGTGGCTCAGTGGTTAAATACCTCTGGGTTCAATTCCTGCTACAAAAAAAAAAATCAAAATTTATCAGATACCAAGTATGGATACTTCTGGACTCTCAAATATATATGAGAGAGCCAGTACCATATTGTATTAATTATGGTAGCTTTGGAGTAAGTTTTGAAATTGCAAAGTGTGAATCCTGTAACTTTGTTCTTCCATTTTAAGAATGTCTTGGCTAATCAGGATAACTTGAGACTCCATGTCAGTTTTACCATGGATTTTTTGATTTCTGCAAAAAATGATATTGGGATTTTGATAGGGATTGTGTTGTGTTGTAGCTCACTTTGCATATTATTGTTGACTTAAAAATATTAAATCTGCTGGGTATGTGGCTCAGTGTTGGAGCACTTGCCCAGGGTTTGACCCTCAGCACTGCAAAAAAAAATCACTTTTTAAATTATTTTATGCAATGTTCACCTTTCATTCAAATCATTCAAATAGCCAGACTTCTGTTAAGCTCTGATAATATTCTAAGCACTATGTTAGACTAGAGTCCTATATTAGTCTGCTCAGGCTGCCATAACAAAATACCACATACTGGATGGCTTCAACCACATAAATTTACTTTCTCTTAGTTCTACAGCTGAATTTCCAAAATCAAGGTGCTGGAATGTTTAGTTCCTGGTGAGAACTTTTTTCCTTCTTGATGTGTCTTTACAAGGCAACGAAGGAGTGAATTCTCTGGTGTCTTTTCTTGTAAGAATGCTAATCCTGTTGTATCAGGGCTCATTCTTATGACCCTGTTCTACCTTAATTGCTTCCAAAAGACCTTATCTCCAAATACAGTTACCCTGGGTGTTGGGGGCTTCAGTAAATGAATTTTAATGGGACACAAACTTTCAGTCTATAGCAAGCTCCAAAATGAATATAACATAAGGATCAATGTTACATGCAATCTTCATGTATGCAAAAGAAAATGGCAAATGAGCCTAGGTGAAGAGAGATGTAATCTAAACTTTGATAAAATTTGTGAAACATGATGGAACTTGAACTGCATTTTGAAGATTTTGCTTGGTTCATACAGATGATAGCTTGATAGCTTAGCAGCAGTGCATGCAAAAGATACTTTGAAGTCGACTCAATGTAAATCAACAATTCACCATAGATAAAGGCAGTTCCGTTTAGATTATATTTACAGGAATAGAACATCCAAAATGAAGGAGGTGATAATCTTGCTGATCTTTGTTCCTGCAAGATGACACCTGGAATACTTTGGTCATTTCTGGATGCCAGAATACATGAAGATTATAAATAAACTAGCACACACCAGATGAGTGATCAGGCTGGGTAAGCAACACAAAACTGTACCATATAAGGAATGGTCGAAGAAAATGTTAAGAGTTGATCTAGAGAATGGAGAAATTAAAAGGGCTATCGTCCCTGCTTTTAAGCATGTAAAGTGAATAATACATAAATGAAACACTTCACTTTTGGATATAATAAGATGAATTATTAGGAAGAACACCTATTCAGATATGTCTGAAGATAGAATGAATTGAGCTGAGATGTAGTGAGCTCCCTGTCATTAAGAGTATATAAGTACCAACAAGATGCCTATAGCAGGGATGTTGTAGAAGGAGTTCTAGCAGCAACTAGAGTTTGTGTTAGAAAGGTTGGCAGAACTTTTTCAACTTGAACATTCTCAAAGGGTATGATTCTTAAGATTATTATTATGGTTTAGATGTGAGGCATTCCCCAAAAGCTCATATGTGAGACAATGCAAGAATGTTTAGAAATGAAACAAGTGGGTTATGAAAGCCTTAACCTAATCAGCACATTAATCACCTGATAGGGATTCACTGGGTGGTAACCATAGGCAGGTAGGATGTGGCTGTGGGGGAGTGCCTTTGGTGTTTATATTTTGTCCTTGTTGAATGGAGCGCTCCCTCTCTCTGCTTCCTGGTGCTATGTTGTCAGCTGCTTTCCTCTACACACCCTTCTTCCACAATGTTCTGTCTCATTTCAGGCCCTGAGGAATGAAGTCAGTCATCTATGGACTGAGATCTCTGAAACCATGAGCCCCCAAATAAAATTTTCCTCCTTTAATTGTTCTTATCAGGTCTTTTGGTCACAGGGGCAAAAAAAAAAAAAAAAAAAAAGCTGACTAAAGCAATTACCAAAGGATTTTCTCATCTACAAAATAATTATCAATAAGTTCTCCTTTAAATATTAATTAATTCTGATAAATTTTATGAGAAATTTAATTTTCTAATTGGGTAAATGGAGGCATGACTTAAACCTGGCATGCTGTATTTGTCTGTTATTTGTACTGTAACTATTCTTTATTACTAACCATCTCTAATAGTGGGTATGACTCGTGACAGTACTCAATTGATTAGCAAGTTTTTTTAAAAACTCATTCTTTGAGTTTTGAGGTTTCAATGAATATGGTCTGTGAGTTGATAGAAGTCTCAGAAAGAACACCTTATCCCAAGAATTTCCATGTCCTTGGGGAGTCTCTAGAAACAGAAAGCTCCAAAGAAATAGACCAAGCTCTAGGATTTCACATAGAGTTGTTTGATATGGTAGAAAGTGGACAAGTGTCCAAAACATGAACTGACATATCCTAGACTAAACTTGTGTTTATCACTTTTTTCTCTTTCTTGTGTCCCCATCTCAGTGAATGGTGCTACCACGCACCAAGTGTTTCAAGCAGAAACACAAAAGTCATCCTTGATACCACTCTATCTCCCCCACTCAAACCACCACATCTATTGGTATGTAGTACCAATTTTACCATTATCTTTAGAATGTTTGTTCTCTTTTACACTGGTCACTGTCATAGTCAAGACTGCTTGGAAAAATGGAAAATCAATTACCTGTTTTCCTTGACTATTTATCTTATCTGTTCTGCACACTAGATGTAATGATTTGTCTCACCTCCAATATGAGGATCACACTCTTCTGCTCAAACCTTTTCACTTGGTACTTCATTGCCCTAAAGATAAACTTCACACTCCTTGATATGGTGCTGAAAGCCCTTCATAATCTGGACCAGGCTTCTCTAACATCATCTCGTACCTCTTTTATCCTTTATGTCTCTGATTTACAAATGATTTTAATCCTTGAACTTTCTCCCCATGCTCTCACTCACCTCCAGACTTTTCTCCACCCTAGCTCTGCATGGAGTACTCTTCTTTGTCTGAAGAGCTCCAGAGTATCTTTCATGTCTCCACTTTGGTGTTGCTCCTTTGAGACACCGTTTCTGAACATTTCCATTCCAAGTCTGAGCAAAGTCCCTTCCTCTGTGGTACTAATAGTCTGCATTTTCCCCTTTTATAATGCCCTTTCCATTAACTACCTGTGAGATATGTGAAGACAAAGACTTTAACAGACTTGTTTAGATTTGGGTAATGTATACCCAGTTATAAGCACTTCACTTGACACACAGTCAATACTCAATGAATAGTTGTTGAACAAATGAGGATAAGGCATGCCAGAAAATGGAGTGAAAATGACCCAGCACCATGGCACATGCCTGTAATTCAAGCAGCTCAAGAGGCTGAGGCAGAAGGATCAAGAGTTCAAAGCCAGCCTCAGCAACTTAGCAAGGCCTTAAGTAACTCAGGGAAACCATGTCTCTAAATTAAAAAAAAAAAAAAAATATATATATATATATATATAATATAACAAAAGGACTGTGGATGTGACTCAGTGGTTGAGTGTCCCTGAGTTCAATCCCAGATACAGAAAAAGAAAAAGAAAATGGAGGGAAACTGATATCACCAAAGACAAGTAGATAGAAATAAAATGAGAGTATGCTGGGGGAATGGGCAAGAAAGGCATGTTGTATGAAGTGAGCAGAGCTGCCTAAAAGAAAATCAAGAGGAACCTATAAAAATCAGGCACAGTGACCCACACCCATAATCCCAAGGACTAGGGAGGCTGAGGCAGGAGGATTGCAAGTTCAAGGTCAACCTCAGCAACTTAGCTAGACCCTAAGCAACTCAGTGAGATCTTGTCTCCAAATAAAAAATAAAATGGTCTGGGGATGTAGCTCAGTGGTAAAGTGACCCTGGGTCCTGGGTTCAATCCTTGGTACCAGAGAGAGAGAGAGAGAGAGAGAGAGAGAGAGAGAGAGAGAGAGAAGAAGAAGAAGAAGAAGAAGAAGAAGAAGAAGAAGAAGAAGAAGAAGAAGAAGAGGAGGAGGAGGAGGAGGAGGAGGAGGAGGAGGAGGAGGAGGAGGAGAACCACCACCACTACCACCACCTAAATAGGAATGCTGGCAGTTAAGGTTGGACCTTGAATACCAGTGTGAGGAATTTTAACTTGATAAAACAATAATGAATTTGTGAACAACCACCTTTAAATTTCTGCTTTGGGGCCCCACATATCTTCTTTCTACACACCGCTCCTCTTAGAGTAGAAGGAAGAAAGAAAGCCAGGGCAGTATCACTATTAGTAGATCGACATTGGATCAAGTTTTTATTTGTTCAATTGTTTTTATCAACATTATCAAGATATGATATATAGTATATGATTTGCAATCCATCATGTAAACATACAGTTCTGAGTTGTGACAAATATACATAGACATGTAACCACTTCCACAAACCAAGATAAAGAAATTTTCTTTACTTTCAAAAGTTCTCTTAGTCCTCTTTGCAGAAATGCTGTCCTCCCAACCATGACCCCATGACCCATGATTTAGTTTGCTTTTCTAGAACATTGTATAAGTGAAATCATACAATACATAGCCTTTTGGGTCTGGTTTCATTCACTTAGCATATTTCTTTGAGATTCATTGATATATTAAACGTATCAGAGTCTACACTCTGCCTTTTGGCCAAGTAGTATTCTGTAATTTGGATATAACACAATTTATCCATTCATCAGTTGATGGGCATTTGGAATGTTTCCAGTTTGGGTCTATTATGAATAAAGTTGCTATGAACATTTCAGTAGCAGTGGTGGTGTGCTTGCTTAGTCCCTCGACCTAGAGCAAATATACCTGGCAGGAGATGAATGGGTCCTGGAAGAGATTATAGGATCTAGAACCCATGAGGATCAAACTCCTTTCTCCCCAACTCTAATTCATCAGCACTATTATAAGGATGCTGTTATTGGTGATCACAATTTGAAAAAAGAAACCTGTGATTTCTCACTTTTTTGAAGCTTTTTGTAAATTCAAATTCATTACAGTTACTCAAATATTTGCCTCTTCTCTCCCTGTTGTTTTCTCTATTTTCCTATTTAAATTCATTTTTTATCTATTTCTGTTCCCCTTTGCTCCTCTTTCTTTTCCCCTCTTCCTATCTTTCCTGTCTGTCCTTCCCTTTCATTTTCCCTCCTACTTTTATTTTTCCTTCCCTCTCCTTCCATCTGTTATGTTCTAGAATAGAAAATTTATATTTACAAAATGTTTAAATCAAAGATGTGGCCAATTTGCATGAACTGCTACACACCATAAGCATTTTAAGCATTGCCAACTCATTTTATTTACTTGTTTTAACTGTGAGGATACTAAGCACTCAGTCCCATTTCTATTACATGAGATCACATCAGTCAATTACACCTAATTTCCTATAGTGATTCTGAGAATTTCAGCCGGGTAGAGCTTTTATGTTGTGCTTTAAAGTACGCAGTTGTTGATTCCTGCGCTGCATACCATTGCCAACCCTTCCTGCCCCCCATTAAAACTCCTATGTTTTGACAAATTGGAGTCATTAGTATTTCAGCCCTCTGAAATAGGTTTAATCATTCAGATGGCGATGTTCTATGTTCAAACTTTTGTATTAACAAACTCCCCTTTCCTTTTTCTTGTTAAATAGGAACCTGATATTTAAGCATCCTAGATTAGTGTTACAGGTGCACTTCCAGCCCACCCATGAGGAGCCGTGCTCAGATTCCCATGTCTAATGCCAGTGAGCATTAGGGGGACTAAAGAAGTTCATTTTATAGCTTTATTAGAATTGCTCCTTTTGTACCTAGGACATTTTTCACAAGGCCTTGGCTTAAGGGTCTGTGTTGGTTAATTCATATTCTGTTTCCTTTCCCAGGGACAGGAAGCCCTTCCGAAAAAAAAGAAATGTGGAGTGTGGCGGTGGCGGGTTGGGGAGGTGTTTACTGCGGTTCGATCTTGCTGGCTAGGAGAGGAGGCACAAGATCAAGGGAGAAATGAAAAACGGGCAGGGGCAGGGAAGTGCAGTGTTTAGGGTATGCGTGGAAATAATATCAGCCTCAGACAGCCAAATTGGAACATCGCTATGTGGCAAATTGCTTGAGGAGAAAGGAGTAAGAAAGGGGGAGGAGGGGCAAAGGAGAGAGAAAACAGTGGGGTGCGGGCGAGAGACAATGGTGAGGGAGGATTTAAAACAACTTTTGCTTCCCATTCATCCTCAAGAATTCTCAAGTCCAGGCTAAGCCCAAGACTCAGCTACCCCTCCTCAGCGTGGTTTCCTGACTCTCTGGCAACTTGCTCTCTCCCTTCTAGATGCACCGGTAGCTCGTGGCTGCTACCCAACGCCCCCCTCCCGGTCCTGCTATTCTCATTGAATATTTCAAGTACAGGTCTGCCAAGCACAGAGCTGGGCTGCTATCACTCCCTTGTTTCCGACTCTATCTTTCTATTAATGCAGATGAAGATGGATTTAGCTCTCTGTGCAGCCTCAACACACAACTGAATAATATTGAGCTTACAGTCCCTTGAAAACCCCTAAATCTGTTTTACCGCGTGTTGCTACTTAGCCACATCTCATCCTCTGCTTGTGCATCTGGTTGCTTTGGACCCAAATGCAGGATTTTTTACATTTGTGTTCCATATCTGTGAATGTTTAAAATTATTTTGATGCATTATTAAGCTTAATTCTAAATATTTGGAAAACAACTCTCATCAATTTTGTAGTCAAGTAAATGTCCTGTTTTGGTTTGTTTTCATTCTAAAAAAATTAATTTCCAGAATGAAGGCACAGATAATTTAGCATTCAAGGGCATTTAAATTTTCAAAATTCATCTTTAAAATGTAAATGTCCTCAAAGTCAAATGTTGACAAATAATAGATTTAAATTATCTTTTGTTGTCTTTTCAGCCTAAGGTGGAAAAAAAAAGTGGCATATGCTTAGACTGTCCCCAGCTTCCTAAAATGGTGCAATGCTGCAAAAACAACCATAGTCCCTTGTTGCTGGGTAATGGACAGCGTCACAAATCAAACTCCCTTCATTTTTGCATCTACTTATCTAGCTTAATGTTGAGACGGTCACAAACAAGGTATTTGTTATATAAATGGGTTGTCTAATGTATTTCGAGAAATTTTTAGATCTTACTTAGTGTTTATGTGTACTTTCTCTGTTTTTAACCTTGCTAAAGATACAAATTATTGAGAGCCAAAATTAAAATTATATTAAAAGAGCTCAGTCTAACCTTATTACCTTGTGATAAAGATGGGTCTTAGAAAAACGTCTTGTTTTCTATTTGAATAATTTCCAGCAGATGATATCAAGTTATAAGGTGATGGATTTATAAACCACAGAATGGTCTTCTCATTTTAAAGGAAAATGTAGGTTGTTTTTGGCTTTTATTTTTCTCCCCAAACTCTGAGGGAACACATGTCCAAAGAAAACTTTCTCAATGTAGGACACATAATTAGTATATTTTCAGTTCTTTTCAGTTTATGCCTAGTCCTTTATAACTGCTAAGAATAATACTATTCAATAACATCTTTCACAAGTATCATAAGCTGTTATGTGTCCATTACCAATTATAATGACTTTATTATATATGGCATATCAACATTCAGTCCAAAAGCACCATCACCTCTGAACAGATTGTTTTTGTGCAATTAGATGCTGTATACTAAGATAGCTGAGAAAATAGCAGCAGCCCCATGCACCCAGGCTCTGTTTAACAGCATTTGTTGCAAAGATAAAAGCAAAAAAAGGATCTACGAGCACTTCAGGAGGAAAAGAAACAATGGTACCATACATAGACAAGGAATTATAATAAAATAATAGCAGTCATCAAATCTGATCTCATGGAAATTGAACAGCAGAAATAAAAGTAATTTTACAAGCCCTTCATGACTTCCTACTCCTCCCCTCCTCCTTCCTCTTCCTCTTCTTTTTAATTTTTGGTTCCCATAGCAATCTGTATTTTCATAAAAGGCTCACCATTTGGATTAACAGCCCCCCATTAGTCCAACCATTTTCTCTACCTCACTCCCAACAGCCTCTTCCCCACCTCACGTTTAACCAAACATCCAAGTCAATTCAACTCAGCAGCTAGTTTGCTCAGTAAAAATGGTCAAACAACATTAAGACTTGACCATTTCAAGATGGCATCTAAGAAGCTGGACAGAAGCTAATTTTTGAACTTATATTGTAGGTAACATGACCAATTATGTCAACTTGAAATGATTTCATTTTGTAGAATTGGCAATTTTGCAAGAATAGAAAAATCAACAGAAATAAGTACTATAGGAAGATTAGACATTTTATTATTCCAATGATTATTTTCTTTGTTATTTCTAAAATTATGTATAAATTATAATATATTCATACACATATTTACTCTTTACTCTCATCAAATACCCATTTTCTTTTGACTTTTTCATTTTTTCTATTTTTTTTTTTTTTTTTTTGGTACCAGGGATTAAACTCAGGGGCACTCAGTCACTGAGCCACATCCCCAACCCTGTTTTGTATTTTTTTTAAGAGACAGGGTCTCACTGAGTTGCCCTCGATTTTGCTGAGGCTGACTTTGAACTCATGATCCTCCTGCCTCAGCTTCCCTAGCTGCTGGGATTACAGGTGTGCACCACTGCACCTGGATTTTTATCTAATATTAACATCAATTTAGACTCAGAAAAATGTTGCAAGAATATTTTTTAAAATTCCTAGATACCTTTCTCTTCAATTCTCAGATTATCTCTCTCAATACAGATAGATAGATAGATCTATATATGTCAAGAGAGTATATACTATATATCATATAATATGTATACACTATAAACATGTACTCCACAGAATATGTAAATCTTTGAACCATTAAAAGTAAGTTGAGCTGGACATGGTGGAGCACTACTGTAATCCCAGCAACTCCAGAGGCTTAGACAGGAGGATCACAAATTCATGACCAGCCTCAGCAATTTAGCAAGACCCTCAGCAACTTAGTGAAACCCTGTCTCACCAAAAAAAATAAAAATAAAAAAAGAACTGGAGATGCAACTGAGTAGTAAAAGTGCAACTGGGTTAGATCCCCCATACCAAGAAAAAGTAAGTTGAAAGTATAACATCTATTATAATATCCATGTCACCTCTAAGTATTTAAATATTAAATGTGCATTGCCTAATGACACAGAATTCTGATTACTATTTTTATTAGGGCGTTATAACTACACATAGTAATTGGGTACAGACAAAATCATACATGCAAGGAATTTGATTTCAAACCCTGTTCTCCACCCCCCTTTTCCTCCCTTCCTCCCTCCCCCATTCTCCCTCCTCTATTCTACTAAATTTCCTTTCTTCTACATATACATAAAGGTGAAATTTCCTTTGGTACCTTTACATATGAATATAACATGATTTTAACATTATTTTTACTTTTAAAATCTGCCCTGAAATTTTACCTACCTTTTCAAAGTAGTTTCTTAAATTATATAGTATTTGTTATCATAATAGAAAATATAGGGATGGAGAAAAAAAAACATCACCAATAATCCTCTATCACCTAAAAAATCAACATAAATATTTTGTGTTTTCTTTGAAATTTTTTCTAGGACACCTTTATTGGATAATACTCTTTATCTTTAAAAACATCATAACATTTCTCTAATGTGTCATAAAATAATTTTTTAAAGTCCAGTACATGATAGCTTATCTTTTTCTAAAAATTTTTATTTGTTCTTTTTATATATACATGACAGTAGAGGGTAATTTAATATATTATACATACATACATGGAGTATAACTTACTCTAATTAGGATCCCATTCTTGTGGTTGTACATGATGTGGAGTTTCACTGGTTGTGTATTCATATATGAACATAGGAAAGTTCTGTCTGATTCTTTCTACTGTCTTTCCTATTCCCATCCCCCCACCCTTCTCTCATAGCTTATCTTTTACAAAGAAAAATTTTTACATCTTTTAGCTTAGACTGAAAATATACTGACTGTTTTGTCCCTTCTCCTCTCTCCCTTGCTTCCAGTCTTGTGCTTTGTCCTCAAAAGCAGTTTGCAGATTCACTGATCTCCGACTTCACAATGTCTCTCTTCCTTTGTCATTCCGTTTCCATTCACTTATTCAAAATAACAGATACTGAGTCGTGATTGCACACTGATTTGGGTATCACATGACCTGGGTAAAAATTGCAGTTCTTCCCTCTGACTAACTTGTGTGATTCTCAGTTTTCTCATCTGTAAGAAAGAGATGCTAATAGTCATCAAAAGCTCTTTAAGCAATGCCTGGCTCATACTCGGCATTCAATAAATGTTGCCGCTGCTGCTATTGTGCCACAAAGGAATCTTGTGAAGGTAAGTGTGACAACATGCGTAAAATGTTTTACATGGTGCCTGACAAAATGGTAAGCACTTAATAAATAGTACCTGTTGTTAGCATTATTTCTGTATGAGGCGTAGGAGAAACATAGATGAATAAGTCACCCTTTCTACTCTTGGAGAACTAACCGTGTAGTATTTACAGCTGCTAGATTAATCCAACCATACTTCAGAGTTCAGTTCACATGTGACCTTAACCACAAGGCTTTCACTGATCCCCTCAGCTGGAAAGAATATTAGCCTTTACTAAACTCCCATGATCACTTTACTCTGCATTTTTCTTATCAAACTTTAGCACATTGTACTTTTTATTTTTGTTTATGTGTCTTTACTGATTACTAAAAGGACACTAACTTTGTTAATCTTTAAGTTGCCAACATGTGCATGAAGGGTTTCACACTCTTTTTTTTCCTTCCCTCCACTTACTTTTAATTAATTTTTATTTATATATTTTGCGGTACTGGGGATGAAACTAGGGCCACACACTTGTTAAGCAAGTCCCCTATCACTGAACCACATCCCCAGATCTCTTTCCATTCTTTTTTTTACTGTAAACAAATGGGATACATGTTATTTCTCTGTTTGTACATGGCGTAAAGGCATACCATTTGTGTAATCATAAATTTACATAGGGTAATGTTGTTTGATTCATTCTGTTATTTTTTCCCTCCCCCCCACCCCTCCCACCCCTCTTTTCCCTCTATACAGTCCTTCCTTCTTCCATTCTTGCCCCCCTCCTTATCCCTAACTCTAACCCTAACACTAACTCTTCCCACCCCCCATTATGTGTCATCATCCACTTATTAGCGAGATCATTCGTCCTTTGGTTTTTTGAGATTGGCTTATCTCACTTACCATGATATTCTCCAATTTCATCCATTTGCCTGCAAATGCCATAATTTTATCATTCTTATTCATCTTATTTCACTAAACAGTTGAGGGTTCCTTGTTTATGGTGGATGTTCAATAAAGGTTGGTTAAGTGAATAATTGGTGGAGTTAACCATTTGAAAATAAAGAAAACATATATTATTGTCTGTCATATATTTTTCAAAAAGAATAAAATTTAAACCATTTTTTAGTGTAGGTTAGAAGTCATAAGAAGAAATTTCTATTTCATTTTGAGTCTGCTAAGTTCCACTTGGTAACTTTTTGGCGCCATCTTACAGCTATTTCAAGTGGGATTCTTTCATGGTGTACATATTTTTAAAATATTGTCATGCCGTGCCCAGGATAGTCACAGAACTTCCACAGCAAGTGCTCCTTGTTGAAATCCTGGGTTATTAATAATGACAAGTCATTTGGATACTTTAATTAGTGTCCAGCACTATTTCCATTAGTTAATATGTATTTTTAACATCACAGTGCCTAACAACAATTGTAGTGTAGATTTCCTTGGCATTGCAATTTCCCCACTGGAATATGCTCTCCCAAGTTTTGGGAGCTCTTGTTAAAAACTTAAGAGGAAAAATCCTGTAGATAAAGGTCACATAGCTAATCAAAAAGAATTTTAATGCTGTGGCCAAACCTGTTTTTTGTGGGGGGATACTGGGGATTGAACTCAGGGGCACTCGACCACTGAGCCACACCCCCAGCCTTATCGAAATCTTTTTTTCTATCACTTTTTAAATATGTAGGGAGCATTTCATAAACTTTGTCCTACACTCTTACCCTTCCTGCACTACTTGATTTTGAATAAAGAGGTTCAAGGAAAGGAGATGTGATAGGGTCATCCAAAAGCCTCTTTACAGTCATCTAAACCACAACCAATCCCAGACACTACTAAATGATGTCCAAAAATTCATTTACGGTAGTTTGTAGCAAAAGCGAGTTCTATATTTTTAGTAACAGTATTGAAAATATATCCTTACTCAAGCATTAAAAATGTATCTACCTAGATACTTAGTAAAAACATTAATTGAGTAATATGTGGGGTTTTTCTGTTTTGTTTACTGATGCATACCCCAAAGTAGAAAAAAAATTGCTATGCAATAAACATGTTTTTAGTAAAAGCCTAAGTGAATAAGTTGCATTTGCCTAAGATCTCACAGTACCAAAACACTCTTAAGCACCACAGACTATTTTTTAGTTGTTTTGAAGGAAGAGGTATCAAGTACCTGTTCTAGTTTTTATTAGGCAAATCCCATCAGGTGCTTATACTAATTTTCCATAACAATTCTGAGTATTTCTGAGAATTCATATGATAATCTGATGAAATCACCTTTTGCATTTGAATCTGTTAGACCTAATTTCGCTTTTTGTTTGCCCTACACACAATCTCCTCCTCTAAACTGTCTTCCTTCCCATTAAAACTTACCCACTTGGATACATTGAAGACTGACCGACCCTGATTTCAAAATGACTAGACTGCCTGAAAGGGGCCCGTGTTTTCATATATGGGTATTTAATTGTGTGTGACCCTAATCGTAAACTGCCCCATCTCCAGTTTTTGTTTTCTTTTGCAACAGAAACCTGAACTACTAGGAGCCTGAATTAGAGGGACAGGTGGACTGTCAGCTCAGAAAGTGGCCTCTGAGTCTTGTCTCTGAGGATCTGTGCCCAGGATAGCATAACAGGGAGAGGATTCGGAGCTAGAGAAGGTCATGTTCTGCATGGACAGAAGCCCTCCTTTTGGACCTAGATCATGACCTGACCTTTAGATTTGGCACAAATATGAAATTTTACTGACAAGTGCTATAGAGCACACATGGTCTTTAATGACCTGACTTCTGCCCATGTCTCCAGCCTCTTTTCCAGTCATTCTCTCCACACACGATGCAGTGCCATACTTTGAGATTCTTTGCTCTGTACTCCCAAAGAACTGAGGCATATGGTGAAATGCCAGGGAGACATCAAGGGGGTAACATAGACGTTCTGGAGCAGGAAGCCTCACAGGTGCCCTCACCATGCCCAGTGATAGGGATGGGAACTTAAGTTTGGGGGGCTTGAATAAAGAACTCTTAAGTGCTGTCAGTCAGAATTAAATGCTTTTTCATTTATGCTCCTTTTGTGCTTTATTTGACACTCTTTTAAAACTTACCATGCTTTATGCTATATTACCCTTAGTTGTGAACATGAATATATCTCCCAGGGGATCATAATATTCTTTAAAAAATTTTGTGATGCTGGGGATCAAATCTAAGGTCTTACACATGCTGTGCACACACCCTCCCACTAAGCTGCGGTTCCAGCCCAGATCATAATCTTAAAGGAAAAGTTTATTTTCCCATCTTTCAACAATACTGGGATATAATCAAGCTGAATTCTTATTCTTTAATTAAAAAAAGAAAAGATCAAGCATGCTGCGGGACCTGAGAAGGTGTCCATTTGAGACTTATTGAGGTTTCACCCTCCCTGTTACTATCCTGCCTCCACCCACACCAATCTAAATCACAGATACCACTGTAAAGAGATATATTAAAATATGATTACATGGATGGCACAGTGGTGTACACCATAATCCCAGTGACTCAGGAGGATGAGGCAGGAGGACCATGAGTTCAAAGCCAGCCTCAGCAACAGTGAGGCCCTAAGCAACTTTGTGAGACCCTGTCTCAAAATAAAATATAAAAAGGGAAGGGGGGATGTAGCTCAGTGGTTTAGCAGCCCTGGGTTCAATCCCTGGTACCAAGAAAAAAAAATATGGAGGCAAATAGAGAGTTCTATATTCAGATTTAGCTCACAATTATTTAATACTCTTTTGACTGATGAGGAGATGGAGACTCAAATAACTTTCAGTAGCTTGCCAAATGTCACACGATTACACAGCTAGTAAGTGGCTCTGCCAGGACTGAAATTCAAGCCCTCTGACACAAAGTCAAAATCCCTTTCCACAAACACTGAAACATTTAGGTGAACTTCTCTCAGTCTCTGCTTTATAACTTGAATGAACCTAGCGGTTTAATCAGAAATATTCTGTGTACTCCCAGCCAGGCGAGACTAAATATTCTGAATACATGAGGCTCATTTTATGTACATATTTGTTTCCATGTGTATGTATTTGTGTAACTATTTATATTATTTTTGCATGTTTATATGCATGTGTATTCAGGTATTTAGAGCTCTTATGTATTTTTATGTGCATGCATTTATTGTTTTATTTATACACTTGTGTATTTATCTCACTTATAGGGTTATGAAGCTCTTTCCCTCAATGCCATTAGATGAGAGCACATCAGTTGATTATACCTTAATTTCCTAAAGGATTTCTGAGGATTTCAGCTTAAAGTAGGTCTTGCATTTCAATGAAAAGACCTCAGCTCTTGAGCTTCTGGGGGAGAGGACAGAGAGATCAGCTGTGTGCAAAACTAAATTGCCAAGTTTCAGAAGAATCAGCCACAAGAATAGGAAACGAGAAAACCTAAACTATCCAAGCGTAAAAAAGAATGATGAAAACAGGCTTAAGAACAAGCAAGAAGTGCTATAATGCCAGGAAGGAAGAAGGAACCTCAAAGGGTTCAAGAGCTATGGCTGGCCCAGAGGAGTAGCAGGCAAAACCCTGAGAAAGAGCCAATGTGAAGGAACCACCCTGAAAGCGATGTAGGACCAGTGGACATTTTCAAAAGCACTCAAGAAAAGCTCCCTAAAGACTGAAAAGCACTGAGGAGTGAAGTCCAGGAATTGAAGGTAAACCTGAGAGAGGAAAACTGCCAAATAGATACCATGGAGGGGAGAATCAGTACAAATGAGAATCAAATTGAGCTTGAGTCTCAAAAGATAAAAATTTTAAGAAAATAGCTCTTCATGGTGCAAGAAAAGGTGATGGATCTTGAAAATACATCAGAAAATACATCAGGGCAGTATAATATTCATATGCGTAGCATCCCAGAAGGTGCAGAAAATATGAGTAGCTCAGAGCCATTATTAAGGAAATTATTGAAAAAACAACTTTCCAAAGCTAAACATAGATCTCAACTTATATACAGAATTTACAGATCACCACTCAAATATACCTCTCAAACTAAAAATCGAAGGCACATAATTGTACAGTTCTTAAGCTTGAAAGAAACAGAAATCATTCTGTGAACTGTTTGGAGAAAAAGAAGTGATTTTCTACGTGTTAAAGATGGCCTGACACCTGACTATGCATTAGCAATAGTGGAAGAGAGAACTAGTTGGAGAAAATTATCCAGCTGAAGTTCCTGGACCTAAAGCCCCAAGTGAACCATCCAACCAGGCTAACTTTCTAAATTGAAGATGAGAGCAGAGTCTTTGACAGTCAAGATTACTGTAAGGCATTTATCAATAAAACTCCCCAACTACTGACTTTACAGCTCAAAAAGGTGCTCCCGGAGATAAGTGACAAAATTCACTTATAAAGTCAATTTCTTTTTTTCCTTTCTAGTTTTTGTTTGTTTGCTTGCTTTTATGTTTTGGCGGGTTAGGAGCACTGGGGATTGAATCCAGGGGTGCTTAACCACTGAGCTACATCCCTAGCCCTCTTTATTTTTTACCTGGAGACAAGGTCTCACTAAATTGCTTAGGACCTCTCTAAGTTGCTGAGGCTGGTCTCGAGTTTGCAATCCTCTTACCTCAGGCTCCCAAGTCACTGGGATTATAAGTATGTGCCACCATGCCCAGTATAAAGCCAATTTCTTAATAGAATGTAGATCTTATTTTCATGATTACATTTTTGCCAGGGTGATTAGTGGAAAAGAAAGTAAAAATGTAACATTGTATCAAGTTGTTATTTTTTATGTGTGTGTACCCCTATCTATGCACACACACATACCATATATACATATGTATGTGTGTATATGTGTACTATGTATGTGTGTGAAAGCATATATACATGCATACATGCACAGTGTGCAGGAAAGGAGGATAAGAAAAACAAAAGAGGAATGGGATGGGATGGGAAAGGATAATGAAGAAGAGGATGTGAAAACAACAAGATAATTCAGGGTGGGTGAGATAGGGAGACATTGAAATATTATGGATCAAATAAGAAATAAATAATTTTATTGTCAATCTAAATGCTATCAACTATCTGATATTAACAGACTTGCTTGCTAAAAGTCGCCCCCCCACCCTATGTCCAGGCACATGTATCTTGTAGAAAATTGGACCATATTTTAGGGCTCCAAACAAACAGAACTCCAAGATATGCATGTATATTGAAATGATTGCCTGTAAACTGTTATTTTTAGAAACAGATTGTAAACAGTGATTTATGTTGCAGTGATGTGATTTTAAATTGCTAATTTGTGTTGCTCTTGCAATTTAGACATCTCTATTTAACTTTAATTATGTAATTGGTTAATCATACAATAAATGGAATAAAAGAACCGAATTGTTGACTTCTAAACTTTCCTTTGGACAAGTGATTAAAAGTAAATACAAAGAGCATAGTTGTGCATTCCTGAGTGGCAACCCCCTCCTTTTCTCTCCCCATCCCCCATGAAAATGTCTACAATTTAAACACACTGGAGGCTAGTCAGACTCTGAAGCAGAAAAAGGTTTTCCTAACACTGGCTCTTGGAAGCATCCTGCCTGGGTCAGACCTGAACTGCTCCCAGAACCCTCTCTGACTGCCCACCCTAGGCCGTGAGGTTGAGCCTACCTGCCTTCCTTCTGGAGCCACCAACTTGATCCAGCACAGCAAAAGAGGAGACTAAAATGCTGTGTAGCCCACACTCAAAACCCCCTACATTTTAGAGGTCTATCTCTCAACCACCACCCACCCCTGCTCACCCCTGCTCACCATGTACTCAGATGCCCACTGTTGTTCACATAAACAAAGGCATTTTGTGATGCTGGCAAGATTGCAATTTGGGGCTGGTGGCCTAGTAGTTGACCTTGTTGGTAAATGGTATGTGGGCCAAACAGAACCCTGTGACCTTTCTGGACTGAAGCATAATAAAACCTCATTTTCTCTATGTACCCATTAACCTTAAGTTAGATTCACCTAGGTAATCACACTGTTCATTGGTTCTGTGAGACACACAGAAGCCTGATCATGCAGGTCTCTAGCTAATACCTTATGGTTCACAATGAATGTTTTGATTAAAGAAGTTTCAGTTCTGGTTCATTACTTGCATGATTTATTGATTTATTCTAGGAAGCTTCCAGCACAGTCCTGAAAATACCCTCAGGGATAGCTTCTGCAAGTGACTTAGTGCCCCAAACTATGCCCTTCATAATTGAAATACTTGACAAAGGATAAGTTGAAACCCAAGCTCTGTGGGTTGGCTCCAGAGTCCCTTTCTAGCTCTAAACTCCACACCTCCAAGGCCAAACTCCCCATTCGGTTTCACTGTTGGAGCCTAACCTTTCAGATTGGTTCTCCTCACTGTTTCAGAATACCACTTGCTTAGTGGCACCTGAAAGCCTTTTTCATCTACTCCATGCCTTCTCTCCAGTGTAGAAAAGGAGGTTGGTTGTGACTGACTGGGAAGTGGGGAGGGGGTGCTAAGAGGCACTATCCACCTTTGAATGCACCAGAGGACATTCCAGAGATCTGACACATTCCTCAGGTGGCTTACCATCACAATGAGGTGGGGGCAGAGGGGCAGGGAGAGCAAAGCACAATGCTTATGACTATCTTGTTAGTGTGAGATTCAGTTGGGTAATTTGCAAATTTCTTTCGGTGGTATAAAATTTGCTGTCCTAAAGCATAAAATTGGAAGAAAGTGGTTTGATAGTAAATGTTTTAAAGAGGGTTCCTGGTTTGTAGCATTTGCTTCCTCTGTGGTGAAAATCCTCTGACTATGACCAGTTTCAAGCTACCACTGTTATGTCACGGAATGCCAGGTTGTGATAGGATGCACACATTCGCCTCTCCTGAGCCAGGGTTGGCGAGCTCCAGCGCATTGCTGGCAGGATGCCAGCTTTGCCCTCTGCTTCTCTTATTTAGGATAATACAAGACAGATTTAGGAGAATAAAAAACCTCATCATCTTACACTGGACTTGATTGGGGTGAAAGACTGCAGATCACTCTGAACTTTGCTGCTTCCCCACCTTCCTTTGAGCTCTACTTTCTTCTTTTCTCTTTGTTTTTATTTTTTTGGGTGGTAGGGGTTTGGTACCAAGGATTGAACTCAGGGGCACTGAGTCAAATCCCCAGTCCTATTTTGCATTATATTTAGAGACAGGGTCTCACTGAGTTGCTTTAGTGTCTCACTTTTGCTGAGGCTGGCTTTGAGCTCGCAATCCTCCTGTCTCAGCCTCCAGAGCCACTGGGATTACAGGCATGCACCACTGAGCCCAGCAAGCTCTACCTTCTTAAAGCTCTTCTTTCTAGTGCTTCTCTGCTCCCCAGCACAGCTTGTATTAAGTAATTTATCATTCTTTTCTTCTCTCTAAACCGAGAGTCACTGGAGCTCAGAAACCCTGCCTAGTACATCCGTTTAGTCTGACCTCTACACTCCACCATACTCCCTACCTCAACATATAAAGTATGTGCTCAATAAAATCAGATATTTGATAGTTGGCTCATAATCTGTAAGAGGTGACTCTGAAGCTTTTGCAGCAGGACTTCCCTTCCAGCCCCAGTGCTCAGAGTCTGAAAGTGAGAAGGAGTATGTTTCAGGAATATTTTTCTCACCACCTCTAAGAAGGACAATGAGGGCAGGAGCTCCCACACCAGCCAGACAGATCAACGTAATAGGCACAGTCAAAGGGTGCCTTGGCCATTAGGAACAAGATTGGTCATTCTCAAACTATTCCCTGAAAGAAGAGTTGTGGAAAGCAGCTAACTCTAGAGTAATAAACCAAGAGAGAAGCCAGGGCTTTTGAGTGTGGTGTGTGTGTGTGTGTGTGTGTGTGTGTGTGTGAAGGAGGAGAGAGGAGAGAGAGAATTTTTTTTTTCAGAACCACAAACATGCTGGATCCCTGATAGAGGAAGAGTAGCAGAATCAATGTCAAGAACTCTGCCTCTGCTGAGTCCTAACCCCAGACCTTGTTGGTCTCTACTCCTAGCTTTATAATACTGGGCCACTCAAGGTTTCTTCAGGAGACTGGCCAAAGAATGTTTCTCTTTTTGCAGGCTGCAGAGTTCAAAACCTACGGAGGTAGCCTAGAGACGAAGCTTCTGGCATCTCAATTGCCAGCCATAGTTTGAATGAGGGGCTCCTATGAAGCCTGAATAATAAGTCTCTTCAAGACTCCATAATGTCCCAGAGCAAAAGGCGAGAAAGCATGTGGTATTGTCACCCACACAGCCCAGGCAGGACCTTCTCAAGCTTCCACAGCCAGATGGGGGGATTCTGAGCTCTAGATTCAGACTGCTCTCCAAAAGTACAAGCTTGAGTCCAAGGACTGACAAAGAGCTGGGGGATCTTCTATCATCTTCTTTCTACATTATTAACTGTGCATTTGATTTGTGCCTTTCTATTTTATGAAGCACTTTTATATCTGTTTTTTTTTTCCTATTCATTTTTAGTCTACTTGTATCATTCTAACTATCCAATGAAGAAGCAGCATAGAGTAGTGATTCAGAACATGGGATTCTAGGCATAGACCATCTAGATCTGAATCCTAGCTCTGCCATTTGTTAGCTGTTTGGGCCTTGAGAAATTTGCTTAATGGCTCTATGTTTCAGTATGTTCGTCTGTAGAATGGAGCTGAAAATGATAGCTACTCCATAACGTTGCTATGGGAATTAAATGAGTTCAGATTTATAAAGTACTATTATAGTGATTTCTATTGAAATATTTTGAAAATCAATCATCATAGTTGTTTCCACTCTGACAGATAATAACTATCATACCATGTTCCAAACAAACATCAAGTTTGTCCAATTTTGTCTCCTCCATGTTTTGGAAACACTTGCTCTTCCTTCCTTCTCTGCCAGCACGGCCCTGGTGTAGACACATGGTCATGGCAAACTGCTCACAGTTCTGCAGACACATACTATCATGCCTTCCTCCCTGGTCTTTCCTATTGCAGTCCTCTCGGACTCTCAAAGCACCTCCTTCTCTGGCTGCCTCCTACTCATTCGCTATCACTAGTTATCCTTAGACTGCACACTCTTTAAGAAACTGTCATCCTCTCTGAATGGTCAGTATCCTGAACAATCCCTGCCACAAAGAAAGTACCCAACGAATGTGTTGAATTGATGGCTGCTTGCTGTGTCCCAGTCCTGCGGTAGTGGTTTAGAGGGGAGTTTTTATTCCATCCTACCCCAAATCCTGCATGATACTCATTACACTTATTATTTGCATTTTACAAACAAGCAAATGAAACTTGGAGGGGTTAAATAACTTGCCCAGAAACACATATTTATATTCATATGGCTATTATAATCAGTACACAATAATCTACAGTGCATAATGATTTATGGGAGCTGAGAATGCCAGGAAGCCACAATTGGTATCACCTGATGCATGAAGATACAATGTTCAACTGGCACATTAAAAGAGCCCTACTTTATTTTTCACATAGTTTGCTGTTGGATTAAGATATTTTTTAAAGCAGGAGCAGTTATTTATTTTAAATTTTTTTTATGGTACTGCTGGGGATTGAACCCAGGGCCTTGTGCATGCCAGGCAAGAGTTCTGCCAACAGAGCTACATCCCCAGTTCCAAGTTAAGGTATTTTTCATTAAATAATTTGTAATCTTTAATGAAGTTTAAAAAAGACACATGCATATAAAGAAACATTTGGCTATTTTTTAACCTGTAGGTCTGTGATGTGCATCTTTCTTACCAATTGGTCTGTAAGTCCACTGGACTTTAATCTTGTCACATATTATATGTCAAGAGCTTTTGGTTAGTGCCTCATCTATTCATTATGATGTTAAAAAGTCTTTCATCCTCAACAATTTGTGAAAGTTTGCTCTATATCATCAAACTCATGTTGCTCTAAGGTAGTTGAGGAAGCTTTTGCAGACTAACAACGGTTACTACTATTAGTAGTGGCAACTGGTGCTGAACCTACTGTACTGTGGGTCTTACGTTATCCCATTAAAACCCTGTGAACTAAGCTCTCCTGTTTTATTTTTAAAATGGGGAAACTGGGACTCAGAGAATTTAACTCACTTGCTTGAGGTCACACAGCTATTGAGTGTGGAACCTGAACTGAAATCTAAATTCGTATGTCTCTAAAGCCTGGGCTTTTATCCCAAGCTGGACTTTGAAGATTGTCCAAGTTACTTAACCCTCTCTGAGCTTCAGTTTCCTCATCTGTAAAACTAAGGGAAGAAACATGTATCTTGGGGGGTTGTTGTGAAGATTAGAAATAAATAGATGCTGAGGGGGGTCGGGAGCACATAGTAGGCATTTAAACCACGGTTAGCGATGTTTATGAATCCGTGGGGTGCTAAATAAGCCCAGGAAGATCTGAGAGCCCTTTAATGGCAATGGGGAGCTGGCGAGGAGGATCTATAGCTCTGACTGACTTAAGAGCTGGTCCTCTCCCCTCCAGGATACGGTGACCCAATGAGACTGAGCGACAGGCAGGGGGGCAGGGGCCTGAGTTTGGCTCGGGCAACCTCTGCAGGGAGTCGGCAGAGAGGCGGGGAGCTGGGAGGGGCGTAGAAATTCCGGTCGCTGGAGGACTGCAGGTGCTAGGCAGAGTTGGTGGAGGTGGGCTCCTGGAGCCCAGCGAGGGAGGGGCGGAGGCTGGGGCGGGCCGGCAGCGGGCGGGGGAGAGGGGAGGCGGGGCTGGGAGCCTGAGAGGCTGTCCTTAGACAGCTCTTCTCATGCCGGGCAGTTTGCTGCATCTGGAGGAGCTCACTGGAGAATCTCCAACATCGGAGCGGGCCTTCAACTACCGTAAGTACCTGCAAATGAGCGCATAGTCCAGTGGCTGAAGATTAATTACTGGCCACCAGATCCTAAACAAAACCCCGAAAGAGTCTCCCTATTGTAATTAATTGCCGTAAATCAAATTGCTCCTCAGTTTGTCCCCCTACCCCCTTCATCCCTGCCTTTCTCCTTCCCTCCCCGGATCCCAGCCCTGCCTCGCTGAGAATCTCTGGGAACTGTAGATATCTTCCCTTTTCCTTCTCAGTCTTCCCTCCCAACCCTCAGCGGAGCATGCACCCGGCACCCCGCCGAGCCCAACCCCTTTGATTGCTGGAGCCCTCAAAGCTATGCAGGGGGCGAGCCATTAGAAATTTCGGGTATGTCACCCTCAAAAGCACTGCGGCGCTGCCTAAGGGTGTGGAAAGTCTTTGGGGTGGAGTAGAAAGGAAGGGTAAAATGGTTAAACAGCCCAAGTTGGGGGTGGGGGTGGGGGGTGAAAGGGCAAAAATGGGCGTGGCCAATTAACCTGAAGCTTAGGGCTTTTGCCACGTCCCTGAGCATAAGATTCAGCATTTGGGCTCGATATAAATGATAGTTTCCTTAGTGATTGAGGAATGGTCAGTTATGCTGAGAAGCCCAGCTTTCCTGAATCCACTCAAGTCCCCAGGAAGCAAAGACTCCGATTTGGGGGTCCATGTGTTAAGGTTGGAGCCTCAGATGGCATTTCCTGGGTAGAATCCTAGGTCGAACCTTTCCCTTGGCAGTAGAACCTAGCTTCCCCCAATAGATCCTGGCCCAGTGCCTTAGGGGAACAAAGCAACAGGGTGGCATCCAAGCCTTGGCCTGGCCCTCAGAGAAGTGGGGACAAGGGGCTGTAGGAAGAGCATCTCCAGGGTCCTACACTATTTGGATGCCCTCTTTGTAAAGAAGGAAAAAATAACCCACCTTTGAACATAAAATGTCCACTATGTGCCTGGCACTGTATGTATATTCTCTAATCGAATAGCAATACTAGGTAGATATTCCACCACTTAACAGGTAAGAAAAGTTCAGAGAGGGTAAATGAAGCATCCTTCGATTCAAAATGAGAAATGAAAAGTGAAGCTCTGCCTTCTTGAATCTCTTTTACTGTCTACCTGGTCGCTAGTTCAGATGTTTGAAAACAAATCTTCCCCTCTTCCTGTTCCTCCATCCTGCTCAATGTCAGCACTGGACCAAGTTAGAGGCTGAGGTCCCAGGATCAGTTGGAGAAGCAAAATTAGTCCCTTTCTTGGTTTTGAGAGCCGCCTCTACTCCACTCCACTGAGTTCTGATTAAACAGCTGGAGACCACAGACTCTGAATAGAAATTTAGTGGAGGAGAATTAGCCTGAGTTTGTGGGGGTGGGGACACACCTTCCCTTGGCAAAGTTTACTCTGGGGGAAAGGGGAAAGACACAGAGGCTTAGGGGTTCACCTTATGCAGGGCCCATAGTCCATAATGACGTCTGGGAAAATCAGAAGTCCTCCCTGAACTCAAATATCCTTGTGGTATTTCCAGAAATTTCCAACACTTCCACTTTCCTTAGGACAGTGACAAAAACTGCTTAGAAGTTATGGGTAGCCAATGAATTGTTTACACCTTATATTAATTGAGTGTAAGCAGCTTGATTCTCCTACCCAAGGTGGGAGTATTGAGCTTTTGGGGGTTAAAGATAAGAATGAGAAAGGAATGTCTTCATAAGATGAGTTTGGAGGGTTGAGGGAGGTTGAGAGGGGAGCATAGGCCTTGAAGTTAAACATGGATTTGAATTTTGGCTTGAATATTTAGTATCTTTTGACTTTGAGTGAATGACATATCCTCATTTTTCTTATCAACAAAATGGGGATGGTAGTAATGCCTTTTTTACTAAGTTGTTGGAGTGTGTGTGTGTGTGTGTGTGTGTGTGTGCCTGAACAAAGAATCTAAAAAGGTGATTATATCTCCCATCTCCCCCATTCCATGGGGTTTGTGCAGGCTTATATTAGGCCACCTTCTGAGCCTCTGAGATCCCAGGGACAGGTAGACATTTCAACAAAAATGATATCTTAGATACCAGCAGAGGCCTTCAGTGGGGAGATGGGGAAGTGAAAAAATGCCTAGGAAAGGATGAAGCAGGTGTTTTGTAATATCCTGCGTGCCTACGAGGGAGTGGAATAAAGTGTTATTGAGTGAATTCAGTGATTTATCCTAAACTTTGAGAAGCAGGACAAGTCCCTGTATAAAAACAGTTCTGCTTTTAGATCCTACTACGTGCTGAGAAGAAAATTGTTCAAGACTCAGAGTGCCAACCAGCACCAGAGGCCCCGCAATCCTGGACAGACCAGGGGAGGGGGCCACCATGCTACGGACATTCGCCATCTTGCTCTTTTGTATTCGTGAGTACAAGGAAGGGGTGCAGAACAAGCGATTCTGTTATAGGTACCCCTATGAGCATGTACCTCGGGGAGGAAGAGGAGAATATTGAGGTTGGAGGGAAGAGTGGGGACAGAGGGGCTCTACTTCACCATGATCTCTCTTTGCAGGGCTGAGTCTCGGTAAGACATCAATAGGTAAGTGAATCCCACCCCCTCAGGTCCCTTCTTTCCTATAGGATCTAAAGACATTATCCTGCCTGCATGACCCTGACCATAACTGCCTTGAGATACCAAAGACAGATTGAGCTGCTTGGGAATCCGAGCCTCTCCCTTTGTGACATGGTTTCTCACAGAGAAAAAATTGAAGAACTTTATCTCAGATGCAAAGGAAAGCAGACTAGCACTGTATTCCCCAACTCATTTTGGTTTCCTTGAACAAATATCCTGGGGTTCCACATAAGTGTCTGCAAAAGGAGGGATCTGGGTTTGAGCTAATTTTTGGTTACACTGTGGGGTACTTTATAGAATAGAGAGGGCTGACTGCTCACATCTTTGTGATCTTTGGAAATGACAGGGATGGAATCTCAACCGGAGCTGTGGATAGAGTCCAACTACCCCCAGGCCCCTTGGGAGAACATCACGCTTTGGTGCAGAAGCCCCTCTCGGATATCAAGCAAGTTCCTGCTGCTGAAGGATAAGACACAGATGACCTGGATCCGCCCTTCCTACAAGACCTTTCAAGTTTCATTCTTCTTAGGTGCCCTTACTGAATCCAATACAGGTCTTTACAGGTGCTGCTACTGGAAGGAGACAGGCTGGTCAAAGCCCAGTAAAGTTCTAGAGCTGGAAGCACCAGGTAAAAAGACGGAGATACATACTCAAGAATAATCTCCAGCTCCTGGGATTCAGACTCTGATTTCCCAGGGCAGGGTTTATTTCATTCATTCATTCACTTGTCTCAAATGCATGCAAGCATGCATTCCACAGTTAGTAAATAAGTACCTACTCTGTATTAGGCAATGCATGGTGAGGATATAGACTCTGGAACGTAAGTGGGGGAAGGAGAGGTAGCAAATAAGGATCATGCAGGGAAGCCTTATTTAAAATAGAGCTCTCCTCTGCTGCTCTTCAGGCAGCACTGTCCTTGTTCTACCTAATTCCAGTTCATTCTTTCCTTTCAGGCCAACTGCCTAAGCCCATCTTCTGGATCCAGGCTGAGACCCCCCCTCTTCCTGGATGCAATGTTAACATCCTCTGCCATGGCTGGCTGCAGGATTTGGTGTTCATGCTGTTTAAAGAGGGATACGCAGAGCCCGTGGACTACCAAGTCCCAACGGGGACAATGGCCATATTCTCCATTGACAACATGACACCTGAGAATGAAGGGGTTTACATCTGCCGTACTCACATCCAGATGCTCCCCACTCTGTGGTCAGAGCCCAGCAACCCCCTGAAGCTGGTTGTAGCAGGTGGGTGTGGCCATGGCTGCTGGCATCTGACAATTGTTATCCCAGGGATCATGGCTGGGTGAGCCAGGGTTTCTGGTTTTACTTTCCTCAGCCAGTTCCTACACTGCAAGGTTTATGAGGTAGAGTCATCTGACATTTTACTGAGATGTAATGTAAATTAGAATCACACATGCTGCAAGGCAGATGGATGGGAGCCAATTATTTGGCCAGTGAGTGTGCCCAGCCAACTGTCCAGAAGCTTTAGCTCATCATAGCTTTGTTGTTCTCTACTTGTTGAATATCACACATTCATTCATTTGTTCCGTATTTATTGAGCACCTAATGTGCCAGGCACTGCCACTGCAGTCTTACAAACTGATTTTTAAATCTAAATTTAAATTATAAACTGATTTTTAAATTTTAAATTCTTATTTGCAATTGTTATTTTTAAGTGTGGGAAATAGAACAACTTGCTAGTGTCAATGATTAAAAACAAGACAAATGATAAAAAGCAATAGATCACATTTTAGAAATGGTTTGATAAATTATTTTGGTCCCATATCAACAGAGCCAATAAGGTGGCACCAAGCTCTAAACACAGAAGAGGGGTCCAAGTGTCTAAATGCCAGACACATACTCCAGCCCCAATGGCCCGGATGCTTCTATATGGAATTGGCCACTTTTGCTTTCATCCCCTCCATCAAGCTAAATAGACTGGGGAAAACTGTGGGTGCTACACAAAGTGCCCTGGACTTAGAAGTAATCATCCTGGTTCCTAGTTCCACCTCTGACACTGCCTCCCTGTGTGATTTTGAGCAAGTTACTTCAGTTCTCTGTGCTTTGATTTCCTCCATTCTAAAATGAGATAATGATATCTATCCAACCTATTGTATAATGCCTATCTGTGCCTCAGTTTCCTAATCTGCAAAATTGGTATAAGAATAATGCCTACCTCACAGGGTTGTTGTGAGGATTTGCCAAAGTATAATATTTGTACAGTGCCTGGCATATAAGTTCTCAATAAATGGTAGATATTACCATTATTAGTATAGCTTTTTATTGAGGATCAAAGAACAAAGGACTGTCTGTTTGAACTGTGTGTATGGATGTTTGTTGTACACAAGCTCTTCCAGCACAAATTCCACTAACACACACTTTTGTAGTTACCTATTCACCAGAATCCTGCACTAGTATTCCCACTAGTCCATGTATTTTTGCTGGTAGGGACTGTGCCTTCTTAACCCTTGTACTCCTAGACCTATCTGATACCTGACACATCTTAAATTCTCCATGAGTGCATGACAAAGCTAATCCTTTTTAGTGGGTGTACCTGGGATTGGGGTGGGGGTAAGAGTGGTATGGGAGTGAAATTTGACCTTACTTTTG